>NC_135481.1:110839073-111162562 GCF_052094955.1 Ictidomys tridecemlineatus | reverse complement strand
AGAGTGCACGTTTTGTTATTTATTAGTCATTTAGCTTTTCTAAACTTTTGTGACATATACACGAGCTTCTCCATAGAAGCCTTTCTTCTTTTCTACTTGGATGGGCCTTTTGTTGACCAACTTGTAAAATATTGTGTCCTTCTGCTGGCTGTGTGTTGCAGAAGTCTTCTCCCAAGTTGCCTTGTTTGCCTTTGCTTTCTCTTATCCTTGTTTTCTGCTGAGCAGAAGTTCTTAATTTTAAAGTAGTTGAATCGTCAATCATTTCCTTGATGGTCAGTGCTTCGTGTATCCAGCATAAGAAGCCTTGCCTTTCTCCAAGAGCGAGGTGGCCTCCTGAGCTACCTCCTCAGAGCTTTCTTGTTTTGTTCCTCACCTCTGGAGCTTATCCAGAGCCTGTGTATGTGGGGACCAGTGTGACCTTCCCGAGTGGATGTCTGGTTGTCCAGCAGCTCGTGGTGACATTCTCTCCCTGTCGTCCACCCTTCTGGTTCTCACGTGAGGCTGGGCAGTGTGCAGGCTGTCTGGCTCCCTCGTCCCGCTGCCACCCTGGCCCCGACAGCCCCTCACAGGTGGCAGGCTCTGGTAGCTTCCATTCCTCCGGCCTCTCACACGAGTTCCCATTCAGCTTGTCAAGTCCCACAAAATATCTGTGAGATTTTAATTGGGATTACATTTAATTTAATCACTCCATTTAGGGAGAATTATGGATCTATGACAGTGGGTTTCCTAATTCCTGGCCATTATATTTCTCTAATTATTTAGACCTTTAAAACTTTTTTTATGAAGTAAATTTTCTTCATAAAGATTTTGCCTACATTTTACTGGATGTTTTTGAAGTTGCCTGAAAAAGTTTTCAC
Organism: Ictidomys tridecemlineatus; assembly: GCF_052094955.1. Taxonomy (NCBI): domain Eukaryota; kingdom Metazoa; phylum Chordata; class Mammalia; order Rodentia; family Sciuridae; genus Ictidomys; species Ictidomys tridecemlineatus. The sequence goes on along the minus strand of NC_135481.1, from coordinate 111,161,705 downwards.
ACTTCTGTTGTCGGCACACGGGTGAGGCTATGTTTAATCAAATTGCTTCTTGCTTGCAAGCGTGTGGAACGGCACCTGATTTTTGTACATTCTTCTTGGTTCAGCTAAATTCTTAAAAATTCAAATAATTTATTTATCAATTAGTTTAGAATGTTTACAAAGAAAATAACTTTAACTTGCCTGACTGTGTAGCCAGGACCTTCAGCACAGTCACAGTTCTTTCAGTGTTTTGCCATTAGGTCGTTGTTTGTTTATGAATATTGTTTACGAGATTAAGGAGCTTTCCTTGATCCTGGTTTGCTAAGAGTTGTTTAATTAACCATGAATTGATAATCAATTTTAGCAGATACTTCTTCTGTGTCTTTGAGATATTTGATTTTACTCCTTTCATCTGTGAATATATATTATTTGATATTTTATAGGATTAAGCTAACCTTATTTTTATGAAATAAGACCTATATGGCCATGATAAATTAGCTTTTTTATGGACTTACTTTACCAATTTTTTTGGTACCAGGGATTGAACTCAGGGGCATTAACCACTGAGCCACATCCCCAGCCCTTTCTTGTATTTTATTTAGAGACAGGGTCTCACTGAGTTGCTTAGTGCCTCACCATTGCTGAGGCTAGCTTTGAACTTACGATCCTCCCGCCTCAGCCTCCTGAGCCCCTGGGATTACAGGCATGTGCCACCACTCCTGGCTGCTTTACTAAGTTTTAGAAGAACTTTGCATTTATGTTCACTTGCAAAATAGGTTTCTAATTTTTCTTTTTTATTCTTGTCAGGTTTTGGCAACTTATGGGTTAAGCCAGCCTCATGAGAATGATCTGGAGTAGTTGAGTGTGTTGGGATAATTGTGTAATGTTAGTTAGAATTATTTTACCTAGAATGTTAGGTTTTGGTGGAATTCACCCAAAAAAGCATATGGAACTGGTCTTTTTTCCTATGGAAATATTTATTATGCTGCTTTTTAAAAGTGATTATAGGATGCTCAGATTTCTACTTCTTCATTGATTGTGTGTGATATAGAAGCTGTGATATAAAATGTCTGTGTGAGGGTTTTGCACTTTATCTGAGTTTGACTTTGACCAGCATAAAGCTGTTGACGTGGGTTTTATTCCCCTGTTGTCTGCAGTGCCCGTGGTTAAGGTTTTCATCCCTAATATTATTAATGCACCTTTTCTTTTTTTTCTTTTTTTTTTTTTTTTTTTGGACAGTCCTATCAGATATTTGTCTGTTAGATTGATCTCTTCAAAAGAACCAGAGGCTTTTTTTTGCTTTGTCTAATTGTATGTTTAGTTTCTCTTTCATGAATTTCTGTTCTTATTTTCACTATTTCCTGCCTGTTTTCTTCTTTCTGGAAGGTTTGTTTGTTTGTTTTTGACCTAAGCATTTAAGACTAAAAATTTCCCTCTAAATAGTAAATTAGCTGTAAACCACAAGTTTGAATATGTGAAATTTTTATTATGGCTTAGTTCTAAATATTTTTTAGATTTTCTGTTATTCTTTTTCAGCCCATTGTTTTAGAAGTGTGTTTTATGATTGTTGAATATGTGAGTTTTTCAACTTATCTTTTGCTATGGGCTTTTAACTTCACTGAATTATGTTCAGAATCTATAATCTATCTGAATTTGAAATTAGTTGAGTTTGCTTTATGGCCCATATGTGATCACTTCATGTAACTATTCCATGTGTGCTTGAAAAGAATATTTTCTGCATTTGTTGTGTGATTTTTACATATTTTATTAGGCTAAGCTACTAACTCTACTATTCAGATCTTCTTTATTCTCACTGGGGTTTTTTGTCTACTTTATCAATTATTAAGAGGAATTATGCTGAAATCTTCTGCTAAGATGGCAGTTTGGCCTATTTCACTGCACATGTATACCAATTTTTACTTTATGTATTTTTTAAGTTGTGCAATTAAGGTGCATATGACTTTAGAATTGCTGTCTTCCTAGAATACTCAACCGTTTGGGTTTTTTTTTGTTGTTGTTGTTTTTTTTTTTTTTTAGTTGTAGTTAGACACAATACTTTTATTTTGTTTATTTATTTTTATGTGGTGCTGAGGATCAAACCCAGTGCCTCGCACGTCCAGTGAGTGCTCTTTCACTGAGTCACAACCCCAGCCTCTAACCCTTTGTTATTGTGTTGTAAGACTCATATTTTGCCTCCAATTCTATTTTCTATGATATACACACATATATACATATTTTATCAATATACATATCTTCATAAATGTGTACATATACATAGATACAAATATGTGCATGTATACCTGCATGTATGTGTGTGTACACAGTACTCAAACATACATTTATATCTTTATAGGTTAGGAATATTTTTTATATTTTCTTTGAATTTTTCATGTTTTGGGTGTACTCTTTTTAAAAAAATTTTTTTTAGTTGTTCATGAACTTTAATTTTATTTGTATTTATATGCAGTGCTAAGAGTCAAACCCAGTGTTTCACCCATTTGAGGCAAGTGCTCTACCGCTGAGCCCACATCCTGGCCCTTGGATGTACTCTTGTACTCTTCATATAATTGATTGTTTTTTGTTTTGTTTTTTAACTTAGGCTGACAGTCTTGTTCATTTCCATTTGTTATAAATACTGAACCATTTGTGTTATATAGATCTACCATCTCATTTGTGCTTTCAATTTGACCTGCATTGTTAAGATATCGATTACTCTCCTTTCCTACTTTCTTTTAGATTGATTATGTTTTTATTACATATTTTCCTTTACAAATGGAAAATAAATATTCTGTTTTGGTAGTGGTTGTTTAGTGATTACCCTAGAAATTTTAGTGAGCTCTTGCTGTCAAACTTTGTGTTTGTGTTTTAAAATGTGTGGGCTTTAGTTTCAAAAGAGGTTTTCGAAGTGGATATACTGCCCTTGGCTTAAACATCTCATAGCACAAGTGACCCTGCTCCTTTTGTAATTATTGAGTTCAGTTGTAGTTTATTTTATTGTTGTCTGTGTTTTCTCTCTGATTGCTTTTAATTGCCTTTGAAATGTGCTTTTACACTTACACATCTAAGGGTGGATCCTGTTCTGAATTCACTGTACTTTAAAAAGTGGGATTGGTATTGTTTGTGTTGTTTATCATTTCTAGAAAGCTCTCATCCATAGTCTTTAAATGTTCTCTGCTTGCAGATAACATATAGTTGAGTCTTCCCTTTATGGTTAATGTTGGTAATCTCTGCCTCCTGTCTCAAGTGTTTGGTTCATACACATGTAAAAGAATTAATGACACGGTTGGACTTCTGCCATTTCTGTAGGTACTTTGATTTTTTGTTTGTTTTTGTTTCTTTTTTTTAAATTCCTCCTGAACTGGATTTTTACTATTGAAATTTTGTTTTTTAAGCCCTTCAAATATTAAATACCTAAACAAAAGGATGAGAAGTTAATATTAACTGATTATATATTGTCTCTACACACTCTAAGTTTTTCCCAAAATAAAATTTAATAGCATACTCATTTTTTATACTGAGAAGTATTCACTAATTTTGGAATATTCACAATAGACTGTACTTGGTTTAAGAGCTTGGTCTTCCTTCTTTTGGAATGTTGCAGAAATTTCCCTTGATTAAGACATTTTACTTAGTAATTTTCTTTACTGGCCTCAAAAGGTAGAAGCAGGTGCCAAGTGACGTTTAGAATAATCGTCTCTCTAAAAACAGTGAGGTGTTCTGTCGGGCCAGGGCTTTGATCAAGCCATTAGACTTTGTTTCTGCTGTTAAAATTTATTTTTAGAAAAATATTGAGATGAGAACTGACAGTTTGGGTTTTGTTTTTGTTGTTTGCTCTTTGTCTTTGGAAGCTAGATTGTCTAGTCCTGCAGTCCTGGTGGCATTTGAGGACTACAGTCTTACCAAGACATTAGCATTTTGAGTCAGAAGCCACTGCCAGGGCAGAGTTTCTTGCCCTCAGACAAACTGGATGCAACTCTCCAGCGGATTTTTAATTGATTCAAATTTTTATTTTTTCCTATTTGCCCCATTCATGTGTTCTCAGGAGGTCATTAGATCATAGCATACTTTAAGAAACCATCAGATGTTATCACAAAGCACAAGAAGGTGACTTGAAACCTCTCGAGGATACAGATACAAATTTGGATCATTATGGTGTATGGACAGCTCTTTTAAGTGTTTTGGTCCATAACTGTGTGATACATGGGAAGATTTTGAAACAAATCTCCATCACCTGGCTGGAGGAACACAGTGCTTTCTTAAATATTGTTCTTCTCCACATGGCCTTCAGCTCTCATACATGTAGAAACAGATTTTGTCAGATGACTATGTTTGTTTGTTGTTTACACCAGTGAAAACTTACTATAAGGAAAGTAATAGACACATGTAACATTAATTTAGTTGGTCATTTATTTAGCACTAGTAACCACCAACGTTATGTACTGCTTTGTGACAGGCACTTTTTTAACTGATTTAGTTCTCAAGAGAACCATCTAGGGTAGGTATTATTATCTCCATTGTATAGATAAGAAAAACGAGACAGAGAGTTTGAGTAATCATTCAAGATCCTGTACCTAGAAGGCAGCAGAGCTGTGACAAGAACCCAGGCAGTCTGGCCTGGACATTGTGCTCTAGAGCACAAGCTGCCTTGAAAACATTAGATTCCTGCCACACACCGGGCACCATTCTAGGTAGAGGGGACACTGCTATGGCCAAACAAAGTTTCTGTGCTCTTTGAGCTTACCATCCACATGAGCAGAATTGTTATGCCATCTCCTCTGTCCAGCTCATCAGTAAACTAAAAACAAGGTTAGGGTCTCCTTCACTTAAGTGGATGTAAATGTGATTTTTTAAAAAATCACTACTTGGCAAGTGAGACTGTCTCTTGCACTCTGTCTCATTGACTCACACTCTCAGAGAAACTCAGTTAAATTGAAGCAGCATCCTAAGCAATGTTTTTATTTAGTGATGACTGGGAAGCCAGGTGCTATGGATTTTTTCATGCCTGCACTGAGTGATGAAGTAATGAACATGCTCATTAAATTTGCATTTGATAAAATGCTGGACCACAAGGAAAGAGGATGTTCTTCCCATCAACCTAGAAGAAACAGTCCCCTGATACCTGAAGGATGTCTGAGTGAAGGATGTCATAGTAGCCAACCCAGGGATGCCGATCCCACGATCCCTTGATCCCTCGGATGCAAGCTGGAAGGGGAAGAAAGATGGGCTGCTATGGGATGTCATGGGATGTCATTTAGTGGGACAGTAGTTTATTTAAAATCAGCTTTCTAAACGATGGAAGAAACAGCCTGATTTAGAGTTGAACATATATTTCTCCAAAGAAGGTAAACAGGTAGCCAGTAAACACATGAAAATATTCTCAGTGTTGCTGATCGTTAAGGAAATGTAAATCGAAACCTCAATGAGATGCTTCCTTCTACCCATTAGGTTGGCTGTTATTAAAAAAGACCAGAATATCCTAGCATTGGCTAGGATGTAGAAGAGCTGGACTCCTGCTGTGGGAATATGAAATAGCACTGCCTCCATGGAAACAGGATGGTGGTTCTTCAAAAAACCAAAAACAGAGCTCCTGCATGATCCATGAGTGCCACTTCTGGGTCTGTACCCAAAAGAATTGAGAGCAGGGGTGTGAACGGATGTTATAAGCCCAGGCTCCCAGGAGTATTCTTCATAGTTGCCAAAAGGCAGGAGCAATCCAAGTGTCAGCAAATAAAGGGATAAACAAAATATGGTGTATACATACACAAATATGATCCAGCCTTAAAAAAGGAGGAAGATTCTAACATAGACCAACGTAAATGAAAACTGAGGCCATTGTACTAAGTGAAGTAAGCCACTCACAAACAGGCAAACACCGTGTGATTCCATTTATGTGAGATTTCTAGAGTCATCAAAGTCGTGGAGGAGGAGAATGGTAGCTCCAGGGCTGGAAGTGAGGGTTGGGAGTTGTTTTATGGGCACAGAGTTTCTGTGTTGCAGGATAAAAGAGTCTTGGAGATGGCTGGGGGCAACAGCTGCACAGTGATGAGAATATACTCAATGCCACTGAGCTGTACACTTAAAATGGCCAAAATAGCAAATTTTATAATAAGTATGTTTTACTACATTTTAAAAAACACAATTTTTTACCTCTCAATTTGGTTGTAGAAGCAATCTGGAATTAAATTAGGTTATTGGGGACTCTTCTGCCCTTGTGATGCTCTGGCTTGGATAATTAAGCCAGCATTCTTCCGAGATGGACTTGCTAAGCCAGGGAGCAGCTTCCTGGCACTGCACCCCCATTTCTGCAATTGGTGTGAGGCTTAGGTCTGTGGTGATGTCTTCAATCAATGTGGATGCCTTTCAAAAGAGACAGGAGCCTGAGATGCAATGAAAAGGGGGCCCAGAAGCTGAAAACCAAGTAGAAGAACTGGAAGAAAACTAGAGGATAAACACATTTGAATTTGTTAGAGAGAGGTCTCTTTTCTGGAGGGTCAAGAGCAGGCAGGACCAGGGGGTTTTGGGTTGTTTTAAACAATGTTATTGTATTCTTTGTATTTTTATTTTATTTACTTTTATGTGGTGCTGAGGATCAAACCCAGTGCCTCACAGGTGCTAGGCAAGCGCTCTACCACTGAGCTCAGCCCCAGCCTTAGGACCTGGTTTTGAACCAGACTGGTCCGCCTGACCGCATTTCCACCTGACCGTACCAGTTTAAAATCTTCATGGAGTATCCTGCATCTTTTCCAGAAAAGTCTGCCCTTTTTAGTTTTTTTCTGAGTGTGCTGGCAAGAAAGTCTTCAGGACATGCCAGTCTTCCTGTTGGCCAGAGAGCACAACTCAGGCCGGTGGCCCTGGGTGCAGAAGGGTGAAGGGCTGTGAGAGGCAGGGAGGGAACCATGGCAGTGCTCCCACCAGAGCCACCCCCTTAGTGCAGGCATCCAGAGTAGAGTTATTTAAATGCTGTCCTTTCCAAGTCTTCCTAGCTGTCTCATTGCACAGTTCAAAGTAGAGATTCATTCAGGGGGGTTCCTGGAAACTCCCAGTACCTAGCCTGGTGCTTGGCACACTGCAGATTTGAATATGTTTGTGTAGCGAATGGGTGAAAGCCACAGCCCCACTGACTGGCCTGGTGCCTTGGATGTGGCTCAGCATGCCTGCCTGTGTGGCTTTTGCTGCCCCTTTGGGGTTTTCTCTGCGTTTGCTATACTTGCTGTGCCACGTGCACTTGCCACCAACTCGTTTACCAAACCTGGGGGCAGCTGCTCTCTGCCTCAGGTAGCCCTCAGGACATGGTTCCTTCTCTGAATAGAGTCTGTGGCTTTGAGGATAGCACAAGATGCGGTGGCTCCTTTGGGGACTGGAGGAGCCTTTGAAACATGGGCAGCAGAGTTCCAGGCGGGTTCACAATTCAGCCCAAGCAGGTCCTTCCCAGCATAGACGCCAGTTCCAAGTGCTAGTCAGAGTTGAGATCGTTGGTTGAAGCAGGAGTAAAAATGAGCCAAACTGGGGTATCTTGAGGTGATTTATTCCAGCTAAATATGTCAGTTGTTTGTTTGTTCTAAAAATACTGCTAGGAGGATGGGGGTGTACTCCAGATTGTTGACACTTTGACTGAAACGAGAAGCAAAATGTAACTGATATGGGATCCTGCAGGAGTCCCTGCCAGTCAGAGAGCAGGGGCCAGGATAGGAGGCAGGGTCGCAGCCAAATCATCAGAGACGGGCTGTGGGTCCGTCCCCAGCTCTGCCCTTCACACCCAGCCTCAAAGCCTCCCAGCTGAGGATGAGGGGCTGCTGAGTCCCAAAGAGCGAGGCATCGCCTCCCAATACCTCCTAATACCTTGGCTTCAAGAAACTCTGTTTTACTAAATAAATATGGTTTTGATTTTCCAAGACAGAGCGCAGCATCTGGGGCAGGGCCCCACGGTCCCCTCGCTCACTGACCAGATAGGAGAAAGGCCAGAGGAGCCACCTACTATGTGCTGGCGCATTGGGCCACGTCTCCTGGAGCAACCAGGGTGTTGAAAGTAGCCAAGTTTCTAGAACTTCTTTGTTGGTTAAATTACTCTCAGCAGTTTCCCTGTAGTCCCTGGGCCAGCCACTCGTGGGGGCAGGGGGAGGGGGATGCTCCATTATGAGAGAAGGTCATTGCTTCTGTTATGCACTGAAAAGCAGCTGGCTTGGAATGTGGGTTTTAACAGGGACTAAATATTCAGATTTGATCCTGGAAAGCTTAGAGACTGGGGGTTTCTGACCAGTGGCCTGTGAGCTCAGTTGTTCTAGCAGAGTTTTTAGGCCAGTGCACATTTCAAAGTCATGTGGATTTGATGACAGTTTTGACGGCAGGCGTAAGGTCAAACTCCTGTTTACCTCCTATTCTGGCAGGCCCGTGGGTCTCCAGGACCCGCAGTGGCAGCATGGGGGCCTTGATGTGGGTGCCATGGTGAAGGATGTCCCTCAGTTTGTACACTCTAGCCACCTGACAGACCTTCACTGGAGTCGTGGACACCCTGGGCAGGGTTACAGCCCAGCCGTCAGAAGGTGATCTGGGGAAGAGGCGCGTGCTGTTCAGACCACAGCGGTTCCCTTCAAACATGAGCCTAAAGGGCTGTTCAGAACTCCCGCTGCGCCTAAGATCACAGCGCCCCCTGTGTGCTCCTGTGGCTCTCACTGCAGCCAGGCATGGTGCACAACTGTATTCCCAGCGCCCAGGAGGCTGAGAAAGAGTCACATGACGCAGGCATTCAGAGCCAGCCTGGGTAAAATAGCAAGACCTGTCTCAAAAAAAAAAAAAAAAAAAATCTCATTGGAGTGAAATAAACAGGTCCATTTTCCCAAGTGAAGAGGCTAAGGGAACTCTTCCTCTGAGAGCTTTTTTCTTCTTTTTGTAGAATTAGACCACTGAAAGTTAGGATGGAGAGTTATGAGCTGCAGTGGTGACTCTTGAATGTGACTTTGCATGTGAATTCCCTGGGAACCTAGCTACACTCAGATTTGGGTTCATGGGATCTAGGCTAAGTGGAGAACATGAGGTTCTATTTCTCACGAGCTCCAGGAGATTCTGCCTGTCCTGGACCATACTCTTAAATGGCAAAGTATTCTAGGACCTCACATGGACTTTTCCAGCTTTGGATTAATTGGGAAAAAATCTATATTTTTTTCTAATGAGCCCATGAATAGCATGTCAATACAGCAATTAGGTAAACCAGAGGATCCAAGAAATTATGTATTTTTTGTGTAACTCTTGAGTAATTAGATCATTCATTCAAATGACATTTATTGAGTATTTGCAATTAGCGAGGCCCTAGGCAGTGTTTGACATCCAGTGGCACAGTCATGTGAACTGGTTCTGCTCCTCGGCCCTTCTACCCGTTGTCAGAGGGGCTTCGGGTGCTTTGTGGTCTGTCAATTCTGGCATGTGCACAATGGTAAGACCAGCATTATGAGCTCACCTGGCATGAATCAGACCCCATTGCACTATGCCAGGCCAGTCACAGTGCTGATTTTCAGGGACAGTGACTCAGCCCAGAACCACTGGGTGCTTTTTTGCAGAGATACACTATCTTCCAAGATCAGCCTGCTTGGGAAACCCCAGGAGAGTCAGAGCTCCAAACTGCATGCAGTAGGCCATCAGAAATGTTGGTGATGAAAGTAGATTTCCTTAAAGCCACACTGGAACCTGAAAGAACCCCTTGTCCCCTTCTGAGGGGCTGGCTAGATGGATTTGGTGCCCTCCTCCCCCAGTGGGGGCTGCATGGGGCCTGCTTCACCCTCCCCTTCATCCTGTTCACAGCTGACTCACTTGGCTTCCAGTCTCCATCCCTCTTCTCTCACCACATGCTTTGGCATATCACTTTTGAGTTCTTACCATTTTAATCCATTGTCTGCCAAACCACCTTCTCAGTTTAAAATTTCATTTGAACATACTTGCCCCCAGCCACCTGGGCTGATATGCTCTGCTACCTGGGGACAGATGCACACTTTTCTTCAGGTGATTGGAAGCCTATTCTAGCTCTCCATGCAGGCTCCCCGGCCTTGGGAGAGAGCTGGGAAGGCACTTGGGGCCCTGCCCCACTGCCAGGGCCCCACCTGAGCAGGCTTTTCCACCCAGCTGTTCTGCATCCCTGCCTGCGTTCAGTAGGTAAGCAAGGACCCTGGCATGCTGGGCCCAGGAGCTCACCCACACAGGTCAGCACAGAATGCCAAATGTTCAGATTCCTGTGGTGTCCTTCTAAATGGGCTGCCGTGAGTGCAGCGTTCACAGGTCGGCTGCTTGGAGGGTTGGGTGTACTAGTCTGCCTGGTTCCTCCGGGCCACACTTCACAAGGGCATTTTTTACATTGCCAAATAAGATGGAGGGAGTTACTACTTTAGTTTTACTCTAGACTGTTCTGATTTATTTTCATTGAGAGTTCTTCATCAGAAGGTTTTGTAAGGCATATTGCATTTCCACATTTAGACATATCTATCTTTCAACTTTAGTTTAACAGGTACCTGGTTCCCTACCCAGGTCTGGAGTCTAGGACTCAGGGGGATGGGTCCAGGATAAAGCCAAAGAACAGTCAGGGACCAATATAAATCTGTGAAGGGGCACTTTTCAGGGGTTCAGAAAGTCTTCTTGGGCAGGGCACTAGATGGTCAGCTTGGCCCTGATAAATGAAAGTTTGATTCATGTCCTATAGTAAACAGTATAAAGTCACAGTGCTGCAGCTCCAGACCCTTACCAGGGGTGGGGTGAGGGTGGGGTATGAGTCCTTCTGAGCTCAGCACGAAGTCAAACATAGTTGGTATTTCAAGAATTACCTCAGGATTGTTTTTAAAATTCCCCAAATCAGGTTAGATATTATACTATTATTTTTGTTTGTTTTAAGTAATAAAGTAAAACTTTGATTAACTGGGTCCTTCAAATAAGTAGAATTTTATATGCAGCAGACTTTGTTGTGAAAGGCAAGTCAGAAACACATACACACACACACACACACACACACACATACACACATACACACACGCATGCAGACTATCATTTTTTTAAAGAACTCAAGATAGCCAAGGAGCAATAATTGGCTGCCCAAATTCCCCTCAAGGCCACAGTGGGTCCTGACTAAGCCATACATTCTCTGGGGACTGTACTTTGTACCACTCTGCATTCCCTTCTGGTTCTAACCCAGAGCCTTATGCATTTTAGGGTGTTGGCTATTTGGCAATGGGTTAGATGCTGGATGTGTCTGCTGGTGTTGGTGGTGTGGTTAGGTTTGAAATCATCCTCCTGTTTCTTGTTGAGTGCTTTGGAGTCAAACAGAATTGGGTTTAAAAACTTGTTCTAACAATCACCATTGGTATCAACTAGGGCAAATTGCTCAACCCTCCACTTAATTTGTGGGTTGTAAGAATCAGCAATTAAATATTTAGGGTCTGGCAGCTGCTGTTACTGTTGTTATTTTCTGGTCTTGAAAGTAGAAGTTTCCTGGCTGGCCAGTCAGCTTTCCGTGGTCGTGAGCTCTCCTGCGAGTTGTAATTGCATCTCTGTTAGAGGCATGGCTCCTATTCTGTGAGCGGCCTCCGGTGAGGAGGTGCTGTTGGAGCTGGATCACGAGGGTGGAATGGTTGCTTCAAGGCAGAGAGGCTGGATGGGAAAGTCCTTCCAAGCACAGGGAACAGAGTATGCGAAGACTTGAGCGTGAGGGCAGAGGGCATGGGAAGAAAGTTGGGCATGGCCCAAGTTGGAGGTATACGTGATGGCTATGAACAGACCTGTGGGAGGCCAGCATGTGGGCAGGAGCCAGAGCACAGAAGACGTTGCAGATGAGGCTAAACTTGGGTTATCAGTAATAGAGTCCAGTTGATATTTTAGTGCAGTTCTTCTTTTCTTCATTAATTTTATGTAAGTTTTCAATGAGTCTTTGAACAAAATAGTTCCCTTTTAAAAATTAGGTTATTGCACCTGGAGCCAGCTGTAGGGTATGAGGAGAACACCTGCTGGCACGAGACTGCTGACCCAAGTCATGGTAGCATTTGGTGTCTTGGCCAGCAGGTCTCACCTGGCCGACCCCTCTGCCCTCCGCATCAGGTCGACAATTAGACGGATTGAAATGTAGCCAATGCTGGTTTGTCCACGCTTTTACATCACTATGTTTTTGCCTCTGGATGTCTCCTGTCCAGTGACTCTGTAATAACTCTGGCCATGGACTGTGGCAACTCGTGAGTGAAGCGTGTTTGTGAACTCAGCTCTGTGCTGGAGCAGTCTGGAGATGCGCAGGCAGCGTTCCGCAGCGTAGGGACACTCGTCCCGGGGCTGTTTCCGGCACTGCTTCCCACCTCTGAGCCAGCTGAGGTTTGGGGAAAGGGTGAGAAGGCAGCACCGCCTTGCCAGGCCCTCTCCCCAAGCTGTGTGTTGAGCATCCCTCCCCCCACCCCTGTGTGCCAGAGAAGTTTGGCAGGTGTATCGCAGCGCACAGACCTGCTGGTGGCTGGAGGGTTGGAATCCCTGCCTGTGCTCTGGGCTTTCCTGCTTCTCTCCTCTGCAGACATCTCTCATGCTGTCCCTCTTGCCTCACTCCCAGGTGTCCTTTCCATCCTTGGAGCTCAGCAGTTCTACTATTGTTCTTTCTGTCTGGTTCCCTTAAATCCAGCCCACACCTTTTCAACTCCATATCCTGAGTCAAGTGTTTGAAAGCTGTTATTTCATGTTAATTAGAAGTTCTTTTTCCAGCCAAAAAGCCTTGCACAGAACTGTTCCCCCAAGCTGAAGCTTAGATGCATGCTTTGGTGTTTTGTACTTTGGGTGCAGCGAAAGGGCTCGTGGTAATTGCCGTGAGAGCTGCATCGCCGCCCACCGAGCAGGGGAACCTTCCCACCCGCTCCGTGGCCCTCCTCTGAGCCTGGCCGAGCCAGAGGGGTTCCGCATGCCTGTAAGATCCTCCCTCCGTGCAGTACCAGCGGCATGGCCTTCTGCCTCACCACTGTCCTGGGGTGTCTCCCCTGGGTACAGTTGCCTAACAGTCACCCCTCATCCAGAGGAGTTTCTGGGCCTCTCGGTAGAGTCCACCAAGGCAGATAGGTGACCACTGGCAGGTATCACTGCCTTTAACAAGCCTCCCATGGGACCTGAGTTTGGTGGAGATTCTGGGGGGAAGGGACTCCTGCCACATTCTGGACTCTGCAGAACCAGCTTCCAGTTCCTTTAAAAACCCCTTGGGACACCCAGAGTGGCTGCCATTCCCCGTAAGTGGCCCCAGTAAGGCTTCAGGGGAACTTCAGGCTGTGAAGCACAGGCCAAACCCCTTCTCACATCTGGCCGTGCTACTCTCTGCCCTTCTGCTTCTAGGCCAGAGACTGTGTCCTTCCCTCCATCAGGGCCATCGTCCCATCAGCCCAGATTCTGCAAACCCTGGTTGAGGTGGTTGCTGCCTAGAACCCCCTAGGAGCCACCAGAACCCCTTAGGCTCCCTTTGTTCCACGCAGAGGAAGTGGTTGGTGCTGACGCAGTCCTGAGCTTGGGTGGTGGCAGCAGGACCATTCTCATTCATCACTTGCAGTGGGAAGAGACCTGGCTCCTCAGGGACCTCCAGAGAAGGCTGTCTCACCTGCAAGGTCAAGGAACTCTCCTGTGTATTTGAGATTGCTGGCAACGCATCTCCATCTCCTGTGGTTTACAGAGAAGTTGTCCACGAGCAGATGTTGAGGAAAGGCCTGTAGACCTCAGCACAGTGCAAGGCTGTGAGAGGAGGACAGGGAGAGGGGTCAAGGCTCTGACCGTCATGAGGAAAATCACTTCCAGAAAACACATGGCCAGAGGGCAGCTACACAGCCTTGGCGTATAGGACACACCTGCCAAGAGAGGCCTGGTACACAGCAGACCTTCAGTGACTGCAGCAGTCGCTACCTCCCTTTAACCACAAACACCAGCCGCTCTGGGCCTCACTGGGTAGAAGGTGCAGGTGTGGCAGTGGCATCACCAGGAGACTTAGTCACTGACGCTGGGCTTTAGCTGCGCCGAAGAGGAGCTGGAGAGAGGTAGACTGGTAGAGACTGCTCTCGAGATGCGGCGTACATAGCAATGGGGCTCAAGAAGCATGGTGTCTGGCCAGTGGCTTGCATTGGCAGAACTAAAGCATCCCATAGGATTCGAGGCGTGGGAGGGGATACATGGCACCGTGAGAGGAGAATGGCCAGGAGTGGTGTCTGTGGGGGCTAGAGAATTGGGACATGTTGCTGCAGGCAGTAAGAATCATTGCTGGGACTAAAAAGATTGGGTTTCTGAGAGCTGGACAGGAAGACCACTGGGAGGGAACCTGGCCCCGTGCTGGGGCTTCCTCCAGGACAGTGAGTGGTGATGAGTCCAGGGACCAAAACACTGAGGTCTGCAGCCACACAGGCTGATGTCCACAGAGAGACAGGAGACTCTGGAGCTGGGTATGGCTGCTGGGCCAAGAAAGCGAAGGTTCCGAGCCTAGCACTCAGGTCTGGAGGGAGGCTGAAGCCAGTGGTGGGGACAAAACTAGGGAAAAGACGCCTTGGTGACTCTGGGGTATGTTACTGGGTAGCCCCCGAATAGCAGGCTGCGCCGACCAAGCAGGGAGCGCCTGCTCAGCACCCCTTTGTGTGCCTTCAGGCCAGGCTTTCCAAGCTTCCCAGATGATAAGCAGCGCAGAGGGTTTTCTGTAGATATTTATATCAATGGAGTCACATCCCTTGTGTAATTTTGTAAATAAATCAGCACTCACTTTTAATGATGTTTCATAGATAAGTTGGTTTTGTTCTAAAAGACATGCTCTTAATAAAATCCCAGTGTTCAAAGTAAAAGTGGCTGCTCTGATGCGCTAACCCCACCACAGTTAGTTGCCCTGCACTTGCATTTGCCTCCCTGGTGAGACTTACGCAAAGGCAGACATGGAGCTGGGGTTCTAGAATGCTTGGCGCTGTAGCCACTGTCCCCTACAACACTCAGGTATGTCCCCATTCTGAGTGCAGCTGCCCCTGGCTGAGCCCACCTCTCTGTGTGTTCAAGTGGCAGCTCCCTGGCATGACCTGAGTTGTTCTCCCTGTCTTCCCCTGTAGACTACTGTTTTCCAAAGTGAAGTTGGAGTCCCTCTGCCGGGGCCCGGATGAAGCACTGCTCACCTGTAAGCACATGTTACAGATATGGAAATCCTGCTACAACCTGACCAATCCCAGGTAAGAGGCCAGTGGCGCCTGTTTTGTGTGGCTTTTGCATGGGTCTCCACCTATCAGTACCATCTCTGATAGACCTTTAGTGGGCATCAAATAGTAGGGATGGAGCTTCACATCACTTTAAGGAACTTCTCTTCCAGAGGCTGATGGGGCCTTCAAGCTATGGGCCATGGTGACCTCTAGGCACATCTGGTAATGGTGCTTTCTCCAGTGTCTCTCTACCAGCCATTTACTTAACTTCTGTGACAAGTCTGACCATCTGCCTGGTAATGAGAGTCTATCCTAGCCAGTGATATATATTCCAGGTGGGGATCTTGCAATAGAGCTGAACCTGCACAGTCCTACTAAGGACAGAGGAAATTGTTCTCAGCATGATAAAATATAATTTCAAAAAAATTAAAATCACTTTTCATACAAATATAAACTAAACACATGTCAAAGTTTCTACTTACCACACTAACTAAGTACAGTGTTAAGACTGGATCAAAGAATAATTTGAAAAACATTTGTATAGGCAGAAATGCTGAAATGAATTTGCAAATAGATGCAAAAAACAGTATCCTATGAGACAATGAACTGCATTGTTTGGGGTTATGTTCTCGACAGGGTAGAGATCAACTGTAGTTCTACCAGACAAAACCCATTTGTCTTATTATCAGTTTTCTGTGGTTAGTTTTTGCCCTTTAAAGCCGTAAAGTACCCCAGTTAACTTTGGCTTCCTGTTAAAGCCAAAGGTGCCACCCTTTAGAGGCAGCCGACCTGGGGAATGGGGACCAGTCACCCCCAGAAGCCCACTGCAGACACCTTGGGAACCCATTTGCCCATTTCTAAGCCTTGGGCACTTTTTCCTGACATGTTTGGGTGACTAAGTGTCCCCTGCCCTGGGGAGGAAGTAATCTAATGCAGAGGGACCCAATGAGTCAGGCGAATTCACAAAACTGCTCCTGCACTTGAACTTTCCAAGTTCATGGCAAGGTGTATGGACAGCCCCTGTTATGCTCTGAAGAATCTGGAGCCTGAAAATGGTAAATGAGCACCAATGGTGTGGGCTGGTGGCCATGGTCTGCAAAGAACTGTGGAAAGGCAAAGTGGGGGTGTAGTTAGGCACCACAGAACAAAGGCAGGGCTCCCTGTGAGATTTTGTTTTACAAAAGCTTCTGCAGTTAAAAAAAAAAAAAAACAGTAGTGTTCAAAATCAGGGCTCTGTGAAGGGGCTGGCCACTGTGAACTGACCCTGGCTAGAACTGTGACCAGCCTATGGTGGAGCAGCTGAAGGAGAGGCTCAGCCTGGAAAGCCAGCCACAAGGGCTGATGGTCTCCTGTGACTGTGGGTCCTTCTTCTTGGTGAAGTATAAGAATGAGGCTGGTCTCTTCCCTCTCATGCCGTTGATCTGACAGTCTTAAGTCTGTAAGCAAAATGGGAAAGCCTATATTTGTCTCCCCCAGGCCCCCACCCGTGGCGTATCAGTAGCATCAGGATTTGGGGAGCCTTTGCCTCATCACGGAGCTAACAGCAGATACTGCCCCAGCTGGTTGCCTCCGTGCTGGAGCACATCCTTCGCCAGTACCCCCTTTAAAAAGGAGAAAATAAACCCATCAGCTTTCGTGTTGCCAATTTTCCCTCAGATCTCCACACCTCTCCCACCTCCCCACATTTCCTCCCACTTAGCAACCAAGAATATTGAATGTGAGGAGAAAGAAATAGCAGAATTGGAAAGCTTTTTAAAAATACTTAACCAAATGTTGGGCTCTGACCATACTTCCTCCGTTTCCTGCAGGATCTCTCGGGGCAGAGCAGAAAGGACTCGGCTTTGGGCACAGAGCCTGGGTGGGGTTGGGATAGTGGAGGAGGCTCCTGCAGTTACTCAGAGCTGCTTTTTCCAAAGCATGGGGCGGGGGACAGTGGGGTGGGGGGTAGTACTGAGCAGCTTCTTATTAAGAAGCTTCCTGTTTTGTTTTATTTTTTAACTTTATTTTCTCTGGGATATAAATATATACTTCTCCAGCAGTCCTTACCATTGGGCAAATTTAGCTGTGCTCCCAGTCTGCATGGGTAAGCAGTGACCCTGGCCATAGAGGAAATCATAAAGAGGGAGGGCAGTGTGTTGTGGGGTGAGCACACATCCTAGCCTCCAGATGAGGCAAGGTGGGACCAGCAGCCTAGAGGTTGTCTTTGGGTCACACCAGGCTTTAGAAAAGGGTAGAATCACATGAACAAGTGCACGAGAAGCATCCCTTCCTAAAAATAAAACAAACTGAAAGCTAAGCAGAAAGATTTTGGTAGGAAGCAGTTGATTTCTGTCTGGAGTAGGTTCATGCTGACTTCCTGGCTCCTGGCCCCCTGGCTTCTGCACATGCACAGTTGCAGCAGGGCCCTTTGCTCCACCTGCCAGGAAGCTTCCAGCCCTCCCACCTTTTTCCCCTGCTGAGTCCATCCAGAGGCTCCGCACAGGCCCCCAGGGCTGCAAGCAGCCTAGGAGGTGGTGGGCAGTCACTGGGAGGGAGTGGCCACACTGAAAACAGACGTGGTCCCTGCAGCTCCTGCCCTCTTTATTTTTGCTCCTGGCCGAGCTGAGCTTGGGAAGCCTTGGCTAGCAGGTCTCCTGTACTTGCAGAATGCAGCTCTGGCTGCAGACTCAGTGGTGGTGGCATCTCCAGCTCATGGTACCTATGACAGGGTGTTTGGAGCTTCAGAAGCCTTCGTTTTCTTTCCCATGGTCTGCAGTTTTGCTTGCATTTAGGATAGAAATCTATCTAGTATTTTGTCTTCCCTTCCTTAGTAAAATACAAAGCTCCCTGAGTTTTTGTGAATATTGACTTGGCCACTCAGGACAGTGCGAATCTGACCAGAATGTCACCAGAAGGCCCCAGCAGGCTGCTTGCCTGGATAGCACAGCACTTCAGCAAGGCTCACTAATGACCACGGTTATTTAAATTCACAGTGCCAGCACTGCACTGGCGTTAATGTGCTAGCTAAAGGAGGGTAAATGACTTGCCTCAGTTTGCCCAATTAAATGAGCAGTAGAGCTGTGATTCACAGCCAGGTCTGCCTGACACCAGAGCTCGCTCCATGGCAGGGGGCCACCTCTCCCAAGGCAATGGCCAGCTTCCTTCCTTCCTTCCTTCCTTCCTTCCTTCCTTCCTTCCTTCCTTCCTTCCTTCCTTCCTTCCTTCCTTCCTTAATTGCTAACTACGTCTTTCCCTCTTCATGCCACTTTGATTCCTAAGTCCTATTTCAGTCACTTACCAACAAATAGTATTTAAAGTTAGCGTGCGCGTGCGCACACACGCGCATGCACACACACACACACACACACACACACACACACACACACACACTTTCTTTGCTCTGATCTCAGTTGGAAGCCGGAGACCCCATGTCATGCTCACAGCTATCAGCATTTGGGCAGAGCTTTTCTTTACAGGGACCATTCTTTCATTTCATCTCCAAAGAAGACAGATAAAACGGGCAGATGTCATGTTATAGCATTCCCATTTTACTGAAGGTAAGGTTGAGGCTTGGCTATTTTAGGAATAGGCCCTTGATTCTATAGGCCCAGGAAGCCTAGGGAAAAAAAAAAAAAGTAAAAGTTCCTCTCTGTCTGCCTGTGCTCTGCCCTCCACCCCTTTGTCCTTGTATTTTTTGTGTGCCACAAATTTCCCAGGAGTTGAGAAGTGGCAAGAAGTCCAGGGTTCTGACTCCTGGTCCACCACCACCTCTTCCCTCTGAGTGGGCTGTGGACCATAAAGATTTCCAGGAGAGGCTTTCAATTTTCGGTGTCATGTTAACTGGCATTACAATATACAGTATATCTGAATCTTCATTCGTGATGAGGAAGAGAAATTCACTGCATGTGTGCATCTAGGCAAGTGGATACCTCAGCTTGTGTGCCACGGCTCAGGGGTCCTTCTACTTTGCTCACCTAGACCACTTCTCAGCACTGCTGAGCAGGAACGGCTTCTCTCTCTTCCAGCCCACCTCATTTTTTTAATATGTATAATTTTTTAGTTATAGATGGACACAATACCTTTATTTTATTTTAGGATCAAACCCAGGGCCTCACACATGCTAGGCAAGCACTCCACACTGAACCACAGCCTCAGCCCTAGCCCTCACTGGGAATTGCTCCCATCAGCCTCAGGGCCAGACATAGGAGAGGAGAGGTGAGGTGCTGGGGGGTCCATGGGAACTGCCCATGAAGGCAGTGTCCAGAGGGAGAAAGGAAGGTAACTTTCAGTCTGTGTGAGAGAGACTGGCCAGGGAGAACTCAGGAGTCTCCAGAGTTGACCAAGACATTCATTCCCTAGCTCTTTTCCCCATGATCTGTGGGCTTTCGCAAAGGCAAGTCTTGACTGGATAAAACTCTACACCATGTAAATGAAGAACTAAAAATTGGTTAAAGCAACAAGCAAAATGTTTAATCAGTCACAAATACCTAATTATTTTTAGACAGAAAACATTCAGTATGGAACAAAACAGCTCCATTTTGAATGGTCAATTGTTGCTTATATACTCTTTTCGTGGGGGAACTATGGAAGGCAAACTGAGGAAATAACTACTCAAAACTTCCCCACTGGTGGAGGGACAAGGGACATGGGCCCTGTGTTGTTGTCAGTGAGCAAGGTTCACAAATTAGTATTATGGGCTCAGTTGGGGTTTCTAGTGTTTGGAGTAGGAGGCCCTTGGCCCGGCCTCCCACACCTCCTACGGCTGCCCCAGAAGGCAGGGCAGATGTCTCCAGGAAGCAGCCAGCCACGTCAACCCCAGATGCATATTTGGAGAGGGAGTATTCATAATGACACCTGCCATGTGTCACGAAGTCACACCCCTTCAGAATGTTCTGTCTACATCTACAGCTTATTCCCTCCTTACCCAGTTCTGTGTAGAAAGATAATCCTTATCCTCCAACCTGGCCAGGGAAGTCACCAAGGCACAGGGAACTGGCTTTGCTCAAAATGATTACTCCTGAGTGACAGATGTGGGATGGGACCCAAGACCTCCAGCTGGGTTCCAGGACCCACTTTCCGGGTCCTTTCAAAGCAGCACACATGGCAGCCAAACCCATACTCTGTAGCTTGGCGAAGCAGCACTGCGGCTGAGCCACGTCCCAGGTCTGGCCACCACGTGGCCAGGCAGCCCTTCCCCTGCCATGCCAGATCCTTATTACGAATCCTGGAATCTCCACAGTGATGAAAAGTGTCTCTATATTTCGGGACAGTCTCCCATGTGGGGGGCTATTGCCATATTCAGATAATTAACCCTTTGTAATATTTATATCAAAAATGCTACCTGAGCAGACTGGTGCTGGATACATTTAGCCAGATTTGTAATTATTGAAAATGCACATGTTCTTTTATGTCTTCTCCTTAGAGACACTGATTGTTTCTCAGTTGTGGAAATAATTAATAGAGCATTTCCAGCGAGCCTATAGGGATGGTGTAATAAGTGTCGGCTGACACAGTCCCACCAAGGACGTTTCCTCCGCTTCCTGCGGACGGACCCCTCTGACTGCATCACTGGGCGGGGACACTGCAGCCTGTGAACTGCACTGACTTTCATACCAAACCTTGTTTGTACTGATTTTAGCAGCAGCTGCACAGAGGAAGGAAATTGTGTCCCTTTATTGTAGAATTTGAACTTCTTAACAATAACCAAAAAAACACTTAGAGCCCCCAGATAGATATCGTGACAGAGGCAGGGGCAGGGAAGGGGGGAAACAACAGTGTTTACTTAAAAACTTCCCAGAATTGCAAAAAAACAAAGTCTTTGGGGGCTAAGTTCCCTTAACTCTTTGATCCCCACAGGCCTGGGTGGTGTCCATGCGACTTTGCTGGATGGATGGTGCCAGGAGGGAGGGGGGATTCAGCAGGGGGGGATGGCATTTGGAGCGGCAAGTGGTTGTCAAGACCCTGCATGTTCTTCCCAAGGCCCTTCAAGTCTCCTCAGCCAGCCTTCTCAGAACCTCAGCTGGACAGGGCCCCAGCTCCAGCTCTGCTGTGACCAGCTCCTCATGTCTCCTCACGGCACTTGTCCCTCAGTATTAAATAGCCTGTCACCCATGCAGTGCATCTCAAGGCTTGTCTTTGGGTCATGTTTGAGCCCATGCCTGCGCTCACCCTCTGAGAAGCAGGCCAGGGGTCCTCAATTCTAGCAGCTGCAACATAGAACCATCTGAGGAGCTTTGAAATTTGCCCCAGAAATTCCCATTTGTTTGTCTGGAGTGGCCTGGGCATCAGGGGTCTTTAGAAATGTTCTGGCTGTTTTCTCAGGACTCGAGGTTCAGGAATGTCTGTGTGGACTGTTGGCTCATGAAGTCATCTTGGAGGGTGGGGCATGTCAGGGCTTCCACGGGTCCTCAGTCTTCATAGCACAGAATAACAACCAGTTTCCCCATCTGGTGGCTGGAGAACCTGGCTTGCAGTTCTCATCTTCATATCTTTTATAATGACACAAGAGACTAAAATGAATTAGGGTCCCGTGGGGTGGCTTAAGCACATTTGTGGTACTGAATGCTCAAAGAAATCCCAGCCCAGCCTGAGCCAGGAAGCGGGAAGATTCGGAGGCGCATTCAAAGCCCATCCAAAAGTGTCCACTGCACCTGACTGGCCCAGTGGTACCGGTTGAGTCTCTGACCCTCCCCTCCCACTTCTCAGGTGACTGACATTCACAGTGTATTTTGCAGTGACTCTGGACGTGGGAGCAGCCTCTTAGACAGAACTATCGCCGACAGACGACAGCTTAACACAATCACTTTGCCAGACTTCAGTGATCCCGAGACAGGTGAGAATCCAAAGTCAGAGGGGACAAAATGGTGTCCAAGAGGACGTGGGGCCAGCCACTGAGTGGAGTGGCCAGGCTGCGGGGCCAGGGTGGGGAAAGCTCTGCTCACAGGTGATGCATAGCTGACGCATGCCCCCCTTGGGCTCCTCAAGCGTTGGGTCACGGTGGGGAAAGGAAGGTTATTTGCTCAGCACAACCCTTTGAAATCTGTTTTCCCTGGCTCTGAAGCTTGAAATGTGAAACTAAAATTAGGTGGTTTCCATGCTATCCCGTTTCCCCTGTTTTTCTGCCTCCCTTTAGGGCTTTGGACATTGCCCACATCCATCATTCTGATTTCTAGTCGGTTGCACACGTAAACACAAGTGTACCCAGAAGGGCCTGTGGGGCAGCAAGTGGATTCTGAGCTGTTTCATTCCACCGTCCCCACCCCCAATGGCCCGTTACACTTACTGCCTCTGAGCAGAGATTTGTACTTTTGTTTGTGTGCACCACATACGCTACAGTACAGGGAGAATGCCCCCCTAATTTCCACAGCTCCAAATGACTATTCCAGCAGTAACACTGACAATTTGAGGGGCTCAGTAGACTCACAAAACAAAATGAAATTCACTCAGCTTTGAGCCTCAAAAGTAGTTCTAGAACATCATTTAGAACCCACTTCTCTCTCTTCTCCCCCACCCACAAGGGACCCACTAAGGCTTAATTCCTATCTGGATATGCCTGGTCTTTAATGGGCTGTCCTCATGAAAGGAACCTCAAAATCCCTTTTCTGTCCTTGTGCCATGTCCCAGTTCCTGACAGAGCCCATCCCCTGGAAAGTCCAACCCCAGGCAGGGTAGGGGGAGTAAGGCCTCTGGGAGGCCCCTGTGGTGCTGGGTCCAAGGGGTACTCAGGGCTGCCGCAGACCGCACTCCCGCCAGGCTCCCTCCACCCAACTGGAAGTCAGCCTGAGAAGTCAGACCAAGGCTCTGGGGCTCCCAGGTCCAAAGATTTAAGCCAGCTTTCAGCTTCTGTTCAGACTGCAAACCACAGGAAGTCCTCCACCCCGGGAGAGGCCTGTCTCCTGGATTGGTCAGTCATAGGTGGGCATAGACTATGCTGTGGAGCAGCACAGCAGAGCTCTGCCTCATGGGTGTGCTCCTTCCCTGCAGCTGATGGACTCCTCACTCTTGGAAATGGAGGGTCAGGCTTTAGCAAGGCTGGGACATAGGGAGGGGAGAGAAGCCAGCAGCATTCACTCTGGCCCCCTGCAGCGACTTGGGCTGATTTACAACAGCTTCTGTGGATGTCCTGGGCTGAGTGCCCCTCTGGCTCCCTCTTTAGTGTCCTGTAGGACAGTCATTCTAAATCTAGACCCCATTTCCTTCCAGCTTGCTTGGGCCTTAATTTCCCAAGATTGAATGCCACATCACATTGAAAACAGATAGTGATGGAAAATACATGAGGCCCTTGTCCATCCTCCCGTTTGCTCCCTGGGATGGTTTCCCCAGAACTCCCAGGAGGCTCCTCTTCAGGGTGGACCTTCTCAGATGCCATGTAGTCCAGGGGGCTGGGGCCTGCTGCCCCAGGGTGGGCCTAGCCCATTCCTTCTCCTTACCCTTGGCCTTAGTAGTGGCTGTGCAGCTGCTCTCCCAGGAGGGTCCCCTGGTCACTCCCCAGGAGCACAGGTGTTGGATTCTGGACTACTGGTTCCCATGCCCTTTCTGAACAATGAGGAGGAACTGCAGCCCCAGGACTCAGGCCAGCAACCATTTTGTTGTCACAGTTGTTAGGCAGAAAGGAATCCCTCCCTTTGGTCAGTCTCCAGTGCCCCAAAATGTTGTTTGAACGCCATTGATTGACCTGAGACACCAGGGAAGCAGAGGTGGAAGGCCATGTGAGGGGGCCTAGTCAGTCACAGGCCCCTGTTTTATCACAGAGTCAAATATTCTGAAGTGACAGTGTAAGTCAGGGAAACTGAAAGATTGGAAGGGAAGTAAAAGGACACTAGTCTGGAGTAATAAAGCCCCGTTTTGCTTAGCTGGGCTCTGGGCGTGGTCTCAGGAGAGGCCACCCTTTACTCACACACCTGTGCAGAAGGCCTGCCTGTGGAGCGCCCTCTCATCTTGACTTTGTTTCAAGAGGAAATTCATTTCATAACCCGAAAGCCAAACTCTAACTCTGAATATACCACAGAGAAGTGTTGCTGCCTTCCCTTACCTTTCCCTAGAGGGGCCATTTTTGTTAGCTTCTATTTACCCTCCACTGCTCTTTTGTGCACATAAGCACAGGTGTGCTTTCCCACACTCCTTACGTAAGCAGCCACATGTGGTGTGCGCAGCTCAGCGCCTGACCTTCTTCCCTTCCCAGCAGATCCTGCAGATGCCTCCATAGCTGTCCACAGAGAATTTGCCATCCTGTTTCATAGCTGTGAAACATGACCCCCACCTGTCACAGTCGGGACTCCTAGCCACCCAGCCTGACCTCGGGCATTTTCCTTCCCTCAGTCTTCAGCTCAGTGGTGCTCAGAGAGCTGGCTAATTTTGAACATCCATTGGAGCCCTACTTATTTAGGAAAGCAACTGAGCTAAAGAACAAAAGGGAAAGGAACCCATCCAAGGTCAGAATGGTCCCAAAGTGACAGAAAAGACCCTGAGATATGGTCTGGGAGAACCAAGCCCTAGAGGTAGCAGTGTATATTTAGCATTGGAGCAGGCTGGGTCCACGCCTGACGGCTTTCCCAAATTCCCTTTAAAGGGCACCAGCACCCAGCATGAGCACAGTCACTCAGTGCTGGTGTTCAGAAGAGTACATGGTCAGTGCCATGGTGAACTTCCACCATCATGATCCATCAAATGTTGTTTGGCATTGGCAGGATCATGACCCAGGACTCCACACTATGCAAATGATCCCAAGAGGCCACAGGCCCTCTTGGAACGGTTTTCTTTTCTTTTCTTTTTTTTTTTTTTTTCCAGAACTAAATTTATTCATTGTTTTATTTTTTAATATTTATGATGGAGAATAGTCAGATATACCAGAAGAGAGATGCTAATATGAGTGAACTCTCATCTCCTACTCCATCTGCAACAATTAGTGCTCTGATCCATCTCTTTCTCTCTAATATAAAGGAACTTTAAAATATATATCACAATACCATTATCACACACCTGGGTCTTGAAGCCTGCAGACTCACTGCTCTTGATTCCAGAAGTGTTCGATTAACTGGAATATCATTTCCCACTGTGTTCAGATCTGTGGGAAAATACAGGGAACTCACATCTGTGAGCTTTGGATGGGCCTAGTCCATGGTAGCTAACAGAGCAGGACAGTGTTCAGATGGATGTGGCCACCAAGAAAGCCCCCTTCCAGAACATGCTTCCCCCCACATCGCTAATTCAGCCCAGCCAGTGAAAAAGAGGAGTCAAATGGAGTGACAGTCTTTACTTTGAAGCTATGAGTCATTGTCTTTTCTTTGGAATAGGTTGGTAGTTCCTTAAATAGAGGGTGAAAAAAATTATTTTTCTTCCTCTTGCCTTCAAAACAGGATGTGGGGTAAGGGGATTTATCTTTAATCATTGGTAGATATTACCGGATACCTCTCCCAAGCCAAATAATTTTTTTTTAACTTGAAAGTTTGATCCATTTTGTTTGGGAAAGTTTCTTCTTACAGCTGTGGGGGTCTCAACATTGCCACATCTCTCTCCAGCTGTAAGATGTGAAGGAAACAGGGCAGGCTTCCTTTTCCGAGTGCCCGACTAGTGCACCCCACCACTGTAGACCACTTCAGAAAGCTTTCCTACCACTCCATCATCACCATGCTGAGCCCGTGACATCATTGCACCCAGCACACTGCACCTTGGGAAACTGGAGTTTTGAAGGGGACCTTATATAAGTGCTTCTCATGAAAAACAAATCTATGGAAAGTCAAATTCTAACCCTTTCCAGTTGAAAAGCCAGTAGTGTCCTAGAGAATACGCTAGACATTGTAGGTTAAACGTGTATTATTTTCGGTGGCTCACACAGCTGACTCTGCCCAGGTATATCTGAGTTACATTTGTTCCATGATATTATTGCAAAACAATTAAATAACCAGTGGAAAAACAAATTTGTTTTCTTCGAAAAGCACTTGTATTCTATTCTCAAAATAGAGGAATGATTGTGTATTACATGACTTCATTTTCTTTGCAGCTTATGTGAGTATATTTAAAGCTAGTTTATTTTTTCTTTGTGTTTTAAAGTTTGTTTTGTTTTGCCTTTATCCTTTTTTTTTCCCCTCTCTTTTACTTTTTTAGTGTCAGAGTGCTCCTCCTCCTCCTCCTCTCCTTCAAGAACCGAATCTCCTCTCCACCTGTTTGTATCTTCTCGTCTCCATTCTCATCCCAAACCTGATACCTTTGTGTGGCCCCCTGCGCCTCATTCATTCAGTGACTCAGGTCCCCGCCGGGAACCCTCTCTCTGTAAACATGGTTTTTCCTTTCTTGTCAGACCTGCTTCATTTGCCTGATGTTCTAGTTTCTGATAATCTTCCTAACTGATAAGCTGGATAGGAAACTCCCATCAAATTTGTCACAGAGAAGACCTTGCTTGTTTGAAAATTCAAAGCAGGTGGGGCAGGAGGAGTCCTGGGGTTGCAGACATTAGTGTCCAGGTTCCAATCTCTTCTGGAAGGAAGGAGACTGGTCCTCAACAGAACTTACTGGATTTTCCTAGAACATTACTCTTTACTCTTGGGTCCTTCTCTGGATTTGACAAAAATACATAAAAAGTAATCCTGTTAAAGAAAAGGCAAATTACAATATTTTGCAAATAATAATTTAATCCTGAAAACTTCTGGGTTTCAACTTAGAAATGAATTTAGTTCAACTACCATATACTAATCAAGGCCATACCCTAAAGATAATGGGCATATGCTGTGAAGTATGTGGTTCTCACAAGGGACTTTAAGGTCTGCCAGTCTCCTGGGCTCCACCCACAAGGTAAATGGGCCTGAGGTGGGGCCCAGGAATCTGGATTTGTAAACCACCCCTATGGTTCCAATGCCATTGGGTATGGACCACATTTTTGAGAAATGGTGCTATAAATTGTTTTCCATTTTGCAAGGAAAGAAAACGTTGGGTTTGTGTCATTAAACCACATAGGGAAATTGAACAGCATTTTAGTCTATGTCATTAAACCACATAGGGAAATTGAACAGCATTTTAGTCTAATCTTGCTTTTAAATAATACAGAAATTCTGAAAGTCTACTTTAGGGAGTTCTAGAATCTGTCAATTAAAAAAATCCCTTTATTAAAATGCAACACTGATTGGTAAAGTCCTTAAAAAGGACCTAAATACGGATTTCCCCGGAGAGCCTATCCTTGTTTTCTTTCACTCATTTATTTAATGTGCACTTTGCTGCCAGCACTGCCAGAAAATTTAATCTCTGTATCTATGATTTATAAGGGCTCATCTTTGTCCCAAATGCTCAGTTATATGCTAAACCAAAGCTCCTAAGTGGGATGGCTGCCAGAAGGAGCTGCTTTCTTTCCTGGGCTCTTCTCTAGGGTGGCCCGGAGCTGCTGACCCACAGAAAGCCAGCACAGGAGCGCAGGGCTCGTCTGAAGTAAACCATCCACACTGAGCAACACCCTGGCCTACTCCTCTGCATGTGGAGTGTCCCGAACTTGGCTGTAATGGCAACCCAGGGTTTATGAAATAGAAGATGAAGATAACATTTATAAACTATCAAAATAAGACACTTTCCCTTAATACAATGGCCAGCTTTGATTTAAAAAAAAAATTGTTTTTAACATTGACTTCTGCTGAGTTTGGGATCTCACTGTCCTAGCACAAAATTATAGGTTTGCACTGCCTGTCCCTTTGCACAGCTGGCCCAGCCACCTCTGCAACCTGCGGGTTCCTACATTGCAGGGAGCTCTGTGTTCCTCTAGGCCTTGAAGCCTGGGGTTCTGGCTCTTCCAGTGGGGCACATCAGGTGAACTGGCTAATTGTGGGATGATGAGCACCCACTCACCTTTCTGCTGAACATAGTGCATCCCAAGCCACACTTAGCATTTATTCTTGGTGAAGCCAGTGTCTTGTTTCAGCTAAGCTTGAAGCACCCAAGGGACACTTAGTCAAGGGGGAGACCTACTGATAAATGTAGAATTTCTTGACTATAGTTGTAAGAATTTGGATCCCAATTCTTTCCTAGGACAAGCAGGTAGCCAAGGCCTGAGATTTTGTGAATTTCTACCTCTTGTCCTTTGACATCCTAGGAATAAAAACTAGCCTAGCCCTGCACATTGTTGGACTCAGGATTAGGGTTACTATGTGGAAAGATCCAAACCCTGCTCGTTTTATTATTTTTCCTTCCTTTTGGAATTTCCTGCTCTGGAAGCAAAGCACATTACATGAATTGGTCAACTTGTGTGCCGGGTGCACGTGGAGAGGGAATGTCCACTGGCCTTTGTGTGGTTAAAAAAAATATGTGTGTGTATAGGTGTGTGTGGTGTGTGTGACTCCTGAACTGAAATCTAATTCCAGACAGCCAGACTTACAGTTGGAAGATTATTAGAACTCTCTTTGTGTTTTTAGCCTTAACTTTGGATTTTTCAACTATTTTGTTTCTTGGTTTTAATTTTTGGTTTGATCTGTTGTTCCAAGGCAACTCTCCAGAAGCATACTTTCATGGTTTTCCTTCCCTTTTTTCAGTTAGTAAGTAGTTTACCAATCTATTAACCCTTCCGAGGGGCTCCAGAGTCACACCTTCCTCCACTGTGGTGTGTGTGCTGTGGTTGTCCAGTGTTGGGATGTTGGGGTGCTGTGGCCCTCTCGCTGCCGCCTGCCTGCCTGCTCTGCCACTTGGGACCAGCTCCCCTATGATGCCAGGGCACCAGCACAGCCTGGTTCAAACACTGTGAGGCAGTATTGGTCTGAGAAGGACTACAGAGGAAGGAGTGTCTGGGAAATGGCCCAGGTTAGGGCAGGCAGTAGACAGATGGCACTTATTGGAAGTGTGGCCCTGGCCCCCATGGTGGATCTCCTGTGAGTGATAGGTAGAGAGAACCAGTTGAATCTCGACATCCTTTCTGGTGTAGCCACTGTAGAAAAGCCATCCTTGTTGTTAATTTTTCTAAAGGCAGATATCATAAAACTTAAAAGCGCATCTACCAAAAGTCAAAGGAGACTAAGCAATTCTCCAGAAGTAGGATCAGTGCTTTTAAGTCATTAGTGAGTAATCACATTCCCTAAAAGATGTTTCCTACGCCCTTTATTCTATCTGGTCAAATTTTGGGAAATGGTCTGTCTCCTGCCTAGAGATTCCTAGCTCACATGAATACATCACAGGCTCCGCAGAATCTTGCAGTTTAAAAAAGTCAAGATTCTTGACTTTGACCTAGTCTTCCCAAGCTAATTTCATCATTTTTACATCCCACGGTGTCTGTGTTCCTTGGGTCACACTTGGGAAGCTGCAGATAAATGTTTCTGTTCATCTCAATGATCTGAGCCCCACTGATGGCAAACGCGCCTCCCACATACCCCAGAACATGACTTCCCTCTCTGAAATCCAGCCCAAGCTAGCTGTGGTGTCCCTAATAATAAAGAGGCATGTTTTGATATTGGCATCACATTAGAGTTCTTCATAAAAAGATTTCACTGCCAAATCCCCTTCCATATCAAGCTCCTAGGGATACTAAAAGTCCTTCATTTTCAGAAAGTCAGGCTACATTAAAACCTTCAGGCAGCCCTGACCGGTGAAGGTGAAGTTTGATATATTTATGCTAAAACATTTTCCATAGAAATAGCTTCAAGTCCCTCAAAGGAAGCCAGAGTTCAAGGGCTGGTTCAGCAGTGGAGCCCCTGCAATTCAACTGATCTCTGGGCCTTAGTTTCCTCATCTGTTAAAAAAATGTAAATTTAATCCTTATTTTATATGCCTTTATGGTTTGGCAGTAATGGATCCTAATTTTAAGACCCAGCCAGGTGCCTTTCTTCCTGAGACACACCTGGGCAGCTGTGGCTCCCATAGGCCTCACTGACTCCCCAGAATGAAAAGAGAAGAAAGGGCTGGGCAGGGCTGTCTCCACACTGCTGTGCTCTGCTCCCAACCCGAGGACCCCAGAATGTGTGCAGAAGTTCTGCTCCTCTCCAAGAACATGCTGAAAAATCAAGGTGCTGACTTGGGTTCTGACTCAGTTTTTCATAACACTGATAATAGTGAGACTGTTGCAGTCTTTGGTAGTGAGTCACTGGGAGAGGAGAATAAACAGATTAATGAAAGAACACACCACTAAAGTGAAATAAGATGGAGAAATGAATTTAAGATAGAAGTGGGTGGTTTCTCTTCCTTTATGGCCAGCATTTTATCGTTGTGTTTGTATTTTCTAACATTCAAGATTGTGTATCATGGCTGGCCAGGTGGCATATCTTACCTCTGCTCCTGCTTAATTAAGTAGTGTTTTGAAAATGTATGTATCTATGAAAACATTACTCTAGCAATTACCCTACCATTTTTGAGGAGTTGTGATTTTTAAAATTCATCCCTTCTATATATAATCTTTTCAAATAGAACCTTTTCTTACTGTTTAGATTAAATTAATATTAATTTTAATGTAATTCTCCTTAACTAGTTCTGTGTAAGATTGAATGGAATTATTAAGAGATTGACAATTCTGTAATAAATGGCACTCAGATAGAATCAGGTGTCCAGATTTAGAATAGCACCTGGCAGACCTTCCCCGGGGCGCAACAGAAAGAAACACTTCGAGGCTCACAGGGCAGCAGCCTCCCCAGCAGAAGGGCACCTGGGCCCAGAGCTGCAGCCTCATGAATATGCAAAGGGAGGATTTGGGTGACCAGGAAGCCTCTGCCCACAGTAGTCCTCCAGAAGGTACTGTCTCCAGCCCAGAGCCACCTCCTTGCACTTGGACAGCTGGTACCCTCCGCTTGTTTGTGAGCAGCTTCGCACCATGCTTTTTCCTGTGTGACCACCTGGCCCTGCCAACTCCTGCCAGCAGCATGCTGTGCTGGCCTCGCATGCCCACCCGTGACAACACATCCCTGCCTTGGTGGGTCCTTCCCTGAAGCTTTCCCTGGAAAGAGCTTCTCCCTCTCAGGATTAGACACACCCTGTCAGGGTAAAACTGTGGTTGATCCTCTGTTCAAGTTGTTGGGAAACTGTGATCTCGTCTTGAGGCCAGGTCTGGCTGTCCTATCTGTTTTGCACTCAGAAAAAGGGAAGTTCTGCTTGGAACCTTGACCAGAGCTGCTTGTCCAAGGAGCTGCAGCAGGCGGCAGCATTGACAGAGGGGTTCAGGTGGGGGCAGTTGTTGCCGAGGGAGCTCTGCAGCCCTGGTCACTCTGGCACAGAAAAGAAGCTACTATAGAAAGGAGACCTGGGACAGCACAGGGAGGAGTCACCACCCCTAGTCAGCCTTCCCAGAAAAGCAGGTCTACCGTCTAGCAAAGATGGGGATGTCCCTAGCTCCCCAAGAGAGGGAGGCCACCAAAACTTTCATGGAGAAAAAAGGAGTGGGCTGTCATGTATCTTAGTGGTAGAGCACTTGCCTAGCATATATGAGGACCTGGGTTTCATCTCAGCACCACAAAATAAAAATTTTTAAAAGATCCAGAGCCAGGCACTGTGGAAAATGCCTGTAATCCCAGCAGCTCAGGGAGGCTGAGGCAGGAGGATCGAAAGTTCAAAGCCAGCCTCAGCAAAAGCCAGGCACTAAGCAACTCGGCGAGACCCTGTCTCTAAATAAAATACAAAATAGAGCTGGGGATGTGGCTCAGTGGTCAAGTGCCCCTGAGTTCAATCCCTGGTACACGCCCCCCCCCATATTTAATATGTTTAAATTAGGGAATGAAATTAGAGTGGCTCTCCTGTTTCTTCCCAGACCTTGGCCTTCCCTCCTTCAGCCCAGATCATTCTGATTCCCAGAGCACCGGGGCAGGTGTGGAGACAGAAGGTCGCGGCTGCCAGCCGTCTGCAGTGTTGGGCTGGTGTGTGTCCTAGCCCTGTCTCAGAAACACTCTTCATTTCCTTTGAAAAATGAAAATTCTCAGCAGGCCAGCCAGCAGAATGCTTAGTCATCAGGGTGGCTGTTGAGTGCCCAGGGTCTTCAGACAGCCAGGCTGCTTTGTCTTGTGTAGCAGTTTTGGTGGCACGGTGTCTAAGCACTAGAAGCTGAATCCTGTATCCACAGACAATACTGAATGATTTTGAGACTGAAGGGAGACAGACAGAGATTCATCAGTACTGGGTGATTCTGCATGGCTGATGCTGGAGTGGCACAGTTTCTTTTCAGAAAAATGTGTAGAGGGGAGGTATTGGCTGTGGCAGCAGGAGGTAGAATGTGGGTGATGACGGAGATGGGACGCAGGGCGCCACCACGTGCTCCATCATCCTCCCATGTCTATACACGTGAGCCAGCCCTCCAGGGCTGGGAGGCGGAGGTCCGCCCGGGCCCTGAACGTCCATGTGCCAGATATGTCTACCCATGTCTCTTTTGTAGGGGACTTTTTTATGTTCCACATAATGGAACAGTTGCCCATTGTTCCTGACACTGGGACATGCAGCGAGGCCCAAGCTGGGCAGCATTTCACCCGAGATCTAGTTCATCCTCTCCTCGCTGTGAGGACATGAGGGGAGAGGGCAGGCACAGGGTCCTTCAGACTGAAGCCACTTGTCTAATCCAGCAGGAAGCCAAAGGGACAGCTGGAATAGAAACATGCCAGGCAGTTGGGGACCCTGCTGTGAAAGGGTGATCTGAATAACCGGAGCCACTTATTTTTTTCTAGCTTTTGCTTAAAATTATCAGCTCTGAGATCCCTTTGATGAACTTTGATGGTAAAATAGGGCTCATACCCAGCTGCTGCATTTGAAGCAGACCAGAGGCGTCTGTTTCCTTCAGCAGAAAAGGTACATTGGGAAGATTTCACTGCCGAGCAATTTGAGCCGGCTGTTGGCGTGTCCTACTTGTCACAGGGTTTCTCAGAGAGCCTCAGCACGTGGCAGGGAGGCTTGGACAGGTTCAGAGCATGGGCTCGCAGTGTCTGGAGATCAGTAGCCTAGGTTTCTGCCCCTCTCAACTTGGAGAAAGGTCTTTCCAACACAGTTCCTGGTACCCCCTGTAGAACGTCCACCCGGTCATCAGAGGGTACCTAGAAGAAAGCACCAGATTAGGAAGCAGAATAGTTCCTCAGGTGGCACTTTGCTTTGTATCAGCGTCTGAGATGGTCCAGGCTCGAAAACCACTGGCCTGAGGAAATCCCCTAGCCTCTGCTCCAGCATCCTGTGTCCTGGACTGTTTTGGCAATTAGGTCACAGAGCTTGGGCCAGGTTTGAGGATGTACTCTTCCCTGCCTGCATTGCTGCTCAGCATAATGGCTTCTCCAAGCCACTGTGTCCTGAGGGGAAGGGGCGCATCACTGTGGCAGAGCCCAGCAGCTGCTTTACAGCACACAGGCCCCAGGCGTGGCTGTGATGAGACCTTCTCCAATTAGTGTGGTTAATAAGACAGGAGGAGCCAGGCACCGGCCTGCTCACTCGTGGAGCCAGGTGATTTGGAAACATTTCTCCCAACTTGGATTTTACATTGGATCTATGTCCTCAATTCTTCTGATTCCCTTTGCAAGCCTCAATTTGTCCATTTCCACCAGAGGTTGAACAAATGCAGGGATGCAGCTTCTTTGATAAGAAAGAAGAGTTCCTTGAAATGTGTGGGTTAGAGCCAGCATTTTTGTGGTTTACCTGCCTGAATCAAAGTCCAAGGTCTGTCCTGGCACCTCCTCAGTCCAATGGAACAGTAAGACACAAGTTGTCTTGGGTTTTTTTTGTTTTTGTTTTTTTTAATCATTCCCCAAATTCTAATCCTGTGGAAGACATTTATTTATCGTGTTATTGCCAGGAATAGTAGATGCTAACTATTCTATACTTTTACCATCGTCATTAGTCACCTGCTATTATTAACAAATCTCTGAACGCTTTAATATCCTGGTTCAGAATGTGAAGGCTGTGGCCTTGTGAAGTATGGGTGACAAGGAGTCGACTGAGGAGGGAAGAAGTACTTATGGAAAACCTGCCACCATTCTCTGTTTTAATGGGCTAGTTACATTGGCGGGGAGTCACTCACAGACACCTGATGTTTAATTATCTGCCACCAACACTTTCAGTCCAGGTTGGTAGAAGTGGTGACAGCAGCACTAAAAAGCCCTCGGGAACATTGATGGTTCTGGCCTTGATCCTGTATCAGGGAGGAAGGTGGACACGGCAGGCACACATCCAAAAGTGGGATGCTCTTCCGAATGTCACATGGTGACATTTTCTGTTTCTGCTGCCCATCCACTCACCCCAAGGGTGGGCCTGGCACTATTGTTCTCTGCAGAGTCCTAAACAGAGGACTCTTCCTTCTACAGCAAGATAGTGACAATGACAGCCACTGGGAAGCAGCAAGGACGCAAGGAAGCCTCACTGCAGGGAGGAGCAAAAGATCACAGCCACCTCCCTAGAGGAGGTGGCCTCGGAGCTGGGCTTAGAGTCAGGCCAGTTCAGTCCTGGTTTTGCCACCGCTTGGCTATGTGACTTTGGATAGTTACATAACCTCATCAAGTCTCAATTCTGTCACCTAAACAATGCAAAAAACATTATTCCCTGCCTCCCAGCGTTGTTGAAAGATTAAGTGCAAAGTGCTAATCACAGATCCTGACGTGGTCTGTCCCCCACGGTTGATGACCACCAACACTGTCGAGGTCAACTCCTCATCTTCCAGATTCCATTCACAGTGGACTTGATTGCAAGGCTAAGAATTAATTAATTTAGTCACATATAGATCTCACAAAGAGAAGGAACTTTGGCAATAGTTTTGATTAGTTCATTTGTGGACCAAATAAATAGTTCATCCAAAAAACAAAATTAACCCCTTCAAAAGCCACAAGTCCTGGTGGCAAAGGAGTCATAGAACCTGGTAGGAATTTTATGAATTCTTCTACTGCCCATTGTGCATTATTATCTTTAAATGAATCAATAACTGAATATTATAAACCTCAGTTTCAGTTTTCTAATATGGTAACTAAATATCAATAGATAAAACCCACATAAATCCCTTTAGTGTCTTTATTAATTTTCCAAGTCCAAAGGGATTCTTAGGCTAAGTCCGAGACCCTGTGTTCTGGAAACAAGTTCTTAGGAGTTTTGCCCAGGTGACCATGGGCTACAGGGAAGTCACAGCACTCCAGCTGCCAGCCTGGATCCAGTCTCTTCCTGACCATGTGTTAGTCACAGCTGCTCCTGTCCCTGCAGGCAAGCAGTTCTGGGCTTGACTGCATGTTAGAAGTATGGGAGGTGGTCACCAAATAGATGCCTGGCCATGCCCCGAGAGTTAGTGACTCCTCTGTGTAGGCTGTCCTTGCAGCGTCATGATTTCTAACCCTCAATGACTGTGATGTGAAGTCAGTGTTGAGAATCCCTGCTCCAGACAAACTAGCATGATAATGGCAGAATAGAGCAGCAGCAGCAGCAGCAGCCACTTCCGGGACAATCATCTGTTTAACCCTTCATAGCTACTGAAAGTCTCAGGGAAGCTATATCAAGTCATTCTTATCAAAGTTAAAATATTGTTTTGTATCAAACAAAATAAGACTAAAAATATCCATGGCGGTTTAATCATTTTGCTCTTTAGGTTGCCAAAAGATAGCTAGACATATTTGTCCAAGTTCATAGCCAGACTTTGTTCGTTAGCCCATTCATGAATGCCATCAGTTAGACTCTCTCGTCTTGGCCTCAGTTGCCTTTCCTGAATGGCCACTTTCCCTCTGGCACACTTCTGAGGCCTTTCCTCCAGGTGATTATCCTCTCAGGCATCCTTGGGGCCTGTCTGCAGATTATCTGCTTGGGGAAGGTGGAATGCCTTCCCTTCAGTAAATTTGATTTACATCCACCAAACCCATCAAAAGGATTTGAGTGTAGTTAGAAGAATTCACACTACTCTCATGTTGCAGTCAAACCACATGAATGGCCAGTTATTACTGCAGATCCTCTTAAAGTCAATAAATGATGTGCATTCCAAATACCAACTGAAAATATGTTTATGTCTATGATTTTGTATTATCCAGAGTAGAATAAACTTGCTTTGTTTGCATAGTCAGCATTTTAAAATTTTGAGACCATGTCTCTTTATGTTGCCTACGCTCGTCTCAAACTTGTGGGTTAAAATGATCCTCCTACCTCAGTCCCCCCGCTCCACAAGCTGCTGGGTCTATAGGCACATGCTATCCCCAGCTTCATCATCAGCATTTATATTTACATATCTTCACTGTTTGAAACTTCATGATGAGCTGATAGTTACAAATAACAGTGTTGAAATGTGTATCTCTGTAAATTATAAATAAAGAATGTCACAGGTGAATATAAACATTAACAGTTTTAAATTTGAAATAAGTGCTCTCAGTTCCAAAATCATACCTCCAGGAGTGTTGGACAGGTGGGAGCGAGCCTTGTTAATGGAGGTCGTCTCCTGTTGTCAAGTCCTCTGCAAGGCACCCTGCATTTTGCCTCACTCTC
Organism: Ictidomys tridecemlineatus; assembly: GCF_052094955.1. NCBI lineage: Eukaryota > Metazoa > Chordata > Mammalia > Rodentia > Sciuridae > Ictidomys > Ictidomys tridecemlineatus. Next base: position 111,125,250 of record NC_135481.1, on the reverse strand, counting down.
CACACTGTGCCTTTGCCTGGCACTGTGCTCGGTGGTGTCTTTCTTAGCCTTTCAGGACAGCAGGTTTTACAGAAGAGTTAGGCAGGTATTATGACCCCAGGTGTCTTAGCTACGAGCCATCCTCCACAAGTCTGGGATTAGCCTTAAGAATAGATGCTGGCTTACCCTGGGACAAAAGGGTCCTTTTTCTGCAGTGTGTAGGCCATGCCATGGGATACAACTCCCAGTCCAGGGGTGTTGCCCACCTCAAAGGCCCAGCTCCACTAATGACATGGGAAATTGTTGGACTGTCCTGAGAATGGCCATCAGTCTACTCCAGTTGCTGCCTTGGAGGCAAGCACGGTGCTCCCTGCCCTCTCCTGTAGAGTTACCAAGTTTAGGCCCTTACAGGGTGCTTTGTAATGTCCCTTTGTAGCCCTTCATTCACGCCATTTGTTAACACTGTATCACTGCTGTGTGTTTAGCTGTTTCCCTTCCTGCTCCCAACACTCACTGTGCCGTGCTAAGCTCCTGGAGGGAGCCCTTGGCCTAGCATGCGCTCTGCGTGTTGACTGCAGGATCAGCCAAAGCAAAAGGAGGAGACTGAGGTTCCAAGCCTTAACAGTCCTGATTTCTATATGGGCAGAAACTCAGAAACATCCTGGAAAGGCTGTGTGAACGTTGTGCACTGTGTCTGTGTCTGGGAGGGGGTCGTCTGCCTGGTGTGTGGCGGTTGATCTGCCTTTTCGCTCCTGATACAGTATTCTCGAAACCTCTCATAGGCTCTGTCCACGCCACGTCAGTAGCAGCCTCGAGAGTGGAGCAGGCACTGTCAGAAGTGGCCTCATCTCTGCAGAGCAGTGCCCCCAAGCAGGGCCCACTACATCCCTGGATGACGTTGGCACAGATCTGGCTCCACGCAGGTACAGCTCTGCTCCTTTCTTCCCTGAGGGCTTTCCCACCACCCACAACCCACTCCTGGGCCAGAGGCTGCAGGGTCCTGCCAGCGCTCAGCTGTGGTGCTAGGACCCCTCATGAGGAGAAATCAGAGCGTCTGCAGTCAAGCACCAAACTGCTCCTTCTGTTCCAGGGCATGAGTTACTCTCTCCCTGTCCCACCATGCTCACAGCTGACCCTGAGCCTCGCCTAGAGTGGCAGCTACCAGGAGAGGTTTTCTGAATGGGACTCAGGATTCCTGGGGGGTCCGCCGTGTGGGGTGCAGGGTTTGGGCTGAAGATGGACCAAAGCTATACCCTGCACTGTCTTTGTGGGTGACTTGGAATCCCAGCTGTGCTCCTTATTGGCTGAGTAGACTTGAGTTCTGCGTAGTAGAACAGTAGCTTGACCTCTGCCTCATCTACAGGATGGGGTTAGAGTAGTACATGATGAGCAACGTACATGACACGTCCCAGCAGCCAAGAAATCTCCAGCAGAGAAACAAGGGCTGTTAGTTTCACAGATGTCTTTATCAAAGCCAGGGCAGGGGCAGTGTTCCTACTCCCCTCTGATGGCACCATGGATGACCCACAGAGAGGGAGGCAGTAGCAGTAGCCACTGGTCTGGAAGCTGGCCGAGAAGCCAGTTTGGTCACCTGCCCTAGCTCCATGTGGCAGCCAGCTGGTTCAGGGTTTTTCTGTGCACCCAGAAATCTCAGAAGTAAGTCCAACACACGGGCACTTTGGCAATGAGAATACCACCACACAGGGCTCCCCAGGAAATGATGGCCATTGATTTACTAGCATATTTTTACTTGTACATAAAAGTTTTATCACTTGATCTGCATGACCCTGATGAGGACTTCTGAGTCTTCACCTACAGGGTGGCACCAAAGGTAGCCAAGAGGGCGGGTGTTGCCCTCCAGTTGTGCATCTGTTTACTGCTTTTTTGTCAGGGCTGATTGCACCGTGTTCAGCCTTGTGTGTCACCTTGGTGGAGCTGTGTGTTCCGGCGTGGCTGGATTTACCTGGCCTTGGCAGTCTCGAAGCCCAGCAGTCAGCATTCTGTGATGGCATCTTTAATTGAGCCATAACAAATGCCGTAAATTAGCAAATTATATTCCTCTGAGCAGAATGCAAGAGAGGTTGATTCATGAGTGTCTGATTGTTCTTGTCCCAGCATTGGGCTTTTTGCCCAGAGAGATGGCAGCAGGCTGCCTCTGAGGGCCAGGCACAGCAGGGATGCACACCTCCTTCCAGGTCTGACAGAAGAGCCAGGCCCAGATGAGGATTCTGGTGCCATCCTGTCCAGTCCCCTCTACAAGCAGAGACCATGGAGAAGAGAACAAGGAGCTTGGTCTAGTGCCCAGGTCAGGGGAACCTGGGTGAGCCTCAAGGCTGTCTTTTAAATAGGGCTTGAAATGGAGCTTTTGGAGGGCCGAAATCTAGAGCCCAGAGGCTGCTTCTCTTGCTTGTTTCCATGACAGAGAGCTTTGCATGGTATTTGCTGCCCCTCACTCGGTCACCCAGGACTTTCCTCTCTGTGTGGCCTGCCATGATGCTGGGAGGAGGTACTACAGCTGCTTACGTCAACACTGAAGAACTTGGTGACTAAGACTATAGTTTGGAACTATCCTTAAATTTTTATATCATTCCATAATCTCCATTTATCATTGTTGTGGCCTGTAGGACAGAATAAACGTCTCATTACTAGTTAATGAGCATGTTTTTAATGTTCTACAGGCTGGCATTGAACTACAGAAAGTACTTGCCGTGCTTTCCTTATAGATCTGTGCATATTGTACACATGGAGTGAGCGCTGAGTACAGAATGAATGAATGGAACCAATTAGGGTCTTAGGATCTGCGCTGTATTGACTCTTCAAAGAGAAGAATTATATTATATGTCCACATAGTCTTCAAAGAGGCAAATTCAGGAAAAAACAGTTTCCGCTGAACTCAGGATGTACCACATACAGTTTGAGCTCCACTTCTCTGAAAGGCAAAATAAAGATGTCCTCAATTGTTGACAGTTAATCAAAACCAGGTAACATCTGCTTCCCGTGTCCATCATCAGCTCCAGTGATACTTCCACGTTTCATAAATTTTGCATGCTTTCCAGAAATTAAATCAAGTCCCAACACCTGGGGCCTTGGTGCTCCTTGGTAGGTGTGGGCCTCTTCTCTCTTGGTTGTTTTTTTGGTGAACTGAGGGTAGAGGGGAGCTGACGATGGGAGCTCTTGCTGGAGCTGGGGATTTGGGCAGGCTGGGGATTGAACCTGGGGCTGTGCATGCTAGACAAATGCTCTACTACTGAGCTGCATCCCCAACCCTTTTTATTTTTTTTTATTTTGAGACAGAGACTGGCTAAGTTGCCCAGGATGGCCTAGAACTTACAACCCCACCTGCCTCAGCCTCCCATGTAGCTGGAATTAGATGTGTGCACCTCCATACTGGGCTTGTGGCCCTAGATTTGATCTTGCAGGAAGGTGACTATGAGATGATGCACACTGTATCAGAGGACACTTACATGTGCATCTGATGGCAAGTGATCACAAGCAGGACACCAGAGCCTCTCACCACTCTGTGAGGGAACAGGCCAAAGACCCAGCCTATAATACAAACCCAGGAAACAGGGGATGTTTGTCCATGAACTGTCCCTCCCTTCCTGTGTGGTGGGCACCCCTTCCCTCAAAACTTTCTCTTCTGTCCTGGCCTTCAACTCTACAGGGCTCCTGGTCGCTGAGTTGTCCTGGGCTGTGCAGGTTTGTTCCTTGGTTTGTTCTGGACCTGTTTCCATGGTTTATCTATCTGAATTGTTCTTAAATAGCACACTCACGTGGTACATGATCAAAAAGTGGGAAGGATGTAAAGTGAAAGGCTTCTTTTATCCCTCAGCCCCAGTTACCTGTCACAGGTGGGTGGTAGTTCTGTGCACCTTCCAAAGACCTTGCCCACCCTGCACAGTGTCCACACTGCCCTCTTAACAGGGTGTCCAGGAGACCATTACATCAGCATGGACAAGACTAGCTGTATTTTTTACAGCTGCATAGTGTAAATCATCACTGTGGAAATCCTCTAACCAGTGCTATGATGAAGGTTTGGACCATTTCTAGTACTTTGCCATTACAGACAATGTTTCAACCAATATCCTTACATATATTATTCTGTATTTCTAAGATAAACTCCAAAAAATTGCACTGCTGGGTCAAAGGCCACACCTTAATCTTGACAAAGTTTGTCACGTTGCCTCCCCAGGAGTCGTATCAACGCCCATTCCAGTCAACAGCGTGTGCTGTCGCTTTCTCCCGTCTGTGCCAACACCATAGAATCTCAGAATCCTAAGTCTTTGCCAGCCTAGTACATGAAAAATGGCGTTTCCATTGACTGCTCAGTCTTCCTACACACGGGGCTTTTCTTTTTTACTCATAAGTATTTATTGTATGTTTTACGTCTGTGGTAGGTACTCATATTTTTTTGTCTTTTTTTTTTTTTTTTTTTTTGCCCTGACCACATTTATCTATCTTTTCCTATAGCATCTGGTCTTCCCATGATATTTAGAAAGCAACTACCCATTCTGGTCTCTGAAAGTTCCATTCATATATATAATCTCTTATACAGAAGGTGAGAGAGAGGGTCTTCCCTGTACTCTGCAGCAGGGGGACCCAGGTAGACAGATGGGAGCGTCCATGCAGTGTCCCTGGGGCAGAAGTCAGGAGAGCTGGAGCAGACGTGGGGTGTGACTCTCGTACAGAGTTCCTCAGAACCATGCTCCTTCCTTCTGCGGCTGCAAACCTCACTGGTGGGCATCAGAAGCTCATGCAATTCCAAGTTGGACCAGATACTTTCCATGCCACACAGCTTCCCGGTCCCCATCTTTCAAGTCTCATGTTGGGTTGGCAGCTAAAAATGACTTGGCAGTAGGTGGTTAATTTTTACTTGTTACTTACTAATAATTATAGCTTTCACTTTGGCACCTCTCACAGCCGAAACCAGTGGCTATTCTTAGATGTGCAATTTCAGATTTTCTGATTTCTGCTGGAAATCTAAAGCTCTGATACTCATAAGTTCCTTGGCTCTGGTGTGACCTGTGGCCTTCATCCTGCCCACCCCTCAGGTACCAGGAGATTGCCTGGACAATGTCAAGTAGTGGTACGTTCTCCATGATGAGACCAGGATGGCTCCCAGACCCACCATATGTGCACATATGGGTACAGGGAGCACCTATAAGGGAGAACCTGAAGTCCCCGGGGCCAGGCCTGGCAGGCCTGGTGCTGGTCTAGATGGGTCAGCTCTGCCCCACCCACCCCTCCTTCCTTGGGGCTTGGCTAATGGTATACAGTTTGTGGTGCATTACCAAGCACAGTGCCTGTTCAGGTGTTATTCCGAGGCCTTTTGGTGGCTTAGATTGTTTTGTCCTCATCACAGCCTGGCATGGGATGGTACACTGTGCACTCCACTCACCCCACATGAAGAAGCTGAGACCCAGCCATCAAGTCACCCGTCTGAGGTTGCATGGTTCACATGTTGGGAAGCCTGCATTCCAAGGCCACCAGTGTGGCCCAGAACCCTCACCGTAGCCCTCAGTAGGCCCTTGTTTGTTCAACTCAGTACTCCGAGCGTCTCTATGTGCCGTGCTCTGCAATTCAGTGGTCATGAAGACAGGCGCAATCCCTGCCTTCCTGGAGTTCACAGATGGGGACAAATCAGCTGCCGAAGCACCCAAGCCCCAAGGTACCAAGTGCCAGGAAGCAGCAGTCCAGGCTGCTCTGACCTCCTAGAGAAAAGGCCTCGCCCCAGCCAGACAGAGGAGGCTGTACACTTTTCAAAGCACTGACCAGGGGAGGCCCAGGTAGCCCTTGGGAAGGCCTGGAGGCAGCACGAGCTCTGAGAAATGAAGGGCCCTGGGATGAAAGGGGTCCAAGGGAGGCAGCAAAGCAGGGGTCTGATGGGCTGTGCCCCCAGGAGCCATGTCAAGACCTTTGAACCCAATTCTAAAAGCACTGACAAGCTCGTGGAGGACTTGAAGCAGGAGGAGAGTGGGGAGCACTGGTCCCAGGTGGTTGCTGTGGGTGGGAGCCGGGTCTGCCTGCAATGCACGTTCAGGGTGAGCCCATGGGGCCGGCTGGTGGATAAGATGAGGGGTGACGAAGAAGGAGGAATCCCCAGCCCCGGGTTTCAGTGAGTGGTGGTGGACAGTGCCGTCTCCCGCAGTGGGCAGCTGGGGGAAGACCTGATGTCCCAGGGTGGCAGGGAGTCGGGGGATTCTGGAGTCCTATCTGAACTTGGAAGTGTCCAATGCCCAAGGCCATGCAAGTGTCAGTGCCACGGAGGCGGCTGTGTGTTTGCCTCACATTTCAGATTCAGGCTGGAAACACGCATTTGGGAGTTTGGATTTAAAGCCAACAGATGCGACCAAAGGCCTGAGAAGAGAATGAAGGTGGAGAAGGGAGAGGACCCAGCTGCAGGAGCACGAGGAGGGCAGCCAGCCCCAGGCAAGGGGTGAGGAATGGACACTCACGGCACCTCGTCTGGGGAGACCTCGGGCCTCATCTGATCTGTGGATGCCCAGGCCAGGCTTTCCGAGCAGCATGCACTCACAGTGAATGCTGTGGCCTTGTTGTATTCTGGGACCAGCTGTGTGTCCCAGCGGAGAAGACCATGTGCTGTGGTGACACCAGGAATGTTGGAAAGCCTCAGTGAACCTTCCTTCTTCTTCCCTAGTCCTTGACTGACGCTGGAAATCCCTCCACCAGAGCTTCCTTCCTAAAGTCAGAGACTTTGTGCCCTCACATTGTGTTTCCTCCTGGAGAGGCAGGGGCTGTCTTAAAGGAGCCCTAGGAACACGGACCAGCTGGGCCTGGATCCCCCCAGGTGTCCTGACTCAGCATAACAGCTGCAGGGTTCCTTAGTAACCACCTGCAGACTCCAGGAGGGATGAGGCTTGCCCTGGCGCTGTCCCCACCGCTGTCCCCACCATCTCCCACTCTGGGCTTCCAGCTCCCAGCACCTTGTTAGATGCTGACCACTGTTCTAGGGAACAGGCCTAGGAAACCGACTGCCTTGCCGAAGGTCGCACACGTCTCCCAGCAGCAAGTACCAGATACTCCAGGGACTCGAGACACTGTGCGTGGCAGGGAACCCCAGTGGTGCCTCAGAAGCAAGATGTGGGGACAAACCAAGGGGGAAGCCAAGCCACCTGCTCTTCGGGGACCTTTTGTGTGGTGGCCTAAGAGCTCTTTGGAGAAAAGAGGCGCTGTTGGTGAAGAGAGTTCCTAAACCACTGCAGGACCTGTGCCCGCTTGAGCTCACATGGGATTCGGAGCAACCCAGGCTGGGCGTTCTTTGCTTCATCCGCCTCTAGCCTTGTTGACTTTGTAGGTCCCCCCAGACCCTTCTTTGGCACTGGAAAGAAGTCAGATGTGGCCCTATTCTCTGTCCTCTTTCCTCATGGGAAGCAATAGCATCAGGCCTGAGGCCTATGAAAAAATGGGATAAATAAGATATTGGTATCATATGGGGTTCTGAGGACCCTCGGGGAACAGGACTTACATGTGTTCTGTCACATGGGTGTTGAAGACTCCTCCCACTTGATTCTTATGCAAACTCTGGAAGCCCTCAGTCCCTGCTCCCAGGCTGGCCAGCAATCTGCACCTCACCAACTTGCCAGGCTCGGGATCCTCGAAGTATGTGAATATACCCACAGGGAAGCAGGTCGGGAGCCCAGTGTTCAGTGAGAAGAACACTCCACGCCGCTCTCCAGGCCTTCGGGTAACCCAAAACCACACTGTCACAGCCTCCTGGCCTGGCGAACACTTGGAGAGAGTCTGCTCTCGAAAGACATCAGACAGCCTGGTGGCATCATCAAGGGCATTCATCTCCCAGAATGCACAGAGCTCCGCCTGAATCCCCCTTGTTGCCTTCGAGTGTGGTGTGGCACCTGTTGGTATCATATGGGGCACTGCCACCTCAGTGCTCAGGACTTTGTACCTAAACTGCCTCAGTCTCTGGGACTGTCCTCTACAAGACCCTGGGCTAATCCGTCACCTCTCTGTGCTGCTGTTAAGAGGGGTTGGCAGATGAAGGGCACAGTGCCAGGGTGATGCCCATTCTGTCTAGGCCTTCCCTTGGCCTAGGGAGACTGTCGGTGGCGTGAGTAGGATCACCAGTGCAGTGGGAGTTCTTGAGGAGAGGGACTGGCTGGGTGACAAAGGTGAAACCGGGGGATTTAGAAGGACAGGGCTGTAGCAGAGCCTGCCCTGGGGGTCTACAGTCCACTGTATACACCAGACTCTCTGAAAATGCTGGCGAGGACACATGGGGGCAGAGAGCTACAGGGGCAGGAGGGGCAGAAGAGATGGCTTCCAGGGATGGTGGCCACTGAGCTGGGCTTTGAAGGAGCCTGGGGTTGACCTCACAGAGGCAGAGGCCACAGAGCAGACAAAAGCACAGAGGCAGACAGACCTGCTCTCGTATGGAATAGCACTTGCCGTGCCAGAGCCTGGTGGCTCATGGAAGAGGCCAGAAGTTCACGGGGTCAGGAGGCGTGGGCCAGTCACTGCCAGGCACAGGAGTCTGGAGGTTATTTTGGGCCAGATGAGACTGTTGAAGGCCAAGAGCCCAGGCCCACACCTGACTGCCCAGGGTCTGGGACTGCCTTTGCCTCTGACCTGCCCTGGGTCCTTGGGCAAGCACACAGTCTCTCTATGCCTGTTTTCTCATCCGTGCAATGGGGACAAATGGCAGTGCCTTCTGGGTCACCGTGCAGATGCAGTGAGGAATGGGCAGGCCCCTGAGCCTGCAAGTTTCAGGAGCACGAGCTGCTGTCAGTCACTGTCATTCTCTCTCACCCTGCCAAGCTCTGGGCTCCGCTATCTGGTCCCTGGGGTAACAGTCATTGCCAGCACAGACACGTCCTGCCCTTGTGTAGCTCACAGCTTACCTTCTAGGGACACACAGGAAGTAGAATTGAGCAGGGAAAGGAAGTGGGGTGCCATGTGCCAGAGGCAGAGTAGGTGGCTGTCGGTGGCAGGAGACCTGGCAGGAGATGCTGAAGGGGAGCAGAAGCTCAAGGCCTCGGCAAGGGGGATTTGAGCAGGCTCTGCCTCTGGAGGTTGGTGGACAGTGTCTGTGGAGGACAGGCTGGCCGTGAGGCAGGAGAAGTGACCAGGAGGCCCTGTAGCAGTGGAAGAAGTTCCCGTGCAACTCTGTGAGGACTTGAGGAAAGGGGCAAAGCATTCCCGTTTTTTCTCACCCTGTTTTTTGAGCACTTGTGTGTTGTACACTCCATGTTGACAGCCTGGAGGGGCAGGAGGGGACATCAATCAGGGTGAGGCCTAGCGTCCTTCGCTGCCCTGCAGGCGGGAAAAGGGTCACATTGCTCAGTGCAGAGCAGAGTGGCCATGGAGGAGGACTCTGGCAGGAGACCTGACAGATGTGGCCCTGGTGGCCCTGGAGAGACAAGAGGACTCCAGCATTCCCAAAGCCTCAGGCCCGGCCTGGGGAAAGACGGTGGTGCTGTGCTCAGACAGGGCTTGGGAGAAGAGCCCAAAAGGCAGATGCAGTGTTCCCACATGGACACCTGCGTGGCACACCTGTGTGGCAAGACAGAGATGGCACTGGCACGTGTGGTGTGCTCTTTGGGGAAGCCAGGGCGGCAGAGGTGAGAGGACCGAGGCCTGGGCTTGGCAGAAAGATTCTTCCTCACTTGTTCTGAAAGTGGCATCCTGGTTTCTCAAAGGCTTCAGTGACCTTTACAGCTAAGAATCCCCAGGGTGCAGTCACTTTTCCCAGAAGGGGGCCAGGTCTGGAGGGCAGCCATTTTATTTTGTGCCTTTAAATATGTGAGCCTCCGCCTGTCACCTTGTCACACTCATGGCATCAGGAGAACAGGCTGGCGGGCAGAGTCGTCACCCTATGAAAGGCTGTGTGCCCGTTCAGCCCTTTCTCTGTGGTGGTTAAAGTCAAGGGCAGGGCCAGGCCAGGTGCTGCAGTGGCCTAGATGGACCTTGAGGACAGGCATCCTCTGAGGTGGGCAGGGCCCTGCCAGGCTCACAGCACAAGTGACCGGAATCCCTGGCAGGAATGGGCATGAGGGATGTTGGCCTGTAGCCTGTCCTCAAGGGTAGGGGACCCGCTGGCTCTGCCCTGCCAGACTCCCATGGGGGAACACAGAGGTTCCAAGCAGAGTGACAGCTGCCCACAGGCCGTGAACTGGGACAGCATCTGCTTTCTGCTCTCCTCCCACAGCTGAAGTCTACATTGGTCTTGGGAAGCCTGCGGAAGCCACAGCCTGTACCCAGGAAGCTGCCAACCTCTTCCCAATGTCCCACAATGTCCTGTACATGCGGGGCCAGGTCGCGGAGCTCCGTGGGAACGTGGATGAAGCGCAGCGGTGGTATGAGGAAGCCTTGTCCATCAGCCCCACCCACGTGAAGAGCATGCAGCGGCTGGTGAGTGAGAGCTGCGTGAGGCCCCGCCGCTAGGTCGGATTGTCCTAGGAGCCACCGGAGGCTCGTGTCCACAAACACTGGTTCCGAAGGTCAGATGCAGTCAACTTGTCAGACTGTCCTGTTGCACTCAGCCACAGGCCATTCCTGAGGTTGTTTATGCCAGTGGCACCTGGGAGTTGACAGTGTATAACTGTAGCTACCCTACCTGGATCCTGTTTAGGTGCCTTGGGCCAGCTTAGGTCACTAGCCTTCTGGTCAGCAGTCCAAGCCACCCTGTGGCTCTAGGTTTGATAGAGACATTCCTATGGTCCTGGGCACTGATTGTCCTCTTGGTCTCTCTTGTAGCAGCCACTTTAAGGGAATGTCCATGCCTCAGGGGATTTCAGAACAAAGGTCTTCACTTGGGGACTGCCTTCCTTCAGAGGTCCAAGATTCCAGCTTGTCTCTGAGGGCACTGGCCAGCAGGTGGTTCCTGTCAGGGGCTGGAAGGGGCTGGCCATATTGCACTGAGAGGTGGGATGCTCAGTCAGGGAGTCATCCCAGTTTCCATACTGTGCACAGGTGCCAGCACCCCAAGATGCACAAGCCCCTCTTCTAGGGACCTGCTGCTCCCCTACCCCTTGCCATGGACAACCCTCGAGAGAGGTCCTGGAGTTGGCCTGTCGGTCGGTCAGGTGGGAAGCAGGCTGGTCACTCTGGAGGGCTCTGTCTGTTGCTAATGTGTATGTGGGACCACACCATGCGGAGTCCTCGATCTGCTGTTACCTCCCTGTGGGAGTCTGAGCTGAAACGTGACATAACGGGTCTTTAGAGCTGGCAAGGAGCTGCACTGCCCTTCCCTGGGCTGCATGCCAGGCTCAGATTCTGAGATTTGGTCTTGTTCTTGGTGGTGGGTCCTCCCTGACTTAATGAACCACAGGAAAGAAAAGCCTCATAATGAGGTTGCGGTGCCCTCCGGTCACCAGCCTCCTGGAGCTGAGCACCACCATCAGACAGTGGTGTGCCATGTGTGAGATCGAGCGCTGGACCAGGGTGCAGGGCTCTGGTCCCAGGTCATCACTCACTCACTCTGGAACCTCAGGGAAGGCCCAAGGCTCTGTGTCCTTCTTGCAAAAGGCAGGTGTTTACTGGACAGGCTGTGAAAGCAGGGCCAGCACTGAGGAGGCATTGTTTACTAAATCTTCTCCACATGATCAAAAAAACTTCATTCTCTTGCCATTTCTTACAAGTGTTGCAAATGTAGAAGGGGCTGAGCCGTGGCTACTGGTTTTCAGCAGAATCATGCTGACCTACTGAGAATTAGGCACTGCAGAAGAGTGCTCCGAAGAGTTGGAGCTGGACATGAGCTTGGGCTTGTCCTTGACCCACAGGAGCCTGGGTGTCTCTGCAAGTTGGGCTGGTACTTAACCTGGTAGGCGGTGTGAGAACCAAACAAAGTGATTCACATGATAAGTACCTAGTAGATGCTTATTAAATAGAAAACCAAAGACAGTCATTTTCAGCTTTAAAAATAAATCAAATCTTACATGTATAATAGCTACTTAATTTTTTCCAACTTCCTTTATGAGTGTGCTGTCGCTTGGTGCAGCTTTATAAATAATTTTACATATTATCTAAACATTAGTCTGTTTGATTAAAAATATTGCATTGGCTTTCAATTTTTGTCTTGTGTTGTAAGAGGGATTTGTTGGGAAGCTAGCTTCTCACATCCTCGAGCTTTTGCTGGAGCATTGCAGGAGAGGTATATCATCACCATGTACCTAGTCTTTTCATTAAAAGGAGGTAGCATGTTTCCACCTCGGGGCCTATGAATTATTCAGAGAAGTATTTCTCATTTTCTCCAAGGGGAACACATGAGACAAAAGATCAGATAGGAAAATCGCACCAGGAGAGTTTTCTGTTTCCCTGTTGGAGCTTTTCAAGACACCTGAGCCCCTGACAAACACAAGGTGCACAGCACAGGGGCCTAGCAAGCCAGGACCAGGGGGACAATGGGCCTGGCCTACCACACCCATGTGGCAGCCACTGACCCATAGAAAAGAGTGATGATAACAAATGAGTAAGTAGGTACATCCTGATATATTAGAAGAGTCACCAGATCAGAGGCAGGTTGAGCACATCAGGCCTACAGATTTTGAGGAGTTGAGATTCTTAAGTCATTAACTGCTCAGGGGGATTCCAAAGGATGGCTTGGCACACTCCTTGCCGACCTCAGGAATGATACACTTGGCCTGCATTCTCCCCGGCCTGCTCCCAGAGCCCACCCACTGCTGCAGGGACCCCTGCTACAGCCCCGGGCAGATTCTGACACTGTTGGACCTGCTGGTGCCTGGGGAGGGGCAATCCCTGGTGTCCCCAGACTCTTCAGCCCTGAGACACCCTACCCAGCTACACGGAAAAGACGTTTTCTGTGGCTGTGGATGGAGGGAGGGAGAAAAATGGCCCTGGCCATATACCCCAGGGGCAAGGGTTAAGGCCCCAGACTGGCCTGGGCTGTAGTCCCAGCACTGTCACTTACTGGCTTTGGGGTCATGAGCAAATTACTCCCCCTCCATTTCCTCAGCCTCACAAATGGGCCAAGTCAGTACAAGAACCACATTTACTTGTTATGTCCCAGAAGTCCTGTCTTTGCCTTCACAGGAACCAGACTGGTTTGCAAACCCCTGAGTTAAGTGGAAGCAGGGACATCAGAGCCGCCCTTCAAGGCCTGAGTCTGGGGAAGAGACAGGCCCCAGGCTGAGGTGGAGAGGGAGGTGGAATCAGACACGGTGTGGACAGTCACCTGATAGCAGGGAGAAGACCATATGAGCAGGCGAGGGGTAGCAGGGAGGCTGTGCAGGTCAGGCTAGGTCCAGAAAGCCCAGACTAGCAGGAGTTGGAAGACAGTGCCTCAGAAACCATCATAGAAGGAAAGGAACAGATAGCAAAATAGATCACGGCCATGGAAAAAGCCCAGGATGGAAGGTGTGCCTGTCACAGCCCTGAGACTCCAAGGCCACACTGGAGGAACAGTTAGAGGGAGCTGTCCAGGAGGCAGGAAGCCACTGTCTGTCACAGGTGGAGACCAGGGGCTGATGGTGGCCCAGAGAAATGCAGAGAACAGACAGGAGCTTGGGCTGGCCGTGAGAACAGTTACCGACAGACTTCTGCGGGTATGAGTGGCAGCACGTGCCAGGTCGCCAGCTTGTCAGGGAGCTTTGGTTCATGCACATGTGAACGTGTTGACGTTGTTAAGAAGCAGCGCTGACTGGGGGCAGGCAGACCTCCTGGAAGAAAGCTGGAGGTCAGGCTTGACAAGAGAGATGGTGATTAAACTCTAGGGGAAGCTGGCAATTTTGTAATGGCTTTAGCCCTCATAGCTGCATTTAAATTCACACAGTGAGAAGGGAGAGGAGAGCCAGGTATGCGGCAGCCTTGGTAATGAGTAGCACCGACAAGAGGGAAGGGAGCCGAGGGTGGGCAGGCCTTAAGGGAGCAGCAGCTGAAGGGCCCAGAAATCACAAAGGAACATGTTGACGGGAGGAATCAGAGTGATCAGGCTTTTCCCAGAAAATCTAAAGCCATGTTTTCGTATTAGTTTTGAACAAATGTATAAATTTACATTTATTTGCCTACCATGTTGAGAAGCCTTTCGCTCACAGGTCCCAAAATGAATTAATGAAGCAAAGAGCAGCTTCTTCCAAGCCAGTCAGTCTGTGTTCTGAGTGGAGGGAAGGAGGGAGAGGGGGGCAGTGGGACCGGGGAGCAGAAGACCGGCTGCCTGGCCAGACTTCCCAGGCCAAGGACAGAACTACCAGGACGGGGACAGACTCTGCAAACAGGGACATCTGGTTGCCCTCTGATAAGCCTCAGTCTGGGCTTCTGAGGGCATTGTGTGAGATTGGAAGGTAAGAAAGGAACAAGGGTTTTCAGGAGAGAGATGATGGTGGAAGGGAGCCAGGAGGGTTGCGTGGCTGGAAAGGAGGCTATGGCTGGGCTATGAGCATGGCTCCTGGATGTTAGCGGGGGCACAGTCTGCCTTCGTCACTTCTGACGGGTTGCAAAAGGTGCAGAACAGAAGCAGATGGCGGGATCAACCAGGGCCTGGCAGAGGGGACTCCATGGAGTCAGGAGCAGAAGTAACCAAGGCAGTGTTGGAGAGGACCAGAGAACCATGGGAAGGGGACAGTGGAGGCACTGGTGACACAGCTGTGTGTCCACCCATATCAGGAAGGAGGAGGACCCATGTGTCCACCTGAGGATGGGCAGTCTCTACGACGAGTCTGCTGGGACAGTAAAAATGCTCTCTCAGCTGCTGCCAAGAGGTGAAGGGACCTAAATTGGAAGCACAAAGGGGTCGTCCCTTGAATGTGAGGTCCCCATGGCCTGGAAGGACAGAAAGCCATTGTGGGAGTAGAGAGGTGGTAAGCTGCGGGAAGGGGAAGACTGTGATGGAGCCATCCTGGGACAAGGGAGGGGCACTGGGAAGAGAGGGGTGACGGATGTGGCGACGTGGACGGAGGGGCAGGCGCCTGCGCCAGGGCTGTGGCAGGAGTGCTGTTCGCCTCAGCTGGGTCCTCGGGTTGGGGGTGCTGGAGCTGCTGGAAGGGGCACTGGGCTCAGTGGGAACCTGTGTTTCCAGTCCACATAGGAGCCCGACCTGTCTCCTGGGGCAGGACCGTGAGACAAGAAAGCCTCTGGGTTGGCTGGGTGGCTTTGGGCTAAGGCGTCACGCACAGCTCTGAGATTCCTGCCTGATCTCATGCACTCTGTCGCATCAGAAGTCTGGAGGGGCATCAAGTGAAACTGCTCCCGAGGTGGCTGCAGCCCTGTTCCCAGGCACCCCAGGAGTGGTGGACAGCTGAAGTCATGGTGCAGTGCTAGACAACGCCCTTCCTTCATGGTTCCTTCCCACACCCGAAGGCGGCCATGCTGACTGCAGACTGGGAAAGGGGCGCACCCCACAGGCTGCACTGGTGGGTCGTTTGGTAGACAGCAGAATGCTGGTCCATCAAACAAATCTGACTAAGGACCCTGCTCTGAGGAGCAGGCAGCTCTTCTGAAGTTCAAAGAGCCCTGAAGACAGAGCCTCCTTTAAGCTGCCTTTAGGCCGCAGGCTTGTTTATTACATGTCACGCTCCATCCCGTCCTGCGTGGCTGGCGGGAGCTGCCGAGGGCCTGAGTGGGGAGAGGGAGCCTGGGCACGAGGCAGCTGGCTCTGCTAAATCGTGAAACTTTGCTGCTTTGCTCTCGCCGGTCTTTGAAAGCGTCCATCTGTTCGTTGAGATCTGGGAAATTGCTGTGGCTCGTATTTTACTAGTTGGCAGCCTGGTTCCCAATATGTGCCCCTGCCGGAGGAGAGAGGAGCACGAAGATGCAGTAATTGCAGGGACTAGCGGGCTTGTCACCGCCTCTGGCTGATTGATACGTAGCTGAGTGAGGGGACCCAGCACAGAGACAGGCAGCCTAGGGCTGCATGCCTGTACCTCCCTGGTTTTCCCTTGAAGAGATGCCTCTGGTCCGTCTTGTAACTCTGGGTAAAACCTGGGTACAGGTAGATTAATTCTGGCTGGGTACTGTGGCACACCCCTGTAATCCCAGCAGCTTGGGAAGCTGAGGCAGGAGGATGGCAAGTTCAAAGCCAGCCTCAGTAATTTAGCGAGGCCCTAAGCAACCCAGTGACCCCCTGTGTCTATATGAAATATAAAAATGGCTGGGGAAGTGGCACAGTGGTTAAGCACCCCTGGGTTTAATCCAAAAAAAACAAACAACAACAACAAAAACAAAAAAGGATTCAAATATCCTTCCCTTTCCCTTTCACAGCTAATCTTTAGAAACAGGTCTTTTTCATCCAAGGTTTCAGCTTTTTCTTTCCATACGTAGAAAGAATGATTGACAGAAAGCAAAACTTGACCATAGTCTATTAATTGTATCTTATTTTCTTTCAGAATTTTAAGAAAAAAAATGCTTTCAAGATTAAGAGCAACTTTCTTTCTCTGAAGAAAAGCTTATCAAATGTCTAGATGTCCTCCCTCGTGCTGTGGCGGGCTTCCCAGTAGCACTCTTTGACAGGCACCAGGTCCTGATTCCTGTACCTCACGGCTCAGTCTAACCAGGGTCAACACTCGCAGGGAAGAGGCTCCACAGGAGGGAGAGGTCTTTGCTCTTCGGTCCACCCTCCCTTTTTGGAACCGAGCACTGCATGGTGACTCCTTTGACACCTAGCAGGCTTTTCCAGGGTTAATTCGTGGCCTGTATGTAACTTTTTTTCTCTCTAATGAAATGTGAAGCTCCTGTGCCAATATTTGGTGAAATGGGGAATTTCAAATTCACTAATGGGGAAAACTGCTTTTAGTGACCTGCCTTAGGTCACATGATAGGTTAGAAGGAAACCAGGCAAGAAGATGGCAGTCACTTAGGAGTGGAGAGCCTCTGTGACAGGAAGGCAGAGGCTGAGAGTGTGGTGCTGTGGGTTCAAGTCCAGCCTCCACTTCCTAACTCCAAGACCTGAGGTGAATCCCTTAACCCTTCTGTGCTTGTTTCTCACAGTAAGATGGGGACCACAGCTGTGCCCCCCACGGTGCTATTGTGTGGATTCAGTGAGCTAATGCAGGGTGTGTACACTCCATAGATATCAGCTGTGAACCTTCCTGTCATTCTCTGTAATTTGGGTCACGCCCTGATGGAAGCTCCTCTGTATCTGTTTGACAGTGGCGAAGGCATCTCCTTTCTGAGCCTGTCCCTGTCCCTGCTCCCCTGACCACACTTCACTAACATGAGAGCCTGTCTTGGCTGGTGGTTGGCCAGAGCATTTGCCTGTTAAGTGTTGCTTGCTGTCTGTCTGTCCAGCCTGTGACCCAGCTTATTGAGGGTCTGGACAGAGGCCTGGCTGGTGTGACTGGTTCTCAGGTAGGGACTTTTCTGGCTGGTCTGAGGGAAGCTAAGCTGGGCCTTCAGCCTTCTGCCTGCCAGACCCGGCTGCTGAAGAAGGGAGGACTCTCCCCAAGGCCAATGTGGGGGTCTTTCCTTGATCTGGAGGGCCCCCGCTCAACTGTCACCTCCTCTGAGAAGCCCTGTGGACCCTCAGCGTTTGACTCTGTCTCTTGAAGGCCTTCTTGAGCCCCTTGGATGTCCCTGTTCGTGGATGTGTCTTTCTGGACAGGAAGCCCCTGAGAGGAGGGCCCTGTCCTGAGGAGCACAGTGGCCCATGAGACAGGTGTGGGGGCAACAGGGAGTGACAACGTGGGAGTGACGACGTGACAGGCATCATTCCCCTATCACAGATGAGGCCCAGAACCTTGGGTGCTGTTGCCCTTCAGTAGGTTTTGCTCAGGTGCCACTGGAATGTGCTATTTTTAAACAACCAGGTTTAAAATGTCTTTGTGCAGAGGGCCCTGGGTGTTTGCTGGTTTGGCCTGGGCACAATCCTTTCTGACCACGATCACAGGAAATGACTTTGAGGCAAGACTGGAGAATGTAGCCGCCTGGTTTCACATGAGACCACAGAGGCTAAGTCAGGGCTAATTGATAGAACCTTCTGGTACAGCAGGATGTCGGTGCTTTGCAGCTGGATCTAGAGAGGAGCTGCTGGGCTGTAAGGCAGCTCCGACCAGGTGTACTTGGACAGCTAGATCCCCAGGCTGATCTGTAGCACCTGCTCCAGGAGCCAAGTGGAGGACAAGGTTGGGGGGACAGCCCTCTGCTAGAGGGTCCTGGATGGGGGCAGCCACCACCCTCCCAAGGCCACCAGGTCAGACATGGTAAGGTGGCAGAGGCTGAGGGAATCAGGACCGAGCATTCGCAGCAGCAGGCTTTCTTCTGCCCAGAGAGCCCTATAGACCAGTGCTCTTTGCCCGTGTCCTATGAGTTCAGATAACCAAGGAAGGGACAGTCTCAGCCCTTGATGTGCTGGGGAATGGAAGAGGGAGCTTGTCATCTAGCCCAGGACTGATGGTCCTTTACCCCACTTGTCATACACAGATCATTAAATATCATTTTATGTTTGAAAATAAAAAGCCAGTCCAAGCCCTGCGCCCTTGGGTCAGCTGACTTGTGTAGTAGTAGAGTTCTGTCATATCCTGGGTCTTGTCTTGCCCCTGGATGGTGACTCAGGACACAGCCTCAGCCCTTCGTAAAGTGGTTTCCCCCATGGATTGTGAGTGTGGCGTCCAGGGCAGAGTCCTCTGCTTTTCTGGAGGCAGGCAGCCCCACCTTGGCTCAGTGGTACCTTCTGGCTTAGCAGGTGCTTCTCTGGGGAAGATGGGGACACCCACACTGTGTTAGCTGGGATTACAGGGTGCTACCAACCTGTCTTTGGGGGCAGATGGCAGCAGAAGCAGTAACCCACCCAAAAGCAAGCCTGCCAATGCCAAGGTCAGAGGTGTGAAGCCAGTGGGGAGGTCCAGAGAGGGAGGAGTCAGAATAATGGGGGGCTGGTAATTGAGTTTCTGATGACATACGCCATGTCTTAAGGTCCTCTTGAAACCATAATTCGGGTGTGTAACATTTTCTGGCTCTTGGGCATATGCGTCCTCTTTGAAGCAAAAGGAATGTCCTCTGGGCCAGGAGAGCTTCTGCTCTATGTCATGTGGCCCCTGTGTGCCCCCCCACCTACACCCTCCCCCAGATTGTCACCGGGCACAGGCACACTCCCGCAGATGAGCTAGCTGTGTGGTCTTCGAATCCCTCCTACCGCTGCAGCGGCTGTTGCGGTGCTGGCATTGGGGTCCCCGCTCTCACGGAGGAGAAGTCACATGCCCAGAAGTGACACAGGCCCAGCGGAGGCTCTGAAATGGAAGCTCACCAGGAATCCCTTCCCTTCACCTTAAGGAAAACATCTACTCTGTGTTTATTTCTACTTTCTGTTTGGAGACCTGGATGATGAGCCGCGGGCAGCTTCTCGTTAGTCATCATGAGCTAATTTTTTTTTTCAAATCTGACATTTTCTGTCCAAGGCATTTATTCTTAGAAATTCTGTGCCATTATTCCAGTGTGATTTGACATCTAGGCTTCTCTGCCTTCCTGCTTTGCACAGTTATTGCCCCTGGCCTGGGTCTGGTGATTAGTTTCGCTTCTCTGGGTTTTTTCTTAGTAGATAATGGTCCTGAACTCCCCCTCCTCATCCTTGGCCCCCTGGATTTTAGCCCTGCTGCTGTGATTCCTCCCCCACACGCCTGCCTCTGAACTCAAAAGGAGGCTGTCCCCAGGAGAAGGTGGCACTCTGGGCCTGCTGGGCTGGCAGGGTCCAGCTCACTCATGCCTGGGGTACTTTCCCGTTGCTGGGCTGGCCCCAGAGGCTCCCCACTGAGTGCTCACAGGCTGTTTGAGCCTTGTCTAGCCTCCCCGTTGTCTGGACCTTCATGCCAAGTTTAAAACTCTTAGTCCTAAAGCTTTAAGAAGGACATCTGCCTGGAGAAGTCTCTCCCCATAGCACAGATGAGGGCCTAAAATGGCAGGTGGAGATGGAAACCTCCAGTCCTGACTCTCACCAGACAGTTGAAGGTATTGCAGATCTAGAATCGCATTCACATCTCCTATGGCGGGGGCAGGGGTACCAGGGATTGAACTCAGGGGCACTCGACCACTGAGCCCCATCCCCAGCCCTATTTTGTATTTTTATTTAGAGACAGGGTCTCACTGAGTTGCTTAGCGCCTCGAAGTTGCTGAGGCTGGCTTTGAACTCAGGATCCTTCTGCCTCAGCCTCCTGAGCCGCTGGGATTAGAGGTGTTCTGCACCTTCTATTCTGAGGGCCCCTTTTACAGATGGAGAAGGCCAGACAAGGAAAGGGCCAAAGCAGTAGGTGGCAGCCACACCTGGAGTCCTGATCTGTCACTCTTAAAGGCTTCAGGCCCCCTTTCTCCATCTGTGGAATGGGGTGGCACCTGTCTCCTGGAGCTGGGATTGGGGTTGGGTAAGAGATCAGCTCTGGACTGCTTCAGGGCAGATCCTGGCCCCAGGAAGCCTGGCCTCCTGCTCTGAAGGGGGAAACAGGCTTCCTCCCCGTCCTGGCGGGGGTCAGGATCTCAAGCAGTGGCTCTGGGCCCTTTCTCTGGCTCACTGCTGGAATGAAGCCACTGTCCTGCGCCTGCCTCTTCCTCTCCCTGCTGCCCAGAGCTGGAAGGTGTCTGAACCACCAGCTTCAGGGATTTATGAGCCCACTCACAAGCCAGAAGGTGGGGCTGAGGGGTGGCTTTGGAGGAAGGAATGACAAATGCACCAGGAATTGCCAAATCCCAACCCTCAGACTCGGGGAGGTCCTGACCTGGAGCCAAGGCAGCCCCTCTCCCTGCACAGACCCTGGGCACAGAGCCCCACCCACACTCCTCTTACCACCTGGCAAGTACCCTCGTGGGCGCTGCTGACCTGTGTGGAGTTAGATGACAGTGTCCTCCTCCTAGAGCAGCTGGTGGAGAGGGTGCCAGGCCTGGAGGAGACCCTGCCCCTCATCTGGCTCCCTGAGGCCTTGACACCGCCCCCCCAACCCCTAGGAAAGGAGAAAATAGAGCAAACCAACACCTGAGAGCTTCCCCAGAGCCCAAAAAGCCCCAGTCTCCAGGAGCCTTGAGAAGGCCTTTGAGAGCTGCCAGCCAAGGAGAGCCTCTGTGGGTGCTGTGCACTGCCCACCAAGTTCTCCCGTGGATGGACACGTGATCCCTCCCTCCCTCCCTCTACCAGTGCGCGTCCTCCCTTTTTTTTAAATCTGGTTGGTGTTTATATAACACCCATCTCTTAAAATGCCTTTGCAGGTATTATTTCTTTGGGAGCCTTTCAGAACATCAACTAGTTAGTCACCCAAAAGCCTTGTGAAGAGGACAGGGCTCAGCCCAGCACCTGGCCTGCCAGCCGCCATCCAGCCCATGTCAGTCACTTCCTCACATTGATTCAGCATGCCAGTCCCTTGGCAGGTTTTGTGCCAGTTAAATGAGATGATAGTGATAAGATGTGTGCAGGAGCTCCCCAGCCACTCCACCTGGAGGGAGAGACGTAAACACCAACAAGGGAGTACAAGGCAAATCAGAAGGCAGACAGGCAGCTGTGCAGGCACACGGGGTCCTGTGCTTGTGGGGCTGGGGACCCGTTTCACAGGAATGACCCGTGGGCTGAGTTTTGGCATCTGAGTAGAGGTGAGACTCTTCCACAAGTCAGAGACAGATGGAGCTTAAATGGATAGCAAGCCAGCTGCTGGGGATGTGTGGGACACCCAGGGAGACCTACATGCAGAGCAGGGAGCTTCTGCTGGGTGAGGTGTGTTGGGGTGGTTATAAGAGAACCTCATTATTTTTAGAGAGAATTTAGGGGTAAAATGTCACAATGCCTTAGTTCACCATAAAAATACTACCCTTGCCCCCAAAATAGATGAAACCAATGCAAAGAAGGTTAACTGTTGTTAAACTCAGATGATTTGTAAGTAGGTGTTCTTTATATTAGCCTTTCTACTTTTCTACAGGTTTGAGATTTTTAAGATCAAATTTAAACAACTAAGGTCAATGTGACCAGGTTTGTGTTTTGGAGAGATTGCTGTGGAGGGCAGGTTACTGGGAACTAAGAGTCACTAAGGACAGTCACTAAGGCTCAGGCTGACTCTCAGGCCTTCCTCAACATAAGGGGACACAGGAGGAGGAGCAGGTAGAAGAAAGAGGCTGGTGGCAGATGTCACTGGCCACCTTGAGGTAGGTGACCTGGTCAGTTACACAGAGATGCCCCAGTGCATGTGCCTGGACAGGTCTGTAAGTTGCATGTGAGTAGGCTGATGCAGTGGCTTTGGGGAGGGACTGTGGCCCGTAAATGACAGCTGAAGCTGGACCTGGGATGTAAACCCCAGAGAGGAAGAAAGATGGTCTAGGACAGCCCCCAAGGAACACCAGCATTTAAGAAGCAGGAGGAAATTTGACTCATTTGGAAATTGAGCTGCTGATGGTGTAGACGGAGTGTCCTCCCTCCCTCCCCATCCCTTTGTGGCCAGGATTTGGACCAGGCTCTGCCAGACTCACAAGCCCTACTTCCCACAGCCCTACCCTGCCACCAGTTTAGGGTTGAGGCCCATATGAGGCCCTGTTCCCATGCAGTGGTTATGCCACTGTGCAGAGGAGGGTCTCGGTCAGCAAAGTCACCCTTGGCTAAGTGTCAGGAGCAGAAATGGCTTCAATTAGAGCAACAGCCTCCACACAAAGAGCCTGGGCTCTTGGCAAGCAGCATGGCTTCTCTGGGCCTCCCGTTCCTTCCTCAGTGCATGGAGACAGTGGCACCATCTCACTGGGCTGAGGGAGAACTAGGTGTGGTCACGTGCATGAGTCAGGACTTCAGTGGTGTCTAATGACCACTGTCATGGCTTAGATCTTGGGAGAAATATGAACCAGCCCCTCTAAGAGTCTGTTTGAAACTCAGCTCTTTGCCAGTTGTCAGTCCCCCAGGGGTTGGTGGTGACCCCAAGTTTGTAACTACAGTGACTGTTACTGGCAGGGATCCTGGATGTGCGCACGTACCCACAAACATACCCTCAGCCTGGAACCCAGCCTTGCCAAAGGTCAGCCTCGATTAGATTCATAATAGAAATGCTGGCCAGTGTCCTTCCAAATGCTGCAGAAACTGCTGGCCCAGGCCCGCAGGGGAGCCTCTGGTGCATGATGCTCTGTCTTTCTTCATAAATGAAGAAGCAAAGCAGGCCCACTGCAGAAAGCAGCCCCTCCCCACAGGGCCCCGCGTCCCTGCAGCGTGTCTCTCATCCTCTGTGTTAGGCCAAGGGATCCAGACAGATGCGTGGGGCTGGAACCACAGCCGAGCCAGCAATCCCTGCGGGGATCTCCCAGAACAAACCAGAAGCAAAATCTGCTTCTTCCTAAGGATAATATGCATTTTTCCAGGCCTTTCAAAGCAAGGCAGGTCAATCGAGTTATAATTGGCTCCCTAATTAGAACTCCCACAAGCTGTTAAACTCTTTTACCTGCTGCCTGGCATCTTCCACAAACGTGGCAGATCCACTTCTGCCTGTGGAATGATTAGAGAAAGCCAGCTTTTTAGCCGACAGCAGCCCCCTCCAGCCACCCCCTGCCACCACTCTTAACATCCAGGTACCCACCAGCAAGCATGACGGGGACATGGCCTCATTCACCAGGAAATGGCTGCAAGGAAGTGAGGCTCTGAAGGCTTCCTTGCTGGAGCTCTGTGGAGGCTGAAGAAGACCCATCCTGTCCCCATTTCCCAGGGAGCCTTGCACGAAGCCCCAAACCTCTGCTAGTTGAGTTGCCCCGTGGTAAAGAAAATGTACCCCCCATGTCCTCAGCACTCAAGAAAACAGTATGTTTGTGTGGCCCCTCTCGACTGGCAAAATGACAAAGATGACAGTGTGCTTTAGGTGCTGGAATCGGTGCCCTTTATGGCCCAGAATCACCTGTATGTCCTTCGTGGGCCCTCTACTCCAGTGCCAGGGCCTCTTCAGCCCCTGCCAGCTCCGAGGCACATGCAGTGCCTGCTGGGGCCAGCTCATCTGGCTTGTCTCGCCCCAGCTCCACTGCAGCGAACTCACGTGGGCAGCCAAGCCAGCCACAGTGGGAGGATTACACCGCGGAAATCAGCAGGCACCACGGAGCAGGGCCTCTTTTCTCTTAGGAGGCCACTTTTCTGGCACACGTTCCTCTGGACTGGTCTAGGTAGAAGTGTTTTTCTGAAGGAGGGAGGCAAAGGAGAGTCGGGGACAGCAGAGGCCATGGGCAGAGAGGAGTACCCAGTGGCCCCGACTCAGGACCCTGGCAGAGGGTGTTGTGGCACAGATTTCATGGGGCTCGCCTGCCCTCCACCTGAGACAGGCTGGAGGAGACCCAGGAGAGAGGGGCTGTGTCGGAATTGTCCAGGCAGTGACAGAATGGGCAGTGTGGTGGGGAAGGGCCCGATTTGGAGCAGAGCAGGAAATATTCTCATTTGAAGTCTAGCTCCATCATACAGTGATGACTTGTGGGACCTCAGCATGCCACTCAGCCTCTGTAATGCAGAAGTAAACATTCCACGGGTCACTTGAGTCCTGAGCACTTGCCTTGCCCAGGAGCCTCACCTCGCGGCTGGCAGTCTGACAGGCCTTTCCGTCGGCATCACCTAGGAAGTGAAGAGATCCCCAGAGCCCCTAGATGTGATATGATGTGCCCCTTCCTGTTCTCTAGGAATAAAAGGGCTCCCTTTTCAGCAAAGTGTCCCAGTGGGAGAATGGGCTGCCCAGGGGGGTTACAGGGGACAGATCCTGGGGCAGCCAGTGCCATAGCAGGGCACTCTGGCCCAGAGAACCACACTCACCTTGCCCAAGTCTACCACAGCCTGAGCAGTAACCACAGGAGCCGCATGTGTGGCCACTTGCATTTATTTTTCCAGTTTGCAGCACAGCCCCCTCATTGTCTGAGCTCCCCAAGGCCCTGGGTTGGAGCTTCCTGCAGGGCCATTTGACTTCTGAGAAGGCTGGGCTGCTCCCTGTCACTGTAGCCATTAAAGGGTAGGGGCTAGTGCCTATTAGCTCAGCAATCCTTCACCTCTGCAGATGGGGGCAGCTTGCTGCTCCTCCCTCAGAGCTAACTGGGGGTGTTTGAGAAAATGACTTCAGTCTCCATGATGGATTGTTCCACACTGAAGTGGTAGTGATAGGAGCTCAGCTGCACAGAAGACAGTGTAGGGCTGTTCTCTGCTCTGGCCCCCCAACCATGCAGTTCACCAGGTGTCACCCACTCCCCCCTGGGACCCCACAGACCACAGCCTATTCGTCTTGTCCTTGCTCCAGCCCTGGGCCTGATATCAGGTGCTCTAGAGAGGAAGCTTATGAAATCTCCAGGAGTGACAGTCCCTATTGCTGCTGGTTGCCTACAGTCCCAGTGACTTGAGAGACTGGGGCAGAAGGAGGCATGTTCAAGGCCAGCCTCAGCAATTAGCAAGGCCTGATCTCAAAAATTAAAAAGACTGGAGATGTAGCCCAGTGGCAAAATGCCCCTGGGTTCAAGGCTCAGTAATGGGGGGTGGGGGAGGAAACCAGAAATATCCCATTTCCAAGAAAACTTCCAGGGTGTCTTTTTGGTTTTGGTCTTGGTTTTCTTATTCTTTGGTTTTTTTCCCCTTTCTCTGGTGCTATTGCGTCAGAAATGCATGTGTTGTGATGAGCAGCAGCCAGGGAAGATGGGGCGCTGTCAGTGAGCCCCCCTGCCCCTCTTGCCCAGACTTGGGTTGTGAGTTCTCTGGTTATTGAAATGTTTCTGTGGGAGAAAACTTTCTCTAAGGCTTATCAACTACTGTCCTCCCTTCCTGGGAAAGTATCTTCCCAGGCCTGTTTGTTCTTGTGTAAAAATGGAAAGATAGTTTATGCTAGATCCTAGCAGATGGCAAAGGTGCCCCCAGTGTGTCTGCACGCATAGCAGGTGGGGAGTTACCCCAGGATTCAGGTTCCAGCAGGCTGTTGGGACTGTCCCTCCACAGTCCAATGCAGCAGAGCATTGCCCAGAGGCTGCTTGAGGGGGCCAGCAGGGCCTGGGGGGCGGGGGGGGGGGGCAGGTGCCTTCAGGCTGGGCCTGGAGGCACATAGAGGACCGTGGGCTGAACAGGAGGGGTGGCTGGAGTCGAGCTGGGGGTGACGCCCACCCTCTTGGTTACCTATTATGTGCCTACAGTATACCAAGAATGGGCCAGGGGCTGGAAAGACTTTCAACCAACAAGGACATATTGTGACCTGAGTCACCTGGGCTGTTTTCTGAGTCCAGCCAGCAGACTTCCTTCCTGGCCCTGCTGCCTGTTGCAGCCTCCCAGCATTCCCAGCGAGTCCACCAGTTCTCACTGCCACCCTTAAGGAGTTGTCCTGACCTGCTTGGTGACCCTGCAGGGTGGCTGCACTCCAGGCAGATGGGAGCAGAGCTGCCTGCTCCCCCTGTGCAGAGGTCGGGGCCAGGGCTGCTTTCTGTTTGCACTCAGTTTTGCCGGGAGTCATTTACCCACCTTCTGCTCCTCCTTGGGGAGTTGCTCCTGACTCTCTCCTCTCAGAAGCTCCCCCCCAGCTCAACTGTGCTCAAGCCTTGGGGGAACAGACAGGCTGGGTATGAGGTGCTCCCAAAACACTCCACTGAGAGAAAGAGCCCATCAGCCCTAGAGTTCTCAGCTGGAGGCCATTAACTCCGCCCCTTCACTTTCTAGATTAGGAGAATGGAGGCTGAGGAGGAGGAGGCTGCCAGCAGAGGGTGGATCACTGAGCTGTCCCAGGGTGCACCCCAGGGGATGGCTCCTGCCCTCCTGCCCCAGGAAAGGCACAACTTCTGGCTTCCCTGTGAGGTTACTAGGGACAGCTTTTGCTCTCAGTGTTGGTGACAAATGGTCACCCCTCCCTCCCCACCTCACTGAAGGACAGGTTGAAGCAGAGGCTGTCAGTGTCATTGGAAAGGGACTCCAGCCTTGGACCACAGGCATGGGGCTGGGGTCCTGGGACTCCAGGAAGCTCCACAGGACCCTCCGCACAGCTCCACAGTGGTTACGTGTGAACTATTCTCTGACCATGGAGAACCTCCTGTGGGAGCCCACCCAGCACTCCCCCTTCAGAGCCCGTGGCCATGCCCTCTGCCTGGGCCTGCTCGTCTCACTGCAGCAACAGGGGTCCTAGAGTCCCAGGGGCGTAATTAGCACCAAACTTTCCACTCTGTGCATGGCTTGGGCCGTGGGGAGGTGCTTGACTTCCAGGCCTCCCTGCCTGTTCTCCAACTTGTTGGGGAAGGTAGATAAAAATAAATAAATAAGTCAACCAGGGAGACGCATAAATAAGTCAGCAGGAGTCTATTGCCGATGGAAAAGTACCAGCAGGAGCGGCTGTGCCAGCACCCACAGAGCACGCTGCGGTGCGCAGGTCCCACAGCGCTAGGGCCAAAGCACACTCTCTCCTGGGAGCTGGCAGCCGACTTCCACACTCAGGCCCAGCCTCTGAGCTCACAGTCATTGCAGTAAAGCACATGACTGAAATGGCAGTTGGATGGGGAGGCTGCAGGCTCAGCCTGGAATATCACCAAGAACCACGTCAGGATGGGGAGGGTGCCCACCATCCCCACACCTTGTTGGGATCCCACACCCTTCTCCAGCCCCACCAGGGCCCACCCAGCCTGGGCTGTTCTTTGGACCTGGTATCCCTTTGCTACTGTCCTTTGCTACTGCATGGGACTTGCTGACCTGACACTCTCAGGTCAGCACATCAATCAGTGCCTCTGTGAGTGTGTTCCTTAAATTTGTGAGTGTCGCATCTCAGGCTGCACCAGGATTCCCCAGGGCCCTCCCTGCCTGGTCCCCATGGACCCCACTGCAGCAGCACCTGGCACCCAAGTGCTCAACTGAGGGCAGCCAAGTGATTCCACTCCAGGGCCAGCACAGGGCAGCCTGGGCCACCTGTGTGGGACATTCCAAGAAGAAAGCAGAGGCTTCACTGGTCTGCAACACCCAAGTCAGAGAGGAGCCCAACGGCTGTTGAGGTAAAGTCAGCCTGCACCACTGAAGTCATTGCTGCCCGTCTCCCCTGACCAGCAATGTCACCACACCATTGATCACCAAGGGCGAGTAAAGGGCCGCCGAGTTCCAGATGCACACAGGGTGCCTGGTCTCTGGGGCCCTGGGTTGGAGTAATACATGCAGTCCCACCTCATTACCTGTTATTGGGAGTTTGACTGTCACCAGACCTCCTGTCTGGGAGGTGGCCTCAGACCACTCAGGTGTGACACCAAGGGGCAGCTGCTCCACAACGAATTAGGCCTAGGGAACAATGGCTGCTCCCAGAGCGCTGGCAGAGGACTTGCTCCAGAGCTCTGGCCAAGAACCGGCTGCCCTGGCCCTGAGCCCCTGCCTTCCCGTTTGTTTAGAGAAGGTAGGAATGTCCTCTTATCCTCCTGCCAACAGGCAGATGCTGGCACTGCACACAACAGAGAAGGCCCTGGCCAGCTCAGGGTGCCTCTGTGGGCGAGATCCACAGCAAACACACCCTCCGGTGCCCAACCTGTGTCCTCGGAAAGGGCAGGGAGCCTGGCCCCTGTGGCAGTGTGAGCCACTGAGGCCCCAGCACACAGCAGTGCTGAGATACCCACGGCACCCAGTGCCTGCTGGTAGAAAGGAGGGGCAGCTAGAAACCGTGCCCATAGCAGAGTGCGCTGGGCCCCACCCTGAGGGCACAGGCACCCAGATGCTCTTCCACAGCTCACTTCTGTGATCTTGGCAGGGTACGGTCAGCCCTCAGTAGCCACAGCTTCCCCAGCCACAGGTCAATATCTGGGGAAAAATTGCATTTATTCTAAACGTGCAGTTTTTCTTGTCATTATTTCCTAACTAAATCAGTGTGATGACTACTTACAGACACTCGCATTGTATCAGACATTATGAGTGGCCTGGAGAAATCTGAAGTATCCAGAAGGGTGTGCACAGGTGACGGGCCAGCACTGCCCATCGTATTCGTGTATGGAACTTGAAGTATCCCAGATCAGGCTCCCCACAGATACTGAAAGATGGCTGTCCCTGCCCCGCTCAGGGCCTCTCTTTGCCCCTATAAAATAAGGATGCTGGCCCTTTTGGACCAGCCCATGCCCCACCCCACCACCTGGACACCTGCTGCAGGAGGTAGGCAGTGAGGCTGTAGGACTTGGAAGCTGCTGGCAGGCTGGCTGTGGTCCCTCTGCTGAATGTCCCTCTGACCCCCAGGGACTGCTCTGTAACAGCCACCACCGCAGCCTATGGATATTTCAGCTCTTGTGCTGAGCACCCAGTTTCAAAGAAATTAGGCTAGAGGAAGCACAGGGCACGTCTGTGCGAGATGCACTGGGGCTGGACGGGCCCTTGGGCTCATGGCCAACTGACGCATCCTCACTGCTGGTGTTCACGTCCCAACCGCCTGTCACTCCGGCATGCTGCTCATTGCAGAATAAGCTCTTCTAGAATATTCCAATCCTTCCTGGAAGAAAGCAGCTTTAAAAGATTCTGCAGGTCAGATGCTAAAAGAAAAGAAAAGAAAAGAAAAGAAAAGAAAAGAAAAGAAAAGAAAAGGAGTGAAAGCCATACATTTTCCTGGGGCTTGATGGTGCCTTTGTCTGAACCCACAGTGAGTCTCCTTTGAAGGGCCTGTTAAGTAGCAGAATTCAGTGAGGTTGAGAGAGTGGGTGGAAACCCTGGGGAGGGAGAGAGGGAGGGAGGGAGAGCTGTTCTAGAAGATTCCTTTAAGGGGGGCTATCCAGTAGAAAGGGATGGGGGCTTCACCACATGACTCCAGGAGACCCCGAGAACGTCAGAGTGGGGCTTGTTTGACAGGGTCCACTGGGCGTAGGCTGCAGGGGAAGCCGTGAGCTCCCCGCACTGGAGGGTAGAGCAAGAGGCCTCCTGTCGGGAACCGCGGCAGAGCCCCCAGCACCTGTCCCATCCCTGGGGACTTCTGCTTCCACAACTGGTTGGCTGATGCCTGAGAAAGAGGAGAATCCTTTGAGAACTTCAGTTGTTTCCCTCTGAGGTCTTCCTTCAGAGCTGATGCTGGAAAGGTCTGCTCCCCACAAAGCCCATTTCTTCAAATAAAACACGTGATTGGAAAAGGCCCCGCAAGAGTGTGGCTCCTGCAGCCCTTGGATGTCCCCGGTGAGCAACGCCCGTCCTCCCCTGGGACCCTCTGGGGTCTTCCACAGCAGCGGATGGGGTGGGAGGGCCTTTTCCAAAACTCTGTGAGTACACACTCACCCTGGTGGGTAGAGCCTTGGGGTCTGAGGGCTGTGCCCCTGCCCCGCTGGCCCAGGCCAGAAGCCTCATACCCCCTGGTTTGGTTCCTTAGGCTGGTGCCAGGTCTGACTGGCAGCCCAGCCTTGGGGACTTGTTTCAGTGACTTGTAGCAGCTTGAGCTCATGTTTGGGTTCTGACATTCAAGCAGGGAGACCTGGGCAGTGGAGGCAGAGGCCACAGCGGTTCCGGAGATTTGGTTTTCATGAGTCCCATCCCCCTCTGTGGGAAAGAATGTAGCCTGAGGCCCTCGCTTCTGCAGAGGCTCCTGCATCCAAGCTGACCTTGGGCAGTAGGACCCCGCCACCACGTCAGCTGGCGTTCTCCTGTCCTTTGTCCCCGAAGCCTCCTCCTAACCGCCCTTCAGCCCAGGCTCCCCTGAGCAGCACAGAAGCTGCCTTTGTCCTTCTGAAGGTTAAGTGGCTTCATGAACACTCTGTCCCCATCCAGGGCCTTGAGCAGGGCGGAGGGTCTGGAGGCTCCCGGGTGACGGCCGCAGCAGGTGCGTGTGCCTAAGGAGGAGCCGAGAGTGAGCACATGGGGTGCCACGGCCCCTGCAGCCTGGGCAGCACAAGGTGGTCGTGAAGGCTGGTGTTGGCCTCTGGGGGAGCTGCGTCAAAACTGTAAAGTGACCCAAAGGGAAAACTCAGCCCTGTCCAGGCAGAATGAGGCCCCCTGCGCTGGTGTCTTGGGCAGAGACGTGAGCCGTGTGGGGTAGGTCAGGACGTGCTCGCCTTGGCCGCACACCTGGACCTGGGCCCCGGGAGCTCCTGGCCTGGAGGGAGGCTTTCTAGGCTGGCACTGTTGGCCCAGACATGCGCTTGTCCCCCTAGCAAACTCTCAGAACAAACAAAACCCCAAACAGAGCCCAGTTTAGAGAGCGGGGCTCATGGGGCTGCTGGAATCCAGGTGGAGAAGCCAGCAGCCCCTTCCCGTACACCCCCAGGTGGTGCTCCCTGTTCCCTCTTGAGGCCCTGGTGGAAAGCAGGTGGGTTCGCAGCTGCAGCCACAAAACCCTTATGCCCCAAACTGATGGCCTCTCTTTTGCTTTTGAGAGAAGAAAGGCCACTGGGGAGGGCGGGAGGCCGGGGCAGCCCCAGGCTGTGTTCGCTGCTCCACAGAAGGCCTTTCAAAGCCCTGTTCCCTGTGGTCTCTCAGAGTGGCACTGGTTTGCTATTTATGTTCGGATTTGAAAGAAACATTTTTGAAAACACACCCTCCCTTCCCTCTGATCTATGGAGTCCTCAGAAAAGAAAATGCAAATACCCAAAGCCATGGCATGGTGGGCCCTCTCAGCTGAGGCTTGTGTTCTGAGAATGCAGACGCCCAGACCAGGCCTCAGGGCGGGGAGGAGCTCCTGTGGGGACGACTCAGTTTGCCATGCACACAGCCCCTGGGGGGACAGGCAGCAGACGGCTGGGGTCCAGGCAGTGCCAGAGCTGGGGAGCCCTGTGTGCAGAGACAACCTCGCGCTTGCCCCTGGCTCCACCAACCCTGGGGCTCTGCCCTCTGGCCCAACTCGGGGACCAGTGGGGACAAGGCCCTGAGCAGACTCTTATCCTCTTTGGCCCTCTGTTTCCTCATCAGCAAATAAAGCGTCAGACTAGATGACCACGGGTGGATTCTGGGGTTTTCTTGGGGAGCAGAGGCTGTGTGACATGTGAGAGCTGCCGAAGGGAGGCCGTGGCAGCCTCTGGGCTCCGCGGGAACAGCACCTTCCCCAGGCACCACGCCACGCTGCCTTCCCTGGGAGTAGAGGAGGCTCTGAGTGTGCTGGCCTGACTCGGGGGCATGGACAGGGTGACCTGAGGCCAGACCTGCCGGGGCTTGCTAGTGGGCAGTACGAGGAGCAGGCCACGTCACTCCCCCTTACCTCTACCCACGGCCTCCCAGCCACCCACTCGTCTTTCCCTCCATCTGACCAGCAAGTGTTCCCAAGAGCCCCCTCTGCCAGGCCCGCTCCTGGTGCCACATGTGCTAAGACAGTCCCTGCTCGTAGGGAGCAGAGAAGGCAGCAGAGAGTCGGCCAGTTGCTGGCATCACAGGGGGGCCCCCTTTCCCCTAAGGTCCTAGCAGGAACAAGAAGGACTCTGGTCCCAGTACTAAGGACAGCCGTTGGGAGCTTCACACACCGCCTCATGTGGTCCTGTCGCTTGCCCATGAGCCATTGTCCTCCTCCTGCAGATGAAGCATCTGAAATGCAGAGCATGGGCCCCTGAAGGCCCAGCGCCCCTCTGCTCTCGGACAACACCGAGTCTTTCCTCTGGGGCGCAGAGGGTTCCTCTGACACATGTCACCCACAGCAGCCAGGACTCACAGAGGCCCTTTAGCCCCAGCCTAGAAGGTGAAAGCTGGAAGGCAGGCTTTCCTTTAGCTGCTACATCATCACCTTTGTCCAAAGGTCTTGGGAATCCTGGTGGGGCTCCAGTGGCCCCAGCGGTGCCCCAGGTCCTGCCCTGGGAAGGCCCTGGGTGCCTAGGCCTCCTCACCCTCCCCAAGGCCCCCCTCACCCTTCCCAAGGCCAGTGGTGCCAGCCAGAGCTCAGGCCCAGGGCTGGCGCCTGCACACAGGCAACATGGATTTAAATGGTATTATTGTCGCTTACGTTTTCAGGGCCTGCTCATTTATTCTTTCTGCCCTGATTACCAGCCACCTGCTCAGTGTCAGGCCCAGAGGTACAGAGATGACCAGGCTCCCTCAGCCCGGCCTCCGGGCGCTCACAGCAAAGCCGGAGATGAGGCATTGTCATTAGCATAGCACCTGTCACACAGGATAGTTGGGAGGACGCCTTCAGCCAGTAAAACCCTCCACACGTGGACGAGAACCCTGTGCGCTCTGGAGGCTAATGTGAGTGGTGGGTCCCTGCCTTTGTCCCCCGGTCTATTTGTGTGTTTGGAGAAGCCACCTGCCCACACCACCTTAACACCGCACCCCCCACCCTGCAGTGGTGTCATGGTGGAGTTTCTGACCTAAATCTGAGACAAAAGTTGTCTAAGTCCCACCCTGACATCAGCCTTCCTCCCCATCCTCGGCCTTGCTGTGGCTCCCAGCCTCTGCATAAACAAAGCAGCTGCCAAGGCGGGCGGCTCACTGCTGCTCGGCGGCACGATGCGGGTGTGTGGCCCACAGCTGCACCCAGGCCCTGGCACAGAGAGCACTGGCGAGTGGGTCGCCTCCATCCTTGCACCAGAGGCTTGATTTCCACAACACCATGCGTGGAAAAAAGCAGAAGCCACCCAGAGAGGTGCAGCTGACTCCCACCGGCGCTAAGCCCCAGGACTTCTCTTCCCCAGTAGCTTCTTTTTCAGGGACATCATCTCCCTGTGCCCCTCAAGGTACAAGCAGTGGGTCGTGACAAAGCCAGCACTCAGCTGGCCAGGGGGAGGTCCAAGATCTCCCAAAGGGGCTTTGGCCCTGTGGGTCTCTGACTCAGAAAATGGCCAGGCGCCTGCTGCTCCCTCTGACATCCCGGGGCTCCAGGGCTCCTGCCGGCTCCCTGGGCACTTGGCCAGGTGTTTAGTCCTGGCGCAGCAATTACCCGGGCCTGAGGAAGATGCTAGCTGCCGTCATGCTAGCCAAGTCCAAGTCCATTCTGTCTGATTTGAAATAACAGGTTTAATTTAATCCCTTATTTCCAATTTGGTGTATCACCAAGATTTTATTTGTACAAAACACCTGATTAGAATAATTACAAGCTTGGGGAGCTGTCTCCACTGTGTCTACAAGAGGGACTAGCACGTGAGCCCTGAGCTTCCCCTTCTCCTGGGGCAGCCCCAGCTGGCGCAGACACCAGGGCTGGGAAGGTGGGAGCTGGTCTCCGCACCCTCTGCAGGAGGTGCAGATGCCACACGCACGTGCGTCACGGGTTCAAGTCTCACTTCACAGAGGCCTTACCCAGGTCGTCTTGTCTGTGAGATGTGGTCTGCAGTAGCAGCTTCTCCTTGACCTGGGTGAGGTGTCTGGGCCATCTCCTGGTGGTTTTTGTCAATTCCCATGCAGATGCCATGAGAGGCAGGTCATGTGGTCATGAAATACGTCATCAGAATCTCTTCCTGCCAAGTGGCGGCTGGGAGCAGAAGCCAAGTGCCCCAGGGTAGGGCTGCCCAAGGCAGGAGCAGTGTCTTGGGCTCTTGGAGGAATGGGGAGTCCTGGGGCTTTGCGCAGAGGACTAGGGCTCCAGCAGGGACAGCCAGGCTGGCAGTGCTCAGAGTTCAAGGGACTCAGCAGTGTGTCACTGGCAGCTAGCCTGGCAGAACCCGGAGGAGGTCGGGTCACACTGGCAAAGAGAGGAGTTCAGTGCAGCCTCAGAGGGAGGCCCCTGGTCTTTGGAGACGAGAGGAGCCGGGGCGTGTGAGTTGAGCAAGGATATCAACGCTCCAGTGGAGGAGTCGGGCTGGGGCAGGGCAGGAAGGCCTGTTGGCTGCATGGGGATGTGGGTGGCATGTCACTTCTGACACATCTAGGTCCCAGTCCTCCTCTGGCCAATTTTCTTACAACACTGGCCCCAAGCAACAGCTCAGACCCCAGCTGGCATCTGCCCTGCTTGATCCCGTGGAGTGACTGATCTCCACGCTGCTCCTGCGGCACTGGGGAGAGGCCTGTTTTTCGTTCCTGTGCCAAGCTGCCCCAGCAGGTCTGTGCTGCCTCCCTGAGTGGCTCCAGCTTTGGGGATTAATCCCGCTAAACAGATTGCTTGGAAAACCTCCAGACATCAGGAATGACAGCCTGCTCCTCCCTGAGGAACACAGTCAGGTCTCTGGAGGCTGAAGAGCCGCAGAAGTTCAGTGGCCCAGTGCCAAGGCTGATGGTCAAATGAGTCCACTGGGCTGGTTCTCAGTGGGAATTTGGGGGGTGGGTAGACATGCCCCTGCCCTGTACCCTGGAGCACCCACAGTCAGGGGCTGCTAGACTCTGCCCCACCCCAGCAGGGTAGAGACAGTCGCAGCTGCCGAGAGCAGCACCCTCGGGCCTCCACACCTGACTGGTCCACTTTCTGCCTAACAGGACACCCCAGTGCTGTGGCACCTGCAGCCACCCCAAACCTTAAGATCTCAGCCAACCTTTGAGCCACCAGAGAGAGGCAAGGAGCCCTCCTGGTCAGGAATGAACATCAGGATGCAGGCCTAAGCCAGAGAAAAGCGGTGCCTCCAGAGGAGCCATTTCCCAGTCCTGCGAAGCAATCAAATGGACCATTAGTGGTCAGAGAAATGAAAGGGGAGAGCGCTGCTGCCCTTGGCTGTTGCCCAGATGCAACTGAGTTATTGCCTGAGGGCACCAGGGTGTTGCTAGGGTTTGGATAGACATGTTCCCCAAAAGCCCCTGTATTAGGATCAGATCATGAGAGCCGTGACCTAAGGAGAGGGTTGGTCCATTGGGTGGATTAATCACTGAATGGATCACTGGGTGGTAACTGTAGGCAGGGGGGCCTGGCTGGAGGAAGTGGGTCACTGGACGCCTGCCTTTGGGGATTATACATTCCGTCCCTGGCTCCTCCCCCTCTGTCTCTGCTTCCTGGTTGCCATGAGCTGATCATCCCTTCTCCTCCCACCCCTTTCTGCCATGTTCGGCCCCTCCTCGGGGCCCAGAATAATGAAGTCAGCCCCGACCTCTGACACTGAGCTCAAAACAAGCTCTTCTGCTCTAAGTTGTTCTGTTCAGCTATTTTGGTCTCAGCGAGGAAAACCTGACTACTGACGCAGATGTGGCCTGAGAGCCTGCAGAGACCTTAGCCTCTCTTCACAAGGCCCAAGGGCAGCACAGTCTGGTGGGCAGCACAGTCTAGTGGCCTTGGCAGCCTACAAATTGTGTCCATTGGCCCAGGGACCTTGGGCAAGAACATGGCCTCTGAATGCTGCCTCCTTGCACTTAAGGCAATAGGAGAGGAGCCAAGGCAATAGGAGAGGAGCCAAGTCAGGTGCCCACATGGTTCCTGACAGCGAGGGGTTTCCCACAGAGGGAGACGGCAGCAGGGTCTGGCCACACCGAGTGCAGCCAAGTGAGCAAGGACACCTGTGTCTGACACCTGTGTCTGACACCATGCCGAGGTCCCCGTCACTCTTGCCAGAAGCATACAGGGGGCCTCCTGGCAGGAGAGCCCATGGAGCCCCCTGGGGGATGCGAACCCCTATCTTAACCCTCACTCCGCTGCTCAGCCCCACTGTACGAGTCCCTGCCTGCTCCTATCTCCTTGGGCTACACTGGAATGTTCTAGGCGAGGCGAGGCTGAGGCCCTCCCCTAGAAGGAAGCAGCAGGAGCAGGAGTCTTGCTGACTGCATCCTGGGCAGGTGGTCTCCTGTCATGTCTGGCTGCCCCTCAGGGTGGGGAGACCCCCCATCTTGGACAATGGCAGGATTATTTGCCACTCCGCACAGAGGACCAGGCAGGCCCTAGGAGTTTGGAGAAGCAGGTTCTGCAGGAGCCTACCTGCAAAGTAGGGGTTGGGGCACTGGGGCCCCAGGCCAGGGGCTACCACTGGGCTCTCGAGGCAGTGGGAGCAGCCCTCTCATCCTGCTGCACAAGGGTCCTAGCCGTGCCCATGTGAAATGGCTTTGGGTCCCCTGGGAATCAAATGCACTTAGGATAGTGCTCAATGTGTCACCAACACTGGGGAAACATCTGCTGTCAAGACTGTGGCCGTGTGGGTTCTCGTCCTGTTACAAAGCCCGGCCCAAGCTGAGCATCTGCCTATTCTTGCGCCAGTTCCCTTGTCCTCTAAGGTGGATGGAGAGGGCTGGAGGAAATCCTGTGCAGACTGGGACGCGTCCTCTGCAGGGTCTGGCTCCTGCTCCTTCTTCTCCTCCTCCTTCTGCGTCTTCCTCCTCCACTTTCCCTCGAGCAGCTTTCTGAACTCTCTTCTTCTTAGACCTGTGGCTCCCACTCCTCCACCTCTGAGTAGAGGACCACCCTCGGGCTCACACTGCCCTGGGGATGTGTGTCCCCTTGGCTGGCATCCCACTGGCCACCAGCTCGCAGTTGGTCTTAGGTCTGGGTGACTCTCGGAAGTCAGGTTGCTTTTCTTGGCTCTGGTGGGAAGTCCGCCCAAGGAGCCCTCTGGGCCTGGACGCTGCCCTCTGGGCCTGGATGCTGCCCACTGGAGGTGCCCGACTACTGCACAGAGCTTGTCTCAGACATGTGTTTCCAGGGTGAGCCCGCCTGCCCCCTGCACACGTGCCACGCAGCCTGTGGCTCGGGCGTAGCCTGGGGCTGGCAGGCACCTTGTTCATGTCAGTGCACCGGCCATCCTGCTTCCAAGAGACCGAAGGTGAAGCCCAGGCTGGAGAGCAGTCTGGACTGGCCTTGTGGGGACTTGCACACCCCACCTAAGAGAAGGGCCATGTCACATTCCTGGTGGAAAGACTAGCCTGGAAGGTGTCGGGTGTCCACACACCCAAATGCCAGGCAAGACCAGTGTGATCCCAAAGGAAGGAACAGAGGGGTTTCAGCATTCACCTGGAATGATACAGGACAAGGCAGTCAGGAAATACATAAATAACAGCAAAGGCAAGAGGATTGTCTCAGATCCTCCGAGAACATGGTTCAGAGTGACGGGAGCATGGCCCCATTTCCTGTCTCAACTCACTGGGTGGCAGAGGCAATACTGCCAGTGTGACGGGTGGGCAGAAAGGCCTGGTGGAGCTCAATCCAGGGGCAGAAATGCTTCTCTTCTGCCAGAGCGTTTCAGAATCAAGGCTGGGTTGTGGCTCAGAGGTAGAGCTCACCTAGCATGTGTGAGGCACTGGGTTCGAACCTCAGCACCACATAAAAATAAAATAAAGGTATTATGTCCAACTACAACTAAAAAATAAATGTTTAAAAAAATAGTCTAATCACGTGTCAGATCTTTCAAAGGAGAACTTACTAAGCTTTGAAGTAACCCTAAAAAGTCATCAATCATCAATGTTTAATTTAAAATACCTTGAATTCTAGAAAGCGCAAAATCAAAGGAAAGGCATGTAATGATACCCTCCTGTAATCTCAGCTCCTCGGGAAGCTGAGGCCACAGGATGCCAAGTTTTAAAAGGACGGGGAATAAAACTCAGTAGTACAGTGCTTGCCTGGCAGGCATGAGGCCCTGGGTTCCATCCCCGGGGCTACGGGACATCAAAGGCTAGAAAGTTATGCTAGTGAGTGAAGGTGAGTCTTATAGAAGACTCTTATAGGAGGCCTGGGAGAGCAAACCTCGATGGTTGTTGAAGAAACGGAGATTTCCACAGGAGCAGGTGTTGCATTGGTGACATTAGTACAAAGAAGAGCCACACTGAAAGGAGCAGGCCACCACAGAGTCTGGCTGGGAGGCGAGCCTTCCCACAGAGCCACACATATTTGGAGAACCCTAGAAAGAGTCTGACTTTTCACCCAGTAATGGCCACTTTGGAGAAATTTGGCCCAAAGGGAGAATCTTCAAATGGCCATCAAGGGCCACTGTGGGAGCCCTGGGGGACACTGGGCTCCCTGCCCTTTGCCCTTCACCTGGAACAATTCAGTTGTGACTGTTTATACATAAAACTAGGGGTTTTCTCAGTGAGATCTCATTTTGCCAAGTTTTCCCAGAACTATTAAAAAGACGTGAAATCCACTGATCCAAAAGAAGACAGAGCGTGTTCTGGGCAGTGTTCGTGGCCATGAGAGGTCTAACAGCGAAGAGGCTGCTCTGACCCCAGCTCCCTCCCCACAGCGGAGCCCTGGAGTGGAAGTGTAGGAAGGCACTGCTCTGGATAGGCCGAGGGGGGACCGTGTGACCAGATGTTCTGGGGCCCATACAAACACACCCTGACTGGAATTGTGCAGGGCCCAGATGGGGCAAGCTGGGGACGTGGAGCCCAAGGGCTGGGTTAGGGCAAGAGGCCATGAGCAGCTTTAAGAAGTGTGTCATCACCAGCATGACAGCAGTGGCCCCAGTGACATTTCTTTAGGTCAAAGCCCAAAAGGTGACGATAGCCTTCCATCAGGCTGGTGGGTGCTGGGACGTGGCCCGTGGGCACCCTGAGGCGGCACAGAGAGTGCCTCTGCAGTTGGTGCCTTCCTGGTTGTAGTTTGCAGATGAACCACAGGAAGCTGCCTCTTGGGTCAAAGATGGCTAAACTCCTGCAGCTCCACGGGGCCCAAGCCACTGCTTTGACTATCGCCCTGAGACAGGGATCTCTTGAGAAGTTACTGTGTTCACAGCCGACTGGAGTGACATTCCCACCTCCATGAACTACTGAAAACGGAAGGAACAAATAGGTGCCCAGAGCTCTCTGACCTGTCTGACTGTCTGTCTGTCTCTCTGCCTCCGGCAGGCGCTGATCCTTCACCAGCTGGGCCGCTACAGCCTGGCAGAGAAGATCCTCCGGGACGCGGTGCAGGTGAACTCGACAGCCCACGAGGTGTGGAACGGGCTGGGCGAGGTCCTCCAAGCTCAGGGCAACGACGCTGCGGCCACCGAGTGCTTCCTGACGGCCCTGGAGCTGGAGGCCAGCAGCCCGGCCGTGCCCTTCACCATCATCCCCCGCGTGCTCTGAGCAGGCCCTGCCTCACCTGCCTCGCTCGCCAAGGACGCTCTGCCTGGGCCCGGGGAGCACCCTGTGGCCCGGGGGTGGCTCTGCCGCTCCGAGGCCCCGGGGGATGTCCCACTGACCACAGCGAGCTCACCAACCACCCCATCGCCACTCGCTCCTCGCGCGTCCCTCTGCTGTTGGGCCAGCTTG
Source organism: Ictidomys tridecemlineatus (assembly GCF_052094955.1). NCBI lineage: Eukaryota > Metazoa > Chordata > Mammalia > Rodentia > Sciuridae > Ictidomys > Ictidomys tridecemlineatus. The sequence continues at coordinate 111,085,487 of NC_135481.1, read as the reverse complement.
GTGACAGTCTCTGAACCTTCTGGCGGGGCTCACAGGGATTATGTGCCATATCTGGTTAGCTGACATCTGAGTTTTAAGTGAAATGATTATGGAGTTAATCAGCCAAGGTAGAAGCGTAGATTCAAAGGTGAGACTCAGTGGCAGAACAGATTATTTTTATCAGAGCTGTAAAGAAGACAACTGTCTGTCCTCTGCTCGGCCACCACAGCCCAGAAACCAAATGTGAATCCTCTGTTCCCACCTCAGCACCCGTCCACGCCAGGACACCAGCTGGCGGTTTCTCGGTTTATTGTCCATAATTGTACCCTGTGAAGAATTACTGTTCTCCTCACTTAGAACAAAGCCTGAGTCCAAGAATATTTATATTTTACCAATATATGCCTGTTACAAGAGAAGGAAATATGAGTTATTTAAGTTTAACTTTTTTATGTGAATTCAGAGTTTATTTATGGATGGAAATATGTACAAAGAAGCTTCAAATGGAATATTTACCGACATTCCTTATACATGGCAGACACTTGGCTAAATGGGAAGATGATGTTAATAAAAAAATGATTTTTAAATGGACCCATGGCTCATGTCTTTCATAAAAGCTGTTAGACTGGAGGTCGGGTTGTGACCTAGTTCCTGGGGTGGAGAGTCGTCTGTGCCTGAGGCCTGCTCTGGGCATGTCCCCCTCCCCCGGGCATCAGGCGGCTCAGGCAGCAGGGGAGGCTGCCACCTGGGGATGTCCTGAGACAGCAGCCTCTGAGACACCCCGAGTCTGGCCTGGGCCTGGTTCTGTGGCTCCCTGCCAGAGGCCAGCCAAGCCTCTCTCCTCACCTGTCGTCAGAGGATCCTCTCAGTACACGTCTCCCTGTCCTCAGTATGCAGACCTCCTCTTGCAACAGCTGCTTTGGGTTTGGAGTTCACCCTTCCCAACTCGCCCCATGTTGCCTGGAAGCGGGTTGAGACTGGAGCCCATGACCCAGGCTTGGCCAGGCAGCATCCTGCAGTGGATTGGGCGCTACAAGGAAAGCTCTCACTCTTCCCCCCTGGACCTCAACCTCAGAGGTCAGGCTGGGCCTGAGCAGCCTTCCTGCCTCCTGCAGGCCAGGCCTTTGCCTTGGCATCTGTGCCCATCAGCCCGCCTAGCGCCCCTTCCCTCCAACATGCCCGACTCCCGCAGAAGAACCACCCGCAGGGCTCAGGGATGCACAGGGCCTGGCTTGGATAGCCTCCAGTTCCAGTGACTGCGGCAGGTTGGGCAAGGTCAGTAAAAGACCCCGCCCCCCCCCCCCCCGGACTTTAGTCATGGCACTGTTATGGGGGAAAGGCCTCTCTCTGCTAGATGTCGTGTTCTAAGAGATACCACCTGGGGGCTGTCGGGGGCCATTTGGCATGGGGGGCAGGGTGCTGCCTGAGAATAGTGCCAACTCAGAAAAAGAGAAAAAGAGATAGACCCTGGGCCCAGGGTCACCACGGCGGCCCTGGAGGCCAAGATCTTTCCAGGCACCTGGGCCCGCTCTTGCGCTCACCTGTACAAGGTGTCTGAGAAATGCCGGGAAGTACTGTCCCCGAACTCCCCGTCCGTGACTCTCCCAAACCCCTGTGTCCTGCCTTAATCCACCCTGAGTTCCGCTCCTCAGGAGGTCCTCCGTGCCACCCACCCCACATCTCAAAGCCCCATTCGCCACCCTCACGCCCACCAGCACCTCGGCCCAGCGTCCTCAAGATGGTCACACATCAGCCTAGGTGGTCCCGTGCATCTGCCCACAGGACACCCTGTCCTGGCCAAGCACCAATCATGCTGTAGGCTGTAAGTGGCTCCCTGGGCACCGCACCTGAGTGGCCGCCCTGCGGCTGCTGGTGCCACTCCCTGCACCCCTCCCTCGCCCCCTCCCGGCCTCTCTCTGGCTCCTCTCCCTGTCCCTCTTCCTACCTCAAAAGCACCCACACTCTCCAGGCAAACCCTCAGACCTGGCTTAGGTCCTGTCAGAGGAGGGACAGGTGGTGGACAGGCTGCAGTGGCCCCAGGACCTTCCACACACACCCACTTGCACAGCAGCCAGGCCCGGCCCTGGAGGTCACTCTTCAGAGCTGCCTCTGCGGCCACCAACCTTCCTCCTACCCTGGTCACTCATCCTGCTGCCCCCACCTGGGTCTCACTAGGCGGGACCAGGAAAGGACACCCTGAAAACACCTCACACAGCAATGGGCTCCCCCAGACGGTCTTTGGGGATCAGACTGGGGTCCCCTCCTCAAGGACATGACCTGGGGGACCCGCTCCAGCTCTGTGCCTCCCTGGGGGCTGTCCTGAGTCACTGTCCTTCTTGGGCCTCATGCTTAGATGGGGATGGTCACCTGCTTCTAGGCTGGGACATGAGCCAGCAGGTGGCCAGCAGGGTTGTGGAGTGCCAGGCAGGGGACAGTACCCCCAGGACCACCACAGGGGGCTCAGGGCCAGGCCTGTCACACAGCTCCTGAGTGAGCTGGCGGCAGGGAGGTGGCCAGGAGTCCCAGCTGGACAGCTGGCTGCCGAGGCCTCACGAACCCCCTCCCCCATCCTCTGCCATCTGGCCCCTGACCCCCGAGGACACTAATGTTTCTGGTGACCACTGGGCTGTGGGTCGCACAGATCTGGCTGGAATCCAGTTCTACCTGGTCACATCACCTCCAAGGGACAAGGGCCTCTCAGGGCCGCTGGACATTTTAACAGAGCCCAGTCCAGACCCAGCATAGTACTGGCCAGGGCTGTGCCATCAGGGATCTCCTCTTCCCTCCTGCCTAGCAGGCTGCTGTCCCCTCCTCCTCCCACAGTGGTTTGGAGACATGGACGGGAGTCCACGCCCTCCTCGGTGTGGGGGAGAAGGTGGGGGCTGTGGGGGGCTGGGTGTGCTGGGCCGAGGCTCCCCCCTCCCTGCCCACCACACCAGCTCAACCGAGGCCTGCTTAGGGGCCCCCAGCCATGGCCGCCTCTCACCTTGTCCTCCACAGCCACAGAGGACATCCTTGGGCTCCGGGTCCAGCTGAGGCCTGAGCAGGGCAAGAGGCCCACCCTGAGAGGCCCAGTGTGTGGCTCATGCCAGCGGCTCCTGGGGGCCAGGGGCTCGGGCCGTGGGGCCAGCTGGGCTGCAGCTGAACCTGGGCCTGGCCTCCTGCGCTCTGGGGAAACTCAGGTGGTCACTGGTTCTCTCTGAGCCTCAGTCGGCTCATCTGCCAAGTGGGGAGAACAAGGTCTCGCAAAGCTTCCAACTGTACGTGAAGTGCGGCTGGGCACGTGCGTACTCGGCCAGGGTACCTGTCACACCACTGGACCGCCCACGCCTTGGTGGTCGTCCCCAGGCCAAGCCAGGACTGCTCTCCCACACGGCACCCCCAGGCCACGGCAGGACAAGGGCAGTCAAACCTGGGCCTCAGCCTCAGACCCCAGGCCTGCTGCCCCAGAGCTGCATCTGGGAACAGGGGGCACCCGGAAGAGCCACCCTGAGGTTCCCCAGGCACAGCTGGCCAGGGTGACAGTCCCGTCTCAGCCTCCTCGTCCCACGACTGCACCTGCAGCAGACCCAGGGACCTGGCCTGGGGAGCTGGGGGCTGGAGAGACAGGGAGCAAATGAATAATAGGAGTAAATAAAGGAGACAACCACCCGACAGGGGGAGCCTCCGGGAGCCGCTTCAGGGAGGAGTGGAGGCCAGTTTAAACCAAGAGGAGACACCTCTGCAAGGCGGTGACATTGAGTGACAAGAAGGGGCCCACCCTGAGGGAGTCCCAGGTTCTCTGTCTTTAAGGGGGACGGTGAGCACAGGCCCGAGGCTCAGGGTCCCCTGAGTCATCTGCTAGATGACGAGGCCCAGCCGGTTGGCAGCGGGGCCAGCCCGTCCTGGAATGGGCCAGAAGGGGCCGGAAGGCGCCCTGACCCAGATATCAAATCAACTTTACGTCCCCTCCAGAGCTTTTCTTAAAACATGGCTGTCCAGATGTGACTGATTTTTTACAACTGTTTTTATGTGACTGACAGTTTTTTAAAACAATGAAATCAAATAAGAAATGTGTAGAAGTCTCAAAAACAACGAGAGTTCTCAGTTCAGGGTCTTTAAACTCTCCGGCTGTCGACTTAGTAGATGTTTTAGAAATTTCACTCCTTGGTTTCTAAGATCCTGGGCCAGGCTCTTCCTTGGATCCGGGCTGCTCCTGTCTGCACTGGCAGCCGGCAGAGCTCCAGGGAGGGATGAGGCTAACTGGCCGGTGTGTCCTTCAGACGTCCATGGTGGCTGAAGTCCTGATCTCTCTCTGCAGGACGGTGCTACTAGAAGCTGGTGAAAACCTTGGAGGTGGCACCCTGGTCAGAGGACCTCAGGTCCCGGGGAGCATGCCCAAGTAAGGCCCTTCTCATAAGACTCCTTGGTAGTTCTCACAGGAGGCTAGTTATACAAGGTGGAGCCCCCTGCATGCAGCCTCTCTGCTTCCTGTTAGAGAGGTGACCCGTTATCTTGACATTGCCATCCACCAATCACCATGAGGTCCCCACCACAACTGAGCGGATTCAGACACTGTGCCCTTGCAGCGCCAAAACTGAGCTAAATATTCCTCCTTTCTTACTAAGTTAGCTGCCTCGGGTGTTTTGTTATAGTAACACATCACTAACTAATACAATTACCTACAGCTCTTTTTTTTTCTTTCTAGCAAACAGCTTTTTCTTTTATGATTATAAAATACACACCGTTTTAACTTCCTCTTGCTGCTGTAAAAATTTACCAAGAAACACAGCACACATTTATTATCTAGCAGTTCTGGAAGTCAGAAGTCTGAAATGGGTCTCAAGGGGCAAAACTCAAGGTGACTGCAGGGCTGTGTTCCTTCTGAGTTATCAAGGGGAGAAGCTGTTCCTTGCCTTTCCAGCTTCTCCGTGGCTTCTTTCCATCTCCAAAGCCAGGGGTGACATCATCCAGCCAGAGTGACCTTAGTCACAGCTCCCTCTCTGACCACCCTCCTGCTTCCCATCTCACTGTCAGAAACCTAAAACCCCAGGAGGCCTCCCTGGTGCATCTAGAATCATCTCCCCGTCTTGATGGGGTTGGGTGCAGTGGTGCCCCCTGTGATCCCAGCAGTCTGGGAGCCTGAGGCAGGGGGATGACTGGGGTGGTCTGAATGTCCTGGTCTCCACAGGGCGGTGCGATTGGAAGCTGGTGAAAACTTTGAGGCCAGCCTCAGCAACTTAGAGAGGCCCTAAGCACCTTAGTGAGACCCTGTCTCAAAACAAAAAATAAAAAGATCAGGGGACGTGGCTTGGTGGTAAAGGGGCCTGATTTCAACCCTGGTACCAAAAAAAAAAAAAGATTCTTGATTTGGTCGCCTCTTCAAAGTCCCTTTGGCCACGTAGGCTAACACATTACCAGGTTCTAGAATAGGACGTGGACATCTTTGGCGACCTTTTTTCCACTGCCAAGCTTGCCACGGGCAGGTACATATGACAGCAGAAGGCATTTTGATTCTTTGAACACAATTGCAGCACAACCTCTAATTTCTCCCGTGGTACGTGATGTAGCGTCACACCGCATGTGCAGTCATACATGTACCCAGGACAATCATGTCCCTCTCGTTCCACCATCTTTCCTGCCCCTCCCTCCCCTTTCCCAAAGTTCCTCCATTTTTCCCATGCCCCCTCCCCCATTACGGATCACCATTCACTTTTCAGAGAGAACAGTCGGCCTTTGGTTTTTTTGGGACTGGCTCACTTCACTTAGCATGATCCTCTCCAACTCCGTCCATTTACTTGAAAATGCCATGATTTCATTCACTTTTAATGCTGAGTAATATTCCATTGTGTGTATACACCACGGTTTCCTTGTCCATTCATCCACTGAAGGGCATCTAGGTTGCTTCCACAGTTTGGCTCTTGTTGATTGAGCTACTATAAACATTGATGTGGCGTGTCCCTGCAGTATGCTGAGTTTCAGTCCTTAGCTGGGTCAAACAGTGGTTCCATTCCAAGTTTTCCCAGGAATCTCCATACTGCTTTCCAGACTGGGGGCACCGTTTTGCAGTCCCCCCAGCAGTGTACGAGTGTGCCTTTCCCCCACATCCTCGCCAACACGGATTGTCGTCTGTATTCTTGAGAGCTGCCATCCGACGGGCCCCAACTTCCTTAGCAAGACTCCTAAAGTAAGAGATAAAATCAAGAATTAATAAATAGGATGGACTGAAACTAAAAAGCTTCTTCTCAGAAAAAGAAACAATCCATGAGGTGAAAGAGAGCCTACATTTGGGGAGCGAATTTCTGTCACACACATGTCAGAGAGAGCACTCATCTCCAGGATATATAAAGAACTCAAAAAACTTCACACCAGAAAAACAAACAACCCGATCGATAAATGGGCCAAGGAGCTGAACAGACACTTCTCAGAAGAAGATATACATTCGATCAAAAAACACAGGAAAAAATGTCCATCATCTCTGGCGATCGGAGAAATGCAAACCTAGACCACTCTAAGATGTCACCTCCCCGAGTCAGAAGACACTGAAACTCCTCTGGCCCATCTGAAGACAGCCCGACCCCGTCACACAGCGCTGCTGATCACTAAACCCAAACAGCCGCCAGCCCCCGAAGTTGCCTCACCTCCTCACACCGCGTGCACTGGGGTGATCTGTGCTAGCTCGCATTTTATCGAGCATTTATTATGCACCAGGCAGTTTTTGCGCACTGTTCTACACACCCTGACTTCTCTAGTCCTCGTGGCAACAAGTCCTTGCAGACGCAGGTGCAGGTGAGAAATCCAGGATTCTCCAAAGGTGAAGGTGCCTGCCCAAGGCGGGGCTGGGCTCTAGCAGGATTCGCCCCCAGGTTTCCCGACTCCAGGAGCCACACTCTGAGCTGCCCTCCGGGCACCTCCCATCACCCGTCTCAGGATGGACTTCCAGGAGGAATGTGAGTTCACTGGCTCATGTTTGTGCCTTTGTCATCTGACCCCCACGGCTCTGTGACGTCACCTGCTGGCTGACCAGCGCAGGGCTGCAGGGAGGAAGTGCTAGGACCCGCCCTGTGCTCTGTGCCCAGCAGTGGGGGCCGCACCCCCAGAGAAGCCCACCTGCCAGACGGCGCCCGGTGCCAGAAGCCCCGACGGGTCGACCCTCAGCCAGCGGGTGCAGGGGCAGCCCCGCGCTCTGGCCGGGCAGGGTCTCAGCTCTCCGGCATCCAGGCACATAGAGCCCTGTGCATCGCTGCCCTCTGCCATTTTGCGCCGCCCTGACAGCACCCTGGGGTGGCCTATGACGTCAGACAGACCTGTGGGGCTCACAGTGCTGGGGCTGGGATGGCGGGAGGGGCACTGCGTCTGGAGACGGCCACGTCACTCCACGGTGGGAAGCAGGAGAGGGGCAGAGGACGAGGGACCCGAGGGAGCCGGGGGACCCGCCCCTGACAACGGCACCCACACACGGGCCACCTCCTGAAGGTCCCCCCTCTCAACGCGGCCATGTCCTTGCTGAAGTGCATCAAAGAAACTGAAGATGGCACAAAAGGGAGAAGAGACGACTACCCCGACTTTACAGTCGGGAAAACCGAGGCTCCGTGATGAGGTCACTCACCGGAGTCCACTCTGCTTCCACCAGGACCCATCGGGTTCCTCGGCCGTCCCCGGCCACCCTGCAGAGACAGCGAGATGTGTTGGCCCTTCTCCTGGCCCTGATAGGAGTCACCCTGTCCTGCCCCTCTGGGCTCTGACCTGCAGGGTGTGGCGTGTTCCCTGCAGGGAGCCTGGGCCTGGTGTGCAGGTAGCAGCAGGTGACCCGCAGGGCTGGCTCATTGTCCCCAGAGAGGCCCTCCTCAACCAGTGAAGGCCTCTGGGCGCTGCCTCCAGGCCAGGACGCAAGTGAGTGGCCAGGCTCTCCCCTCACCTGTGCAAGGTGTGAGAAAGCGCTGGACTAAGGACCCCGGACCCGCTGCAGCTGTGACTTTGCCAGGTGCAGAGATTTGGGAGCGCTTCTGGGTCGGACAGTGGGGGGGGGCGGGGGTCAAGTGAAATGTCCACTGAAGTGTCTGGAGCAGAAGGTTCTTGAAGAAACGGAGGCTCCGAGAGCGTCCTCTCCAGGGCTCGGCTGGATCTAGTGACTCGCAGCCAAAGAGCAGGAAGTGGAAGGGGACCAAGGCTGCAGGTCAGCGCTGGGGGCATGGGCCCTGATGAGCAGCCCCGACAGCAGGGCGTTTGGCCGCAGTGACAGCCCCTGTCAACCAGAGAGAAGAGCGGACCACCCAGATCCAGGAACTGACTGAGCTGGGCGCAGCGGCTCACGCCTCTGATCCCAGCTACTTGGGAGGCTGAGGCAGGAGGATGGCAAGTTCAAGGCCAGCCTCAGCAACTTAGCAAGACTCTGTTGCAAAAACATGTGACCAATACTCCCCAAAACAGGGGGAAGTCGAAGAACTGGCCCTGACCAGGGGACTCTGGGGACTCGAGGCAGCGTGCAGGGGGGCAGTGGTCACCTCAGTCCACACCCTGGAGACCCCAGAGGGACACCTGGAGTCTAGCTAATACTAATGAACAGTGTCGGTCCCTTAGTGGTGACAAATGTCCTCTGTGATAAAGGGGCTAATATCAGGGGGACTGAAGGAGGGGTTGGTGGGAACTAGAATCTCTACAACTTTCTAGAAAGTTTGAAATCATTCCAAAATTCCAAGTTCAGTCTAAAATGTGACATCTGGGTCACCGAGTCCACGACAGAACGTCACCAGGGAAATGCATTCAAACCACAGAGCGATGCCCCTCACGGCCCTGGTCCACCCAGGCAGAATGACCAGCACGGGCGGGGCCCCCGGAGTCCGCACAGCTGTCCTGGGCACTGACCCCAGTGCGGCCACCCTGGGGGAGCTCGCGGGTCTCTTAAAGTCAGACACAAATCCCCGGGAGAAGGAATCTGCCCACACAGGGCCCTGCAGACGGCACAGCAGCTCTGTCTGTGGAACAAAGGACCAGACAGACAGAGGGGTGTCCCTCACCCGGGAAGGGTGGACGTCTGGTGCAGCACGGAGGTGGGTGGACCTCAGACAAGGGTGACGGTCACAGACGCCACCCCAGGGAGATGGACAAACTCAAGGATAGCGATGGCCTCGTGGGCGCAGACATGTCGCTGTGCCACAGGTCACGGGCGTGTGTGGGAGGCAAGGCCTGGGACGGGCAGCAGGCCTTGGGGTCCCACCTGTCGTGGGGAGCTCCGGCTGGCAGGGGTGGAGGTGCCCCTGCTGGACCCGGGGCCCCTGGACCCTACGCCGGGCGGCCACAGGCCCAGGCCACCGCAGCCGCAGGACAGACTGAGGGAGGCTCCGTCCTGACCCCCGCTGCCTTCTAACTGGAAAACCACGAGGACGGCCAGCCTCGCCATGTCCCCTGTGCTTTGGGGCTTTCAGCACCATTGTCTAAAAACAGCCGGGGCCACCACGGCCCACTCCTTTTTAGGAAGGGCTTGGGCGGCTGGCCCTGTCCTGGCCGCGGGCTCAGGAAGGGGACGCTCAGCTGGGCAGGGCTTGGGGCAGGGCCAAGGGCTGGGGCCACGGGACGCTTCCTCTGCCCTGGCCAGGCCCCCCCAGTCCCCCCCTGACTGAAAGCCGGAGCCCAGGGGGACCCAGCAGCGGCCTCCTCGCCCGGCCGCTCCCTGGGCCGAGTCCCCACCTGCTGCAGGGCGCCCCCTTTCCCCACCCGTCACTCCCTCCGCCAGGCCCCGCCAGCTGCTGGAGCCGGTGGACGCCTGGAAAACTGCAAAGGGTGGCGGGCGGGGTGACGCACACCTGTGGTCCCAGTGGCCGGGAGGCTGAGGCAGGAGGATCTCGAGTTCAAAGTCAGCCTCAGCAACTTAGTGAGGCCCTAAGCATAGCGACCCTGTCTGGGGATGTGGGCCAGGGGTGAAGCACCCCGGTTCAATCCCCATACCAAAAAGAAACCTGTAAAGGGGTAGAGCCCTGCGAGGATTGTGGAAATCATCGACCACATTAGCAGGGCTCCCCAGGGACCAGAAAGGACCCTCTGGAGGACCCAGAGGCACCCACCTCCTCCCACCCTCCTCTGCACCCCGCCCCCGGGAGCTGGCTTCTGCCTAGGGTCAGGTGGAGCCCGAGTGTCCTGGACAGCTCGCCCCTCCCTGGGGCCAGGCAGAGAGGCCCAGAGCAGGGTGCTCCGTTCCCACCCTCTGCCCACCCTCTGTCCCTGCAGGTGGGCTGCAGATGGTGGGGGGCACTTACACACGGGCCTCCTTTTCTCCTAAGGCCAGTGGCATGTTCCATACTGAGCAGAGCCCCAGGCCAGCCCATGAGTGAAGGCCTCTGCTACTCTCCAGCCACCGCCGAGGGTCACCAAGGTGAGACCCTTGGTGCTGTGCCTCTGCTCACAGGAAGCCCATCACGCCTCAGTGTCTCTCTGATGTGTTCGACTGATAATAATAGAATATAACTAGGCCATAAAGACAGTCATTATTTACCTGCTAGGACCCTGGGCATAGGCAGTCTCAAGACGATTTGGAAGCTCCGTGTGGTCACCCGAGGACCCAAGTTATTTCACTCTCTCTGCCCATCATCTTTAGTATTAACTAAGGTTCGCATGGTTGTAAGATGGCTGCTGCAGCACCAGACATCATGTCTGCCTTCCAGCATGTAAAAAAAGGGAAGAGCAACCTAAGAAAAGTTCCCTGTCACACCCATTCCTTTTATGAAGATGCCAAACTCTCCCAGAAGGCTCCCCACAGATTTCCCCTTACATTTCATTGCCCCTCACTGGGTCAATGGCTGACCCTAGCTGCAGAGGAGGCTGGGAAAGAAAGGATCTAGCAAAAGGGCACAGCGTGGTAATAGAAAGAAGCAATTGCCAATTAGGCAAGGTTTGTCCCTTGTCGCCTTGAACAGAAACTGGACTGCTAGCCAGGGGAAGAGCCAAACTGTCTATCACTGTGCCCCTGAGCTCCGTCCCCAGTCCCTCCTCCAGGGGGCAGTGTGAGGACAGGGTGCACAAAAGGCACAGGGTCTGACCTCCGTGGGGAGGGAGAGGGACCCAGATTCCAGGGCAGCTGTGCCTCTAGAGGTAGCCAACCCGCCCGAGAGGGGCCTGGTGCCGAGGCTCCCCGTGTGGAGGGCGGCTTTCCTGGCTGTGCCCCACGTACACCCCCCAGGCCCCAGGACCCTGGTCACTGCTGTGAAGGCAGCCCCCCCCCAGCTTCTGTGCACGGTGGGGAGAGCAGCCGTGTTGGCAAGGCCACCGAGGGCGGGTCTTCGTCACGGCCACCTGGAGCTGAGAGCTGGGGGGGTGGGCGCCGGGGCCTCCCCTTGGCTCCTTGGCTCCGGGCGGGCGGCTGTCATGGGGGCAGGCCTGGTGTCCCCCTCCTTGCAGGAAGGCCCAGCCCAGCCCCCTGCCCAGCCCCCTGCAGCTGCTGACTGACAGCTCAGGGTGCCCGCCTGCTGGGCTGGTGCTGGGTGAGGGGCTCAGGGACCTCACCCTGGAAAGGGGCTGAGGGCCACGCAGGTCACCCTGGAGCGGAGGTTTCAAAGTGGGGAAGACTCTATCCCTCAGGGGTCCTTTAGCCGTGTCTGGGGCATTTCTGGCTGTCACCCTGGTAGGGCCCACTCCTGGCATCGGGTGGGTAGAGGCCGGGGCGTGGGGACATCCTCAGCCCCCACGTGTGCCATGCTGCAGCCCCGATGGTCCAGTGCACCTCTAGACCACCGCGTGCTCCTGGGAGCTGGCTTCTGCCCCTTGGGTCACTGCCCAGTCCCTAGCAGTGACCAGGGTGGCCAGAGCTCAGGGATGGGAGCAGAGAGCCCCCTTCCTGACGTGATGCCGTCTGCTTAGGACCCGGGATGGTGAATTGGGCGGCTTCGGGGACTGGCTGCAGCTGGCCCTGGGGTGGCCACGGCCGGCTAGTCACCCACTGAGAAGCCCCAGAAGGCCCAGGGGACTGGCCCACCCCCCACCTGGCCTTCTAACCCCGTGCCCTGGCTTCAGCCTGTCCCCGCCCGTGCCCCAAGCCCAGGACCTTTCCTGTGTCCTGCGCCTGCTGATGTCCCTCGGTGGAGACCCGCAGCTCCTCCCTGCTCCCGCCCGTCCTGTTCCCAGACCCAGACCCCTGGAGCCCGTGCTGCCCGCCAGCGTTTATTGTGTTTGAACTTTAAACAAAAGAAAATGCTTTAAAAAGTCTTTCTGCTGTTTTATTCTCAGTTTCGCAGCTTAGAGTTGAGGGGACGGGAGGGAAGGGAGGCCGCCCTCAGGTCCCCGCTGCGGGGCAGCGCCGGGGACGTCCTCACCGCATCTCAGCACAGACGCCACCAGCGGATCTGGGCCTCCCACGCCACAGAAATGGGTCCCCTGGGCCTGGCGGCTGTCCACCCAACCGAGGGGCAGGCCAACTGTCCTCGACGGGCGAAATCTCCACCTGCCGGGCCAGGCACCACGCCGCGGGGACAGCCCCGATCTCGTCACTGCTGCCTCCCTAGTGGGCATCCAGAACATTCCCACTTTTTGTCTGAGCGAAGGACAAGATGCCCCTGTGTCCGGCTCGTGGCCCCTCGTCCTGCCTCCTCAGATCTGGGGTTTCTGGGCTGAAACCGCGATGGGAGTCTCCAAATGGCCTTAGGAGGACGAGGCCAGTTCTGTCTGAAGCAGCCGGTGGGTGATGGGCTGCAGTGCGCCCGGGCTCCGGCAGCCCTGAGACCTCGGGAGACCCTCCCCACACACCAGGGGCCCGTCTACAGACGCGGAGCCTGGCCAGGAGCTTATGCTGGGCCACTGAGCCAGGGGCAGAGTGTCCTGAGGGCTCCTGGCCAACCCTGGGAGGAGGCCTGACCTTGGCTCATCCAGTGGGGGACACACAGTCCTCCCTGCTGCTTTTACTGTTTTTGCTAATTGGTCCCCGTGGTGCTGGGATTGAAGCAGGGCTCCGGGCTGCGCCAGCTGCTGGGCCCCTGAGCCACACCCCCAGTCCTTTGCCTCGTCTTGGACACTCTGCACAGTGTGAGGTGGCCCAGAGGACAGGGCCTGTGTGTCCCCTCCTTCCGGTGCCTGCCCCAGGGAAGGCGCAGTAACTGGGGCTCAGGGAGGTGCCACCTCAGGCTCCAACGTGGCTCTGCCAGCTGCCCGTGCTGGACGGGGCAGGCCTCGTTGGCCCCGGACTCTCACCTTCTGGTCTGTCCCCTAGGCCCCAGATAGCACTGCCCTCCGTCTGCTCAGGGCTTCTAGAATGAAGGCCTTGTCTGTTCTAGAACACTGGAGGCCCAGCGGAGCCCCGCGGGAGCATTAGCGCCTACGACAGATGAAGAATCCAGGACTCGGCCTTGACACGGACCCCAGCCAGGGCTGACCGGGGCCCCACCGCCCAGCCAGGCGCACCTCTGTCTCTGGTTGGCAAGCCGAATCAGGGCCCTCTCTGAGCCTCAGTTTACTGATCCGAAGAATGGGGCCGTTTCCTGCCTGTCGGGGCCGGGCTCCCCAAGACAACCTGCAGCCAGCTCAGCAGCCTCTCGAGCCACCGCCCCCAGGGGCCATGGCCAGGCGCCCTGCGGCTCCGGGAGCTCCCAGCTGGGGCTGCGCTGGGGCGGGGAGCCCAGGGAGCCGGGCACAAGGGCCCCTTTGTGCCGGTTGCTAGGGGCCCGGCGGTATTTACTCAGCCTCGGTAAACAGGAGGAGCCCGGAGCCGCTCTGTTATGACAACTCGGGAGCATGAGCTTCCCCTCCCGGGCCGCCCAGCGGCCACCCCAGGTGATTCCCCACACCAGAGGCTCCCCGGGGCCGGCCCGGCATCCTCACCACGCAGGGTCAGGGCGGGGCAGCATCGCTCAGCCGTGGAGGCTCAGATGAGGAAACTGAGGCTGGAGGGGTCCCCAGCCAAGGCCACAAAGAAGAGGCAGCCTGAGGCCGGCCTGTCCTCGGGCGCAGCTGACCCGGGAGGCAGCCACCTGTGCGTCCCTGGCTGGCTGGCCCCGTCAGTGTTTGGCTGAGTTCCTGTGCCGTTCCCCAGGCGGGGGACAGGGCAGGCCGCCAGCCCACCTCCACCCAGCGGTGCCCGGCCAGGCCCGGGTGTAGAGGATCACGGCCAGGGCCACTCCTGAGATTCTGAATGTCTTACCAAAGTCCCAGGGAGACGGGGCTGGAGGCTTCAAGAACAAACTGGGCCTCCGAGCCCCTCGGCCAGAGGAGTTAGGGGTGGCAGGAAGTATGTCCACTGAGGGGCCCCCTGGTAGCTGTCAGATGAACTTCCCTTTGTCCTTGAAGTCACTGGGTGTGCCCGAGGCGGTGGCCTCCTTTGGAGAGAATGGCAGGCGGCCAGAGCTCCTGTGTGACCTTCAGCCAGCGCCCACCCTCTCTGCTGCCTTCCTCCTAGAGCAGGGCCAGCTGGGCCCCGCCTTTGCCTTCCCTCCACTGGGGACCCAGGAGGGCTGGGGTGGGGTTTTCTGGCTCAGAAGGTGATTCTGGAGAAGGCCTGTGACCCCCTGGCCCGCCCCGCCTGCCCCGCCTGCCCCCGCCTGCCGCTCACCACAAACACACCTGTGTACCTTGGCCCGGCAGCTCCACTGCCAGGGAACCTCTGGGGAACGGCTCTCCAGGTGGATTTCCTCAAAGGTGGGGCAGGGCATGGTGGAGGCCTCCTGACCTAGGGCCACCCGACCCTGGCCAGCAGCCCGCAGCTCAGGCCCAGCCCTGCTGCTCCTGAAGGGAGCTGCCTGTGGGGACGGTCCTCCCTCCTGAAGGCAGGCCAAGGCCCCCAGTGGGGCCAGCCAGGGTCCTGCCCAGCCTGCTCTTGTCCCTGCCCCCAACCGGCCTGCCGTTGCAGCAGAATCCGGTTGACAAGGACAGTCGGCCTCTCCTGGTGGTGGGCTGGGGGAGGGGAGGGCTGGAGGGCGTGGAGCCCCCACCCTGTGCCCAGCCTGCGCACCCCAGAGTTACTGCTGTTGTCCCCGTTACAGACGAAGACCCTGGGGCTCAGGAGGCTCAGGTGGCATGGGAGGGAGCTCAGGGGACAATGCACCACCCGCTAGAGACCTGCACTAGGTGGTCCGTTTGGAAAGGTGCCTGGGGCGTCAAGGTCACTGTGTCAGATGAACAAATGAAACAAAGGTCAGAATGGGACCATGACAAAGAGAATAAAGAAAGTTACAGGGAGGGAAGCTCAGGCCTGTGGATTCTAGAAAATTCCTGGATGAGGTCCCTCCAGGGCTTCTGGGCTCAGGGAAGGGGTTAGTCACCCGACACACTACTTAAGGTGGGGAAGGGGTAGTCACCGGAGCCACACCACCTGACGTGGCCGGCCACCCTCTGGTAGTCAGGTGCGCTCCGGTTCCTCTCCCGCCGCCCCCCTCTGCCTGGTGGCTCACCCGGGTGCTGGGTGGGGACGTTTTCTCCCAGGTACTCAGTTCCACAGGCCCCAGGTCACAAACCCATCAGCGTCTGCTGATGCTGCTCAGGTTGGTTATCCGTGTCCCTGCAAGGAGCACAGGCCACTCACAGTGGCACCCGCGAGGCGCTCAAGGTGCAGGGCGGACAGGCCTGTGCACACATCCCCACCTGGGACTTCAGGGGACAGGGCTGCGGGCCCAGAGAAGGGAGACACCACGCTGCCTCAGAGGGGCATCTGATTTTGGCTCTGGAGCCCAGAGGGAGCACCTGCTGTCCCAAGGCTGGTACCACTGACCCCTAATAGAGATGACAAAGCAAAGCTCCAGGAGATTAAAGAGCCTTGTCCAGGGTCACAGCTAGGAAGGGACATGTGGCTCCAACAGCTAAAACTTGGTCCATTTTGACCTGGACTCAAAAGCCAGATTGCAATACCCTCTCCTTTTGGGGACCCGGTTTTCTGTTTTGCTAGTGGGACAGGCGGGATGGGGGGTCTGCAGGATGGAGAGGAAGAGCTCCACTGGATCTGCCCAGTTAGGAGCCACAGCGGGCGCCGGCTCCGCCTGGATCCCCGGGTTCCTCCAGGTGATGGGGGCTGGGAGGGGAGACAGGGACAGCATCCCTTAGTGAGACCACCCCGCCACGGGCCACCCAAGACAGGCAGGGTGCAGGGAGGGGAGGGCCGTCAGAGCTGGGCGGGTACAGGGACGCAGCGCTGCTTCTGGCTCGCCTGGCTTTGTGACCTCAGCAGGTCATGTAGCACAGGTGACAGCTACTGCTGGCACACCTACCATGGGCAGCGCAAAGCACCTGAGACCCTCTACATCCTCCATCCTGGACAGTCCCAGAGGGGCTGCCGCCATCCCCCCCCCTTCTGAGATCAGAAACTGCCACTCAGAAGCCAGGTTGGTGGCACATGCCTGTCATGCTGTTGACTTTGGAGGCTGAGGAAGCAGGAGGATTGCAAGCTCAAGGCCAGCCTCTGCAACTTAGCGAGACCCTGTCTCAAAATAAAAAATAAGAAAGAATTGGAGACGTAACTCAGTGGTAAAGTGGCCCTGGGCTGAATCCCCAAAAAAGAAAAGAAAGAGACTGAGGTTCAAAGAGGTTAAGTGTTGGCCAGGGTCACAGAGCTGGGAGGGGACCCGGCGTGGTTTCCTCTGGAGCCAGATGTGGAGCCCAAGAGAAACCGTGTGGCCTTGCAGAACCCAGGCTCGAAAGTCTCTGCATCTGACCTCTGACAGCCCCAGGTCTGCCAAGGCCACAGAGTCCCCTCTTCCCAAGAGGGGAGCATCAGCTTCATGGTAGAAGAGGGGCGAGTGGAAGGGGAAGGGCTTGGGGACCGTCTTTGGAAATGCCACCACCGTGCTGGCACCTACGTCCGCCAGGCGCTAAACACCGGGAGGCAGCAGTAACCAAGTCCCTGCGTCCTGGGTCCGACGTTCTAGGAGGGGAGGGGTCCACGGCTCAATGCGCAGAAGCAGGCACTGAGGAGGAGACAGGGACAAGTTGAGGACTGGGCACCCAGGCAGAAGGAGGTCTGGGGACAAGACTGAAAAGGGATCAGCCAGAACAGGGCAGCCCAGAGGCCCCAGGGCTGCAGCTGAGAGTGGGAGAGGCTGCGGGGACAGGAAGGCAGGCGGGAGGAGGCATGAGCAGGGGGCAGCCTTCGTGGGGTCCTGGGCCTCTGCTCCGAGAAACAAGGGGACCTGGAAGGGCTCAGCAGGGACAGCTTCTCCCTCAAAGGCGGAACTGGGAGCCAAGGAGAACTCAGCCCAGTCTCCCCCCTGCCCTCCGCGTGCACGCCTCTGAGGATGAGGACCTCACCTGTCACTGTTAGGGGACTTTCACGCCATAAATGAAAATGAGCCTCCTTCTAACTCCCCGCCCCCATTATGGGGGACCAGTGTGTCCCTCCCAATCCTGTGATGTTCTAAGTGGGGAGCCTAATTCTCAAGTCTTCACCCCGAGCCCACCTGCTTCTCTCACCAAGCCCCCTGTATCTCCGTCTCTGAATACCCCCTGTGCTGGTCCTCTATGTCTGTCCTTTTTCTAAAACAGAGGGTGACAAACAGCAGCACCAAGGCCAGGTCTGGCCCATCATCTGTTTTTATAAATAAAGTTTTATTGGAACACCACCACGCCCACTCATTGTGGTCTGTGTGGCTGCTTCTGTGCTACAACAGTAAGTTGAGTAGCTTCCAGGAAGTCCCAGAAAAGTTTGAGACATGACTATCTGCCCCTTTAGAGAAAGTTTTCTGACCCCTGTCCTAAATGCATGTGCCCCAAATTTCCCCACCATTGCTCTGGCTGCCAGGCTGAAATCAGGCGGGAGAGGCCAGAGGGAGGCAGAGGCCCATGGGGAGGCTGAACTCCTAAAGACAGCCAGTCGAAGCTCCAAATTCAGCATTTTCATGCTTTTACCATATTTTGCACAACTCCAGTACTAACTTCTACACCCACGTTTCAAAATCAGATCCTATACTCTGGTTCTCTGTAAAGATCTAAGGCCCCTCTCTAATGAATAGACCCCGGTGTGTTTTCCTGAATCACCAGCACCTGACCGGGCCTCGGTCTTACCTCCATCCCTTCACGCTGCCTGTCAGTGGGACCCTGAGTGGCAGTTAAAAACCTCAGAGTCTTAACTCAGAAAAGTAACAACACTGAGAAGTGCAGCGGGCACGAGGCCCAGGAGGGGCTGCGTGAGTCCGGTGGAGGGGACAGGCCAGTGACCTCTGCACCAAAGGCAGGACAGAGCCCACGCCCAGCCGCCCAGGCTGCCTCCCTTGGAAACTTGGACTCTCCCCTGACTTTCCAGAGCAGAGATTTTTTTCAGTCCCTGTGGACAGACACACACACACACACACACACACACACACACACACACACACACACACGCATGCAAAAGCCCTGAATTGTTTTCAAAGGAGAAAGAGAAAAAAGAGAAATCACTCAAAGCTTTGATCCTGGGCTGCCTTAAAGAGAGTGCGGCTCTGCTCACGGGCCTGGAGGAAGAGGCTGAGTCTCTATTTCTCCTTCTGCATCTCCCAGAGCCTGCACCTCTCAGTAGCTAAGCTGCGCGTGACCTCTTCTGCCCTGGTGCTGGGCCTGTATCTGTGTCATGGAAGCCTTAGCCCCGCCCCCGCCCCCCCCTGCTAGAACGCTCCAGGAGAGGGGGAGTCAGGAGCTCAGGGGCGGTACCCCTCAGGCTCCCCCAAGTGGGGAGATGCTGGGGAGGGAGCTCTCCTGGGACGCCGCTGCCCACAGCAGGATGCAGGCTGCAGGGTGGCACGCGGGTACCACAGCGTGAGCATCTCTGTGAGCTTCACTCATGAGGTCTGCGGGGAGAGCTATGGAAGAGCAGCAGGTGCCACCAGGGGAAGATAAGGCTGGGGACAAAGGCAGAGGGTCAGCCTTTGGACCTGGCCACAGAACCAGAGGAGAGGCAAAGGGCCACAGGGCGTCCAAGCCTGGTCCTGCTCTGGGTCCCCCCCACTCACCTCCCCCAAGGCTCTCTGCCCAAACCTTTCTGTGTCACAGGCCTGGCAGGGTGCCTAGATGCCAGCACTGGGCCATATGCTCTTCCTCCTGGGCCCAGGGTCATGTTTGGTGTGGACAATAGCAGCTGCCCCTGCCCAGGCCTCCCCAGCTGCCACCTCAGGTTGAGGTCATTTCCTTTTCTCATTTGTTCCATGAAAAAAAAAAAAATCTCCCTGAGTGAGTGGACAGGCAGCTCTGCTCAGAACAAGCCCCCAGGGAGCGGCCAGCAAGCCCCAGGACAGCAGAGCTCTGGGAGGGGTGTGGAAAGCAGAGCTCAAGGAAGACGGCGGGAACCAGAGGAGACCCACCCGGCGGCTGACACCCCGGAGCCCCATTTCCCCTAAAGCCCCCTTGACTCTGTTGATATAACTGATCTCCGGCACTCTCGTCCTTCTTAATAACCACAAATAGATGACTAGTTTGCTGCCTATGGTCAAAATATGGAAAATGTTTTATTTCCTTCATCCTCCATTCATTCACCCATCCAGCTATTCTTTATCCACTCGTCCTTTCTCCCTTCCTTCCTCAAGCATTTTTCATCCTTCCTTCTGTCCACCTGCACTTCTGTCTTTCCATCCATCCATCCATCATCCATCCATCCATCCATCCATCATTCATTCATCTATCCATTCACCCATCTATCCATTAACCCATCCATCCATCCGTCCATCCATCCATCTATCCATTTATTATCCATCCATCATCCATCATCCATCATCCATCCATCCATCCGTCCATCCATCCATCTATCCATTATCCATCCATCATCCATCCATCATCCATCCATTTATGCTTCCTTCCATTTTCCATTCAATATCTGGCCTTTCATTTCATTCAACTGTCTTCCTTTCTTTCGTCCTCATTCTCTCAACGTGTCCTTCCAACCACACATCCATTTTTTCCTTTTTCCTTACCCCCATCCACCATCCTCCTCCTGTCTAATCAGTCTTTCAACGTCCCTACATCCTTCCTATCCATCAGCACATCCACTGGTCACATTTTCATGAACGCCTTCCTTCTTAGGCTGGACACTGCTTAGATTCAAACACTCACGTCTAAGTTCATGTCCACATTTTCAATCTGAATAAACCATAGCCTGTTCTAGAACTATCTCAGAGGAAGACAGACTTCAAAAGCAAAAGGAGAAACTTGAGACACACAATACAGTAGGGGTGTCCACAGGAGGTGATGCGATTTGGGGTGGTGCCACCCCATGGCTGGTTGGAATGGATTCCCTGGATGTCCTTAGGGGACTCACACTGCCCAGGAGAGCATCCCAAACTGAAGGGACAGAGACGCATGGAGACATAAGAAGCAGGGAGACTCCCACACGTGGAGCAGGGCGTTGGGAGTGGAGAGGAAGAGGAGGCTGGGGGAACCCAGACTCCAAGGCCATGCAGACCCCTGACAAACTTGGACTTTTTCAAGAGGACAGTAAGAGTCCTAGGAGAAAGATGCACACAATGGCACAAGGAGGGATAGAATGTGGGGAGCCGGAGCGTGTCACCGGAGAAAAAAAGGTGATTTGGAAGGTCCCTCTGGTAAGCGGCATGGGAGAGAGGCTGTGGTCGGCCAAGATGGGGGTCCAGTGGCGTTGAGTGTTATCCAGGGTGCAAAGGGAGCAGGTGGTGGATGGCAATGCGGGTGGACCTGGGTGTTCAGTCATGTGCCTGCCTTATTGTAGGCCAGGGGACCACAGCGAACAGGTCATCCATGCCCCTGGCTTCCTGGGACCTGCATTCCAAGGACGACAAGATCCACTGGACAGTTGAGGAGTCTGAGTCCCAGAGAGGTGAAGCAACCTGCCCACGGATGCACCGGAGCTGGTGGCCAGCGGGGAGCAGAAGCCGAGGGGCTGGGGAGCTGCGGACGGGGGAATGGAGCTGAGCGGGGGCTTCCGGAGACCAAGGAGCCTCTGGCACTGTGCCAGCTGCCGGGTGACTCAGCAAATGTCATTTCTGCTCAGACCAGGGCCGAGAGCCAGGTGGAGGGCGGGGGGCTGCAAGGTCCCGGATGGGATGCCAGGTGTGGGGCAGAGCTTCCGCGGCCTCCCTTCCAGAGGCTGCTTGGTTTCCTCTCCCTCTTCCTGCGGGAACCTGCCTCCCCTCCACCCACCCCCTCCGTCCTGCCGTCTCCTCCGCTTCCTGCTCCAGCCCGGGTCCCACCGCATCTTCATCTGGTCCCTTAACAAGGCCTCTCCCCTCAGCCAGACCCGGGCACACGGGGCTGACCCAGGGGGCCGAGGCGTGTCTTCTAGCCCCTCCAAGATGCCTCCATTTGCTGCCCTGTGAAGCGGTGCTGTTTGAGCTCAGGGACTGTGTGAGGCTTTGCAAACCACACAGGACCGTTGGGTTTGCTGGGCTGAGCAGAAGCTTGAGGCCTAACTGACAGCCCCAACTGAGGTGATAAGTGCTCGCATTATGCCACTTAATCTTTACAACAAATCTATGAAGTCGGGAGCACAGAGGGGTTCAGTAACTTGCCCAAAGTCACACAGCTAGCAAGTGTTGGGCTTAGGTTTGAATCCAGACTATCCAGTCTCCACTGCCTTAATGCTGGACCATCGTAGGCACTTTACAAAAAGTGGAAGGACCTCATTGGCTACAGGAGAAGAGGAGCTGGCAGGCTCAGTATGGAGAAGAGATGGCTTGGGTACATGGGGACCAGTGGGGAATTTGGGGGACCCCTTCCCCTCTCTTCATCTATCTAGCTCCTGCCTACCCCTTCTGACCCAACTCCAGGGTCAGCACCCAATCAGCACCCTCCTGGATGCTTGTGGAGTACAGGTGGTTATTTTGTTGCAACGAGCGCATTCTCTGCACCAGGCACTGGGCTAAGCACCTAGGGGGGTTCTTCCATTGAATCCGTGTGGCGTCTCTGTCAGTGCCCGACTTGGCCAGGCAGACGTCTCTGGTGGCAGGTGCCGAAGCCCATTGGAGTCAGCTTCAGAGAAAGGGAGCATGGTTGGCAAGCCCCGGAGCCTTGGGGACACCTGGTCTCAGGGAAGGACTGTGGCGGACACCAGGAACCCATACTTCTCACTCCTCCTACAGTCTGAGGCCACGGGGTCTCTTACTGCATCTCTTACCCTGAGACCCCTGGGACAGGAGTCTGCTCGGTATAGAAGGAACTTCTCCAAGTCAGAGTTGTTCAGACACACAGGGATGGCCTTGGGAGAGCGCCAACTCACCAGGACACGTGCCAGCAAGGACAGAAAGGCTTGGGGGAGAATGTCCTGGCTCTGAGGAGGCGTGGGCCCAGCAGCCTTCTGAGGACCCCACCCCACGGGAGCCACTCGGGGCTGGGAGATGGGAATTGCATTTCCAAAGCCTCCTTGGTGTCTTCCCAGGGTGTCTGGTGGGCATCTCCCCTACGCCAGCCTGTCTCACAGGTTTCCCCGTCTCCGTCCATAGCACCTCCAGCCTTCCAGACGCCCAGGACAGAACTGACGTCGCTGTCTTTGTCTTCCATTTCACATCTGATCTTCCTTGGACTCTGCTGTTCCTACCTTCAGGATCTACCAAGTCGGACTTGCTCCTACCAGCCTGGGCCAAGCCACCAGCCTCTCTCATCAGGTAACTGCTGATCTCCATTGAGTCCACTCCCCGCGCAGGGGGGTTCTGTGGTTTGGATAAGTGTCCCACAAAGCCCCATGTGTTAAAGGCTGGTGCCCAGGCTGGGGTACTGTTGGAAGGTGGTATAACCTTTAAGAAGAGGGGCCTGGTGAAAGGTCTTCCCATCCCTGGGGACATGTCCTTGAGGCAGATATTGGGACCCCAGCCCCCTCCTCCTCCTGTCTCTTCCACATGGTCACGAGAGTTAAACAGGCTTCCTCTCTACACACACCCACCATGATGTGCTGCGCTGCCACAGGCCCAAGACCAGGGCCAATCAGTCATGAACGGAAACCTCTGAAACTGTGAGCTTTGCCTTCCAAGTTGATTGATCTCAGCTACTTGTTATGGTAACAGAAAGCTGATTAACACAGGAGCTTTCCAAATAAAGTGGGACCATGTCCTGAGTGCCCCCACCTACGCAGCAGAAGCCAGTCACACAGTGGCTCCCACCATCTGGCCCCGCCTCACTTCCTCCCACCGCTCACCCCTTTCTCCCTCTCTGCAGTCTCTCTGCCCTCCTTGCTGTTCCTCCAAAGAACCAGCTGCAGTCCCCTCCTCACAGCCTGGGAGGGCAAGCCCTTGGCTGAGCCCTGTCTGCCCACCTGCCTGTTTGGCCAAGTCTCTCCCTCCCTCTCGCTCTTTGCTCAATGGTCACTTTCTCGGTGAGACCATTCTGACCTCTGCATTTAAAATTGCGAGTTCCCCATGTCACCCACCACCCCAGCCCAACCCTGGTGCCCCAGGCCCTTGCACACACTAGGCTTTTTCTTTACTTCTGCTTTCCTTTCCCACAGCATTTGCAAGCTTCATATTCTGTACAATTTCAAATTTATTATTTTTTCATTACAATCTGTCTCAATCCACTGAAACATAACCCATAAATAAACTCTCAGGGCACTGACTTGACTTTTTCTGCTCACTGATGTGTCCAAAATGTCTACGAGAAGATTCACACAACATAGGTGCTGTCAATCAATACCCGGGGACCTGGGTAGACTCCGCTCGGCTTTCCTCCACCCCCCCACCCCGCTCTCATGCAGCACGGGTGAGCCCCTGGGGGAGACTGGGCCTCAGCTGTCTCTGTGGAGAGCTCAGGGGTACTAAAAACCTCTGTCATTGTACAAAAACTTTGGGGCCACTTGTTTCCTGGGGGAAGGAGACAGTTCTTTTCCCCACAATGTCTGTCACCTCCTGTGGTACTGTATAACTTACTGATTTATTATGTTGCTTCTAAATTTACTAGTCCCTCGTCACTAGACTCCTGGGGCTTCTGGTTTTAACAGTGAGAACCCTGGTCTCCATCATCCTGTTGTTGAGGGCCTTGCCCACCAGGCTCCCCTTGGGCCCGTGACTGCGGCCCAGCTGGAGAGGTGAGCCAGTCCTCCAGGCCTCCACAGACCCTCTCCTTCCCTGGTGGTTTTCCTACCCACATGGCCTGCCCACCATCTCCTCGGGCCTTAGCCCGAGCTCTGCCCCTCGGAGTCAGCAGGATCGCGGTGGTGGCTGGGAGGCCACTGTGGAGCTCTCCGTGGTCCTGAACCGCCTCCCTTGTCCCCGCCTTGAGTGACGTGGAGGTGGTCTCTTTGGGAAGTAGATGTTTGGGGAGGAATCTTGTGGCCCCAGAGAACCTTCTCCTGCTCCTGCTCTCCTTCCATGTTCCACTCTCTGTCTCTTCCTCCCAGAACCCTAACCCTGCTTCTGTAGCTTAAATTAAACCTTATCCCTGAGAAACCTTCACAGGAGGCTTTCTTGATTTCTGCAAAACTGAGGAAGGACCCCTCCATTGTGTTTGGGGGATCCTCTGCTTCCTGTGTTTCAGTGTGTGGTGCTGCCCATCTTCTGGTCCCACTGGTCAGTTGTAGATTGTGTCTCCCTCACTGTTGTGTCCCCTGCATATAGATGATAATAAATTTTGGCTGAACAAATGAATGAATTCATGGGTGGAGTGAGGCATGGTGGGTGGTCTGGGGAATAAATGCCCTCAGGTTTGCTCCTCCCCTTGTCTAATCCGGGACCACTCTGCCAGGCTCTGTCAGGGGCAGTGAGGAGAAACAGGAGCTTGGTGTAGTGTTTCCCCCAGTGAGTACATGACTTGGTGGAGGAACTAACAGCAACTAGGGACCTGAGCCCTGTGCTACAGATGGGAAAGCCATGCCATTGCTCTGTGGCTCCATAGTTCTGGAGTGAGAGAGAAAATCTTGAAGATCCCACCTTTGGCTCTGGATCTGCCTGTGCACCCTGCCAGCCATCACTTTCCTTCTGAAGATGCTGGGTAAAAATCTCTCTAGGGAAATGTCTCGACTCCAAGATGCTATGGAAAATTAGGACCCGTGGGCTAAGTCACATTCTTTGGGTGTCAGCTCATGGGGTCATGGAGACTGCATTGGCGCCCCATGAGTGGTTCTGCTGTCCAAGTTTTCTCATTGGAAACTGGGCAAGAGGCCCCTTCTTAACAAAGGTTGCACTTTTGCAAGAACCTTTTCATACTCCCAAAGTGTCTGGGCAGTTGAGTCCCTTGGAAGATTTGTGGTAAGTGCAATATGGCCCAATCTGGCCTGGGTCTTTCCATAGCCAGAGTTCTCAAGATAGCCCAAGCCCCAGCCACTGGTTGATCTGTGGGGCCTTGGGGAAATCCCACTGGTGTCCAACTTGAGGATCCTCCCCTGAAGGGTTCTGAGGAACTGTCCCAGATATCCACCACATAATCATCTAGGGGCTGGAAATCCCAAGAGGCTGCCACAGCCTGGATTCTATAAGGTTTTGACGCTCACAAATGGCGCATTGTATATGTAGTTATTCAATAAACACTATCTGCTCAAGGGACAATGGTTTTAGAAACATGGTGCCTTATATCTTTTGGATATGACAAAATACCATACTCTGGGCAGCTAATAACCCAGGGAAGTTTATTTCTCATAGTTTAGAGACCGAGAAGTCCAAGATCAAGGTGCTGGCAGATATGGTGTCTGGCGAGGGCTTGCTTTCTGGTTCTCAGGCGGCACCTTCCCACGATGTCCTCACAGGTTAGAAGGGGCAAGGTCTCTGTGGGGTCATTTGACAAGGGCACTAACCCCATCACAAGGTCTCACCCTCATGACGTGGGGTGATGCCTTCCCAATACCATCACTTGGTGATTAGATTTGAACATATCAATTTTAGAAGGACACAGACATTCACACCATAGTATGTGGAGCTGATGACAGAAAAATAATCCAAAAGGAGCTGGGGGGTTCTTGGTGGAGTTTGACATAGGGGCCATTGGCCTCCTGCTGGGAGCCTGGGCCTCAAGGCTCAGTCTGATGGGCAAAGAAAGGAAAGAAAGAAGGAGTAAATGTAAGGCTCTGGGGCCCTGATTAGAGCTTACTACAGAATGATTTTGTGATCTTTCAACTCTGGCTGAAAACTGGAGCTGTTAGAAGGGGAGAAACCCAGCAGCCCAGCAAACCCCGCCATCTTGTCAGCTTGGTCAGCCCTAGGCAGGGTGGCTTGGATAGCATTTATCTCTCACAGTTATGGAAGCTGCTAAGCCCAAGATCAGGGCTGGTTTCCAGAGAGGTCCTCTTCCTGGATTGCAGATGTCACCTTCTTGCTGTGTCCTCACATAGTGGAGAGAGAAATCATCTCTCTCATGTCTCTCCTTATAAGGGCACTAATGCCATCATCACACCCACCCCATGACCTACTCATCTCCCAAAGTCCACAGCTCCAAATTTCAGCCTATGAATTTGGGGGGGGGCACATTCAGTAGTGGTAGCCTCCCCAAGTTCCTACTATTTTTCTGCATCCCTCTGGCTCTCAACAGCTGGCCTGTTCTCTGATTAAGATGTCCTCAGGCATCCCACGTCCCCAGAAGATTCCGCACTGACCCAGGAGAGACTCCAGGGCAGTCAAGAGCCTCTGCAGTCTTGGGCAAGTCAGGGGTCCTCTCCGGCCCAGGTTCCCCCTTATAAAATGTGACAGGTTAGATATTCGCTGAGGGTTCCTGGCACCAGGGCTCCCACCCTAGATCTTGTGGGGGGCAGGGCTGGGCCTCTGCAGAGAGCAGAGCTGGCCCTGAATCCTGGCAGCAGCTGCAGAGAGCCGCCCACGCACAGGCGGGCAGGCAGGAGGCAGGGTGCTGCAGCCTCGTTGCCAAGAGCAGAGAGAACTTTCCACTGGGTCCAGATTTTTCATCACCATGGCAACCAGTGGGGGTGGAAGCAGAATTCCTCAGAATTCTGGGGAGATTATATGGGGGAAGGAAGAACAAGAAGGTGAGCCCTGCTGCCAGCCCTGAGAGATCAAGGCCAGCACCCATATTCCCTCTGCCCTCTATACTCCTTTTCTCCCTCTTGGAATGTTTCTATCTCCTTTTCTCCTCTCTGCATCCCTCTTTCCCATTCCCTTTCCTGAGCCCAGATCTCAGGAATAGTAGCTGATACTATTATTCCTGGCATTTGCTATGCACCAGGCCCCCTTCCCATTCCCAGGGTCAGAACTCATTTCACCCTTACAGCCCAGGGTGGCAGGTACTATGGTCATCCCATTTTACAAATGAGGAAGTAGGGGCCCAGGAGGTTCCGTGACTGGCTCCAGTGTACACAGTGAATTGTGGACTCCAATGACTGCACCCCCTACTAGTATGGTGTTTGGAGGGTCTTCCTTGTAAGAGAAATTCAGGAGCTGTTAATGAACAGGGGTGCAGTGGGAGCAGAGAGGGAGGACAAGTGGCATATAACCATTCTCTGGAGACCCCACAGGGCCCCTTCTTCCCCCTTCCCTTTGTCTGCACCCCACGCCAACCTTCCAGTTTTAAAGAAGGGCAAAGGGCAATGCCTGGGAAGCCTCTTGGCTTAGGGATGGCCTTGGGAAGCCCAGGAGGCCAGAGACCTGAAGGCCATTCCCAGCATCCTCCCCATCTTCCAGGGGTACCCTGGGGAGAGAGACCCTGACTTAGGCCACACACGATCTTGCAAGAGAATTTCTCAGAATTCTAGGGGTTCGCTGCTCTCCTTGAGGCCTCTCGGGTGCTGACAGGAGCTCATGGATAATGATATTGCGGGAGCAGCAAAGAAACAATTCAGTCACGCAGGTCACTTGGCGAGGCCTAAACACCAGAACAAACCAGGCCTGGGAAAGCTCCACTTCACCTTCGGGGACTGGGGCTCTCTATTCCTGATTTTAAAGATGGCCGGCTCCTCTCCAGGCTGACTGCACCTGCTCCTCACTCCCTCCTGGCTTCCTGGGGCTCAGGCTCCTCCTGCTCACTGCCTTCAGGGTGACTTTTGTCTTCAGGTCCCTCTATAGATTGTCCCAAACCCCAAAATCTCTGACTCAGATTGCCAAGAGAGACCCAGCCGGGCCCTCCTAATAACGAGCGAAATGATTGGTCAGAACTTCTCCTCCGGGCCCTCTCATTGGCTGCTTGCCCGGCTACTGATTGGCTGCCCTGGGCCTAGGGTGCCCCACCCCCGGGGCCCTATCCAATCGGCTGTGGCAAGGGAGGTGGGGCCTCGCGTTACTGAATCCTCTTGTTCAGCGGATGGCCGCGTTTTCTCCCTGAGTAAGTGATTTTCAGTGGGGGATTCTTTGACTTGAGCACCACCTTGGTAACTTGGAGTTGTGCCTCGTGTTCCTGCCGAGGAGTCGCGCGCTTCGGTTGGTCGCATTCCTTCGAAGTTTCTGTTACTTGCAAACCGAAGCCTCGCGGACGGCACCTGTTTCATAGGCTTATTGCACAAGTGTAGGAGTGAGAACCTGTCTGGGTTTATTTTGTTGTCTTTTAGTTGTAGAAGGACACAGTACCTTTATTTTTTTAATGTATTTATTTATTTTAAATATATATTTTTTAGTTTTAGGTGGATACAATCTTTATTTTATTTTTGTGTGGTGCTGAGGATCAAACCCAGTGCCTCGCATGGGCTAGGCAAGCTCTCTGCCACTGAGCCACAACTCCAGCCCCGGGTGGAGCCTGTTTTGAGCTTAGTTGTGCCCTTGCAGAGCTTTGAGGGGATCCAGAGGGTCACCCCAAGAAAACTGTTTACGAGGTTCCTTTGAGCGGCTGGTAGAGAGCACCTAGGGAGGCTCCTGCTCCCACCTGCAGGCATTGGGGCTGCTCCCTGGCTTCAAGATGCCTACACTGGAAAAGGACCGGAGACGTGAACTCACCCAACGCCCCTGCAGCCGTTTTGGTCAAGCCACAAAGTAGGCTTGGAGAGCCTAGCCCTGGACCAAGCCCCCCACTGGAGGATGCAGCTTTCATGTGAGGGGGACAGAGTATCTGCAGCCACAGGCTTTCCCGGTCCCAGCAGAGCTCGGCAGTCTCCAATGGAGCCAGCCCCACACACGCCTGCCTGGCTCCTGGAGCTCATGATCAGAGGGCCTGCGGCTGGCATCCCGATGTATTATTCATGCCTCAGTGTGGGCAGGATGGGAAAGGGCAGTCATGGGAGGCACAGGGCCTCTCACCCCAGAGCAGGACTGGGCATTGAGGGATACGCCGCCCAATTTCCCCAGGCCCCAGCCCCTGACAATGCAGAATCACCCCTTTGGTGTTTTGTGGGGTCTTTCTTGATGTGAATAGAAATAAGCCTCCTGGTAACTCCTCCTCCCCCCAGATATTTTCCCTCTGAGACCACCAAGTGGGCACGCTTAAGCACCCAGAGCCCCACCCAGGTCCCTCACCCATCCATCCACGCCTCAGTTTCCAGGGCCCTCAGAAATCTGCCTTTTCTGTCTGTCCTATTTCTGAAGGAGATGGACAAACTACAACCCAAGAGCCAAATCTGGCCCCCATTGGTTTCTGTCAATAAGGTTTCTGGGAACATAGCCATGCCCATTTGTTTATTATTGCCTAAGCCCCTTTGGGGCTACAAAAGTGAAGTTGAATGGCTGGAACAGTCCCCACGGCCCACAGAGCTTCAACACTACTGGCACTTTATAGAACGAGTTTGCTGACCTGGTGCCAAAGCATCAGTGGTCCCCTATATGACACAGGAGATCCCAGGCATGACTGGTCAGGATGGACACCTTCCTCCTCATCGTGGGCCCTGGGTGTGACCCTCAGTGCAGCCTTCGATACTATGACATTTCAGCACCCTGGGGTCCTATATTGGTTCCCAGAATATGGGTGCTCCACAGAAATGGCCAGGCCAGGCTGCCACATCCCATTGCCAAGAGGAGCGCCGAGTCCTTGAATTTTGCAGGACTTGCATTTCTCTTGGTTCCGTTTGTCACAATCTCTTGCCTCATTGGCGACTTGAACCCCGAGTCTCTCTTCCATCTATGAGCCGGCCCTCCCAGTTTGTGTTTTACACACTGTCCTTCAGAGACCCAGGCTTCTTCCGTCTTGTGGCTCAGCCATCCTCTAGGTCCTCATCACCATCTGCCTCCAGTGACAGAAGACAGAGCCCTGGACCAGCAGGAAAACCTACTTCTGTTTTGCTGGACTCCCCCATGAGTCTTTGCTGGCTTTCTCTGCTGCCCTCATCCTGCCCCCCACCCTCCTCCAGAACCCTGCCTTCTCTTGGCCCAGGGTGACATGCTCAGCCTCCCTATCTGGGAAGAGCCTGATCGGGGGTCCAGGCTGGCCAGGTGGGCAAGGCTGCTGTCCAAGTCACCAAGCAGAGGGAGGCTGGAGTCACTGAGCAGCTGGTGTGTGCCCGACAGTCCTCTAGTCTGCAAGGAGGAGGGGCTGCTCCCCCATCCTGTGTCAGGAGAGAACAGGAAGCCGCAGCTGGGAGCTCTCAGTTGCAGTCTGCCCACACAGAGACACAGATCCCGCTCCTGAATTTCAATGTGACTGGTGCCACGGGGAAGGGAGCAGCTCCTGACTCTGAGGAGAGGCACTCACACTCAGGGGGCTGCAGACCTTGTGATGGCTGCCATAGTGGGTGGATAACCACCCTGGGGTCTCTACTGGGCAAGCAGAGCCTTCCCCTTCTGCCCCACCCCTTCTCATTTTCCCCAAAAGTCTCAGAACATGCTTTCCTGAGGCTGTGTGGCATTGGGAGTCTTGGGAATCCTTCTGTTCCTGATTCAGCCACTTAGCAGTGTGTCTTGGGCAAGATCTCTGTGTCTATAAAATAGGCTGCTGATCGTTAGCAGGGACCGTGTGTGGGTGAAGGCTCCATAACTGCTCTCTTTCTCGGATTTCCCTTCTCTCACCTGGATTCCTCTTCCTGGCTGCCAGTCCCTGTCACTTCCAGCTCATGCTGTACATCCGACAGTCTTCCGGTGGCCGCTGGAGGAAGAGCCCATTCCCAGTGCTCTCTCGGTCATCGTTCTCATCGATGGGGAGAGATAGACATTTATAACCTGAATAAAAGTCAGGGCTCCGTGTCAATCAGTCTTCGCGTGAAGATGCACTCGGAGACTGTCAGCCCAGCGACTGAAAGTAATCTGAAGGCATTTCAATCCCTATTTTTGATTCTTGACAGATGATCAAATTCATAAGCCACAGCAGACTTCCCAGAAGCGCCTTTGGCTTCATCAGCGTTCTCACACCCCAAAGCTGCAGCTCTCCCCAGCGCACCCCACTCTCTCCACCCACCCCTCTGGTTCCTCTTCCCTTGCCCTGTGTGTGGCTGGGGTAGATGGGGAACATGAACCCCCACAGGTTCATAAGTTCCATCCCTTTTATGCTCAGATGTATTTGAAGTTCCTTCCCTAGCAGTAAACTTCAAGAAAAAGAGACTGTGAATCTGGGGGTTGATTTTTTTTATTTTATATAATTTTAAATGAACATAAAATTGGCAAGAATAGTACAAGGAGCTCCCTTATATCTTTAGCTCAGATTCACCAATTGCTAACTTTTGTCCCATTTTCTCTCTCTATTGCTGTCTGTCTCTCCTTATATACATAAATGTTTGCATTATATATGCATTTTATATATATACTCACACACATCATACATAGAACTTTTTTCCAAAATCATTTGCAAGTAAGTTGAAGATATCATTCCCCCTTTGTCCCTAAACACTGTGGGAGTTTCCTAAGAAAAAGAAAATTCTCTTATATAACCACAGTACAGTTATCAAAATCAGGAAATTGAACATTTCGGCAATATACTATTATCTATTCCACAGTCTATACTAAAATGTCATCAGTTGTTGCAATGATGTACTTTCTTATTTTCCCACTCCAACATCCAATCCATAGTCTCAAATTACATTTAGATGTCATATTTTTTTAAGGAAGAAATATTTTTCTGAATCCTTATACTCAGAGGTGCTTAAAGCAATATTGTGAAATTAATAGTAATTCAGTAAACACGTTGACTTGAACTGGAAACAAAAAATTTAAAAGCATTCATGGCAGATTCTAGTACCCTATGGCAAACACTATTGGTCATGTAGCCAAGCATCCTAGAGTCCTCTCCCCGGGGCTGACGGGGCGGTGGTGGTTGGATGGAGGAATAGGTTGACAGAGGGATGATGGATAGGATGGTAGGTAACTGGGTGGATAAGGAACCACTGCACAGAGGAAGGAGAAAGGGAGGGGTGATTGACAGCTGGAGTGGACTGTATGAATGGATAACTTTGTGGCCCAAAGGTGGATGGCTATGGGGATGAATGGTTAACTAGGGGGACTTGGTGGTGGCTGTTTCTACCCGACATTCACAATGATGTCCTGGGTGAAGGGTTCAGATGGGAGTGGATTCTCCAGTTTAGGCTCCAACTCTGCCTCCTACCAGCGGGATTGTTGGAAGTCCCTTCCCCACGTCTCTGTAAATGAGGCTGCTGGGCTAGTTGGTCTTGTGGATCCCTCTGGTATGGACAAAGTCTGGATCATGGAACAGCTCATGTCATGATGGAGTCCATATTTGGATCTGGGCAATCTGGCTCCAAAGTGCCTGCTTTTGAACTTTTTGCTGCCACTACAGAGACGTCAGAAGAAAAGCTGCAAGTCTACTCCGGGTTCCTTGTTTCCAGTGCCAAGCCTTCCATCCTGACCTCCCAAGCCACCACCCCCGCCAGCCGTCCTGGGACCCCTGCGCCAGGAAGCACCTGAGCTCAGGCCACATTTTTCTGCCTCACCCAGAGCCAAGGGATGACGCAAGTGGAGTTTTCCACAAGCCCCTCCCTGCGGCCTTCCTCCCAGCTCAGCCTTTCCACTCCTCCCATCCCCGTCCCCAGTGCTCTTTGTCACTCCCCAAGGAGCTTGCAAGACTTCCAGCCTCCACATGCACCACAGGAGCCTGCTAAAGGTGCTGCAGCTCCCAGCCCTGGCTCCCTGCCAGCTTCATGTGAGCGTCAGCCTCCCGTGATGGGGCTCCCCGAAGAGCAGCGAGCAAGAGCTGAAGGTGCGTGGAGATGGGTATCACTGATGTCCCACATCCACAGCAGGAGGTTGAGCAGGTGCTGAAGGAGGGGGGGCGGGCAAAGCAACGAGGAAACACTGTTTTAGAAAGCTTTTGATATGCAATGTTGCAAAATCACTACCAAAGTAATAATTGTGGGAAAAAAATCAGAACTGAACGGGACTGTGGTATTTCCAGTAGAAAGGGTTTAAATTGTGTATGACTTGGTAGGGGGAGGAGACAGAATCCCTCTAGAATGTAGGGCCTGGGGAGGTCTAGTATGGGCCTTGCCTTTGGGGAATTTGGAACAGCTTGGCTTGCTGGGCTGAGCTGCCCTGGCAGGAAGAGCTGAGGCCTGGGCCCACGATTTGGGCATTTGATGTGAACTCCACCTAGATTCTCCGAGAAGCCCAGGGGTCCCTCCCCAACCTCAGTTGCTGCAGCTCAACTTCCGAAAGTGCAAGGTTCGGTCGCCCCTTGCCCCAAGATCCCTTTCTCCTCTCTGGCCGAGGACCACACAGCCAGCTCCAGTCAGAGCCAGGATTTGAACTTGGTGTAGTAGGAAGTGAAGAGTCCACGAAACACGACCTGTGTCATCTGATCCAGTGCAAAAACAGGAGCTTTTCCTAAGAGCCGTTCCTGACAGTGGCCCAAGGTTATAACTAGGCCCAAAGTCTGCTTTGAAATGTCACGTTAGAAGAGGTGGTGAGTGTGTCGTTGCACACCCTTTCCCGGGCATTTCAACCTCAGTCTTTATCCAGAGCAGCTGTGCCACCCCCGACTCAACCCGCTACTCTTGCTGAGCCCCAGCTGCAGGCTGGATGTCTGGCTGACAGTGAGGAGAGGATAAGCAAATAACTCACACCTCACTGCGAGACCTAGGAAGGACGGGTCCTAAGTGCGGGGAGCACAGAAGACAGAGTGACTGATGTACCTCACCCGCAGAGACTGAAGAAGGTCTCACCAAGGAGCTGGCATTTTGGGCTGGGTCATGAGGGATAAGAGAGAAGTTGGGAGGGAAAGGCCGTGTTTCTTGAGCTTCATGTTTTCTGTGGTATTCATTTGGATAATTCTAGTCACTGTAATGGACAACGGGTCGGACATGATAGAAGTGTATCATCCATTCATGGAAATTCCAAAGCCATAATCCTGATTGGAAGTTGACTGTCCTCCCCGTGGTCACTCAGGGACCCAGCTCCCCTCCACATTGTGGCTCCCTCATCTTCTCCTTGCTTGTCGGCACCAAACTAGCAGAAGGTAAAGTGTGTGGAAAATTCCGTGTGGGAGGTTTTTTTATGGAACAGACTTGGCAGTCGTACACATCATTTGGATCCCATTGCACTGGCTGGTGCCCAGCTAGAAAGATCTTAAAGTACTAGCAGCCAAACAAAATACCAGCTACAAAGTAATAGCACCCTAATAAATAAGCACATCATGACTACTTAACATGATGTTGAAGGTATTAGCCAAAACACTAGGCAAGAGAAAGCAAGTTGAGACATAAGAATTGGTAAGGGAGATGTAACATACATCTGTATTTGCAGATGATATGACAATATCTATTGGGAAAAGCTAAAAGAATATGAGCAAAAAGGAAAAAAACTGCCATTAGAATGAGAACTTAGTAAATTAGTAAGACATAAAATTAACATGAAAACACCAACTATCTTCAGAAACATAAAACATTAGCAGTTAGAAAAAATAAGAGCAGACTCCATTTATAGTAGCAAAAATTAAAAGCATGCAGACATAAACTTAAAATTTAAGATCTTTGGAAGGCAAACTTTAAAAGTCTCTCAAAGATATGAATGCATACTTAAACAAATTGAAGTCTACACCATGATTGTGGGTGGAAAAAAATCAACATCATAAAAAAGTGAATACCCCATAA
Source organism: Ictidomys tridecemlineatus (assembly GCF_052094955.1). Taxonomy (NCBI): domain Eukaryota; kingdom Metazoa; phylum Chordata; class Mammalia; order Rodentia; family Sciuridae; genus Ictidomys; species Ictidomys tridecemlineatus. Next base: position 111,050,821 of record NC_135481.1, on the reverse strand, counting down.
ATTAATGGAGACTTAATGCCATTCCTCGCTCTTGAAATGTCAAGAGGTTGATTATAAAATTCATATGGAAGAAAATTAGTAAGAGTAGCCAGGAAAAAAAATTAAAAAGAAGAGCAAAAGGTCCATAGCCTTTTAGGATATTAAACATATTTTAAGCCTCTATAATTATAGCAGTGTATAAATACAAATGATCCTATTTATGTTGCATGGATCAAAGATCTGAAAATAGGCCCCAAAGCATGTGGACATTTAATATAAGGTAGCATTTCACGTCAGTGGGAGAAAAGATAATTTCAGTGTCATGTCGGGACAACTGGATAGTCATACAGAAAAAGAAAAAATTGCCTCCAATCCTCACACTCAATTTCACATGAATCAGATCTAATTATAAAAACTAGAACAACGCTGCCATGACTCGGATGAAGCTTCTCCAGGGTCCACGTATTGGAGGCTTGAGCTCCTGGTAAAGGAATCAGGAGGTGGTGTGGACCCTTTAAGAGGTGGGGCCTAGCGGGAGGTCTTCAGGTCAATTGGGGCACTGCCCACTCTCAGAAGGGATTAAGGTGTTTCTGGTGGAACCCCGTTTAGTTCTCATAAGAACTAACCTGAGCCTGACCCACTCAGCCTCTTTCTGACTTCCTGTTTTGCAACATGGTCTCTTCCCACATATACTTCTGCCATGCTGTGATGCAGCCCAAGGTGCCCTCACCAGAGTTAAGCTGATGTCAGCACCATGCCATTGAACATTAAAAACTATGAGCTGAAAATATCTTTTTTGTTTGTACATTAGCCTGCCTCCAGCATTTTGTTATAGCAATGCAAAACTAATACAAATATTAGGAAGAAACCATTGGTGGATTCTTTCAAAACCTGGGTTTGTAAAATCACTTCCTAACTATGACTACACTTCCAGAAGCAATAAGGGAAAAGAACAGTCATTTTTCTATACATACTTTGGTACTGGGGATTGAATCGAGGGGCACTTAACCACTGAGATATATCCCCAGCCCTTTTTATTTTATTTTTTTATTTTGAGACAGGATCTTGCTAAATTGCTTAGGGCCTCACTAAGTTGCTGAGGCTTGTCCCAAACTTGCAATACTCCTATCTCAGCCTCCCAAGTCACTGGGATTACAGGAGTATGTCAACACATCCTGCTTAATTTACTATATATTTTTAAAGTTTTATTAAGCACAGTGAAACGATTTTAACCCCTATCACAAAGAGTTAATATTCCCAAGAACAGCTCAATAGGAAATGGACAAAAGGTATGAATAGGCAGTTCACAGGGAAAAATGCAAATGGCCCCGAAACATAAGGAAAATGGTGAAATGCAAATTAAAACCAAAACAAGGTTCCCATTCTCACCTCCTCACGATGGCAAGACTCCAGAAGCTGACAACAGTTCCTATTGGAGAAGCCTGAAAGAAACAGGCAGTCTGCCACAGCACCGCTAGGAAAGCAGAAATGGACAACTAGTGACATCCAGCAAAACCACTGGTGACCTTTTGATCCAGGAATCTGATTTCCAGAAATGTATCCCAAAAGTACAATGGAAGAGATACAGAAGTATGTAGGCAAAATCCTACATGCAAAAGTATGTAGGATCATTTGTTAAAGCATTACTTGTGATAGAAAAGATTGGAAATAATCCTATTATTTATCAATGAATAAACTATAGATTAGAAAGGGAATATTATGCAGCTACATAAAAGAATGAGAACTGGCTTTAAATAAGACTATAAAACAATTTCCAAAACACATAAGGGGGATAATAGGGTGCAGAATAGAGAACACAGTCTGCCTTATTTGTGTGTGTGTGTCTATGACTGTGTGTGTGTGTGTGTACAGCCAGAGAAATTCGTATACACACATATTTATATTTTCAAAAAGACATAATTGAAAAAATGCCAAAATTCATGAAATAAGGGAGGTTAACAAAGCTGGATTCAGACTTTCCAGAATGTATCTTGGTTGATAAGTTTGACTTGAGATCAAGTAAAGAAGAAAAAAAAATCAAAGAATCTCTAAATATTCTTTAAAATCACATACTAAACTGAAGGAAATGAACCTAATTCTACATGATATGGTTACATCAAATTGTTAGTGTGAACATATGGTGAAAAAGGTTTCAATTGACTTTATGCACACTATTTTGAGTATATATCCCAATGAAAAACTATACACAAAACAACCTTTAATTGCATTACATTGGATGTGGTTAGTAACAATATTGATCTGGTTATTTTGAAACTATTCTTATGTGTGTGAGTGGATGGATGAATGCATGGACGATGGATGGATGAAATACGAGAGAGAGAGAGAGAGAGAGAGAGAGGAGGATGGAGGGGGAGAGGGAAAGGGGGAGAGAAAGTATGGAGTTAGAGAAATAAATATAAATAAGAAGTCAAAGTGTTGCCCTATACTCTATAATTGATTTTGAATGTTGGCATTAATTCAGATCTTACTTCTCCTTTGGCTAAGAAAATAGCTAGACTGTGGAACCAACCTAGATGCCCTTCAATAGATGAATGGATAAAAAAAAATGTGGCATTTATACACAATGGAGTATTACTCTGCACTAAAAAATGACAAAATCATGGAATTTGCAGGGAAATGGATGGCACTAGAGCAGATTATGCTAAGTGAAGCTAGCCAATCCCTAAAAACAAATGCCAAATGTCATCTTTGATATAAGGAGAGCAACTAAGAACAGAATAGGGAGGAAGAGCATGAGAAGAAGATCACCACTAAACAGGGATGAGAGATGGGAGGGAAAGGGAGAGAGAAGGGAAATTGCATGGTAAAGGAAGGCGACCCTCATGGTTATACAAAATTACATATAAGAGGAAGTGAGGGGAAAGGGGAAAAAATGAGAGAGAAATGAATCACAGTAGATGGGGTAGGGAGAGAAGATGGGAGGGGAGGGGAGGGGGATAGTAGAGGATAGGAAAGGCAGCAGAATGCAACATACACTAGTATGGCAGTAGGTAAAAAAGTGGATGTGTAACCGATGTGAATCTGCAATATGTATATAAGGTAAAAATGAGAGTTCATAATCCGCTTGAATCAAATGTATGAAATATGATATGTCAAGAGCTTTGTAATGTTTTGAACAACTAATAATAAAAAATAAAAAAGAAAGGTTTCCTATACTATTTAACAAAAAATAAATAAAAATAAAAAGGCTTTGGTTCATATAAAAAAAGTTGATTTTTTCCTTAGCTTTCTTCCCTGAAGAGCCTTGGAAGCAGTAAAAACCCAATAGCAATAAACACATTTAGCCTCTAGACTGTGATCTCTAAGTACCATTTCCCATCACAAAAACCAGACACAGTGAGGGGCGCACATTTATAATCCCAGCAACTTGAGAGACTGAGGCAGAAGTGTCACAAGTTCAAGTTCAGCCTCAACAAGTTAGAGAGGCTCTGCCTCAAAATGAAAAAAATAAAAAGGGCTGGGGATGGGGCTCAGTGGTAAGGCCCCGGGGTTCAATCCCCAGTAACAAAATCAAAACCAGGATTCCTTGGAGAAGGCTGACGCCAGGGCTGGAGCAGAAAACGTACAGCCTGAGCCTGGATCATCTGCTCGTGCTTAAAAGCAAGAAAGTGATGGAGGTTTTCCGGGAGCAGGTCCGTGGGACACAAGAAACAACCTGAATGAGCTCCCGCTGGAACGTGGATCGTGGAGAATAAGACGCCTTCAGGGAATCGAAACACTCACGATCCCTACTGGCCTCCTTTGGAGGGGCAAGGACCACGCATCTGTTGTCCTCTACCAGACAGTGGGTGTGAGAAAGCTCCCTTCAGAGGAGAGCGCAGCCCATGGAAGCAGGAGAAGTGGCAGAACGTCGTCACCGCGACACCTGGAGGGTCTGTCTTCTCACAGGCCGCCAAAAATGGCCAGAGAAGCCGTCACAGAGGACGGTGACCAGGCCGGCTGACCCCACCACCACCTGGGGACCAGCCTCATCCCTAACGTGGAGGAGACCTGGTGCTCACCGGCATTCCTCAGCATCCCGGGGGGCCCCAGAGTCCTCAGTCCCCCTGGTCAGAGCCTCCTCCAGACCCAGTGCACTCACAGGAAAACAGCCCAAGGACCCAACCAGCCAGCCCAGGGAGAGAGAAGAGTGTCTCTGACAAATAACTGGCCCTTTTCCAAGGAGGGGCAGGCACCATTGGTGCCGACCAGAGGCCATGGTGGACCTGATTTGAACCTCAGTCCAGCCAACAGCCATGAAAGGGCTTCTTGGAGATGAGGAGTTCAGGCCGCAGCTGTGCAGCATTCAGCATGAGCTGGGGAGTGATGACACTGTTGTGGTCATTAGTTACAAATGGGTGGAACAAACACGGAGGAAGTTTCCATCTGGGTTTGTGGCGGTTCCTGTGCCACTCTCCCAGCTACTCCGGATATTTGGAAATTTTCATGATAAAAGGGACTTCACAGGCCTCAGTGGACAGAGCTCCAGTTCTTCACAGACCCAGTCCTGTCCTCTGGGCAGGGGCAGCCACAAATCCAGGAAGCTGCAGGTCTGGCCCCTGTGGACTAAGGCCATGGCTTTAGTGGCTTGGTCCCATTCTCACCTGGGCCTCATGGTGGCTGGGGCGTGCATCCCCACCCAGTGACTTTGTGGGACTTGCCCAAGCGACACCGGAACATTGTCTGAGCCCTAGGTTGAGACAGGTGGAGCAGGCCACGTGGCTTAGGTGGCCGCTTGAAGATGAGCAATGTGGAGACAGGAATTCAACCAACAGCCTGGAGCCTGAATGCTGGAATCCAGCCCAGCCTTACTGAGGTGTGCTTGCCCTGCAGAGTGTGAATGTGATTGTAAATGATTATTGTTTTAAGGGCTTGGGGGCTATTTGTTACTCAGCACTATGTGGCAATAGCTACCTAATACACCAAAGAATAAAGAGCTCATTCAGTAGGTTGCACTAGCTATCAAAAGTCCAGATTCTTTTAAAAAAATACATTTTTAATTGTAGATAAACACAATACCTTTATTTTATCTTTTCATTTCTATGTGGTGCTGAGGATCAAATTCAGTGCCTCATGCATGCTGGGCAAGTGTTCTACCATTGAGCCACAACCCCACCCCAAAAGTCCCAATTTTTAGATCCAGCTCCACTGCTAACTATTTGTGAAGGCTGTGATCTCTCTGAGACCCAGTGCTTCCCCTATTAAATTTCTCTGCTTACAATGCTTATTTGGGGGATATACATCCCCCTGGGTCTACCCACCCTGCAATCATGCCATCCAGGGATCACTCAAGCCGCCAAGCTCACCCTGTTACTCGGTCAATGGCCAACCAGCAAGGGCAGCGGGACTGCTGGAAGGAGCTGTGAGCCCTTCAGAGTTTATTGGATCTATTAAAACCAACCTCGGGCTTGTCCCCCTGGGTAAACCTAAACACAGCTCACCTTTCTGAACTTAATACCACACATAAAAGTGTATTTGAGAACTGTTTGTGCTCCTGAGCATGTATTTATGTAATCAAATAATTTTCTGTGGAGGTTTTTGGAGGTTTGTCTGATTACCAAAGGTTTCGTCTGCGGGAACATGACTGGCTCACGGGTAAGAGCTCCTGGATCCCACAGACACCGGGGGAAGGTGTACCCTGGAGCCAGGGGGCTGACTCATTTGGGTGCAGGAATACTCTCTTAGACCCTTGAGTCATGTCCTTATGTAATAATTAGGAGAGAAATGAAGATTTGCTCATTATTTAACGATTGACCTTGAGGTCGTCCTGGGTCAAGGGACCTCAGTGTGAAGGGCTGACGTGGCCCCTCTTCCCCTGGGTGTATGGCACTTAAACTGTGGTGCAACTGGGCCTGCCAACTCGCTGCTTTTCACGAGGTGGACTGCGGCTTAAGAATCCACAGGCTGAAGACCATACTCTACAGAAGTTAAGAGGAGAAAAATTTCCGACGGACCTGACCCTCCTCTCCCAGGGACGGCCCAGGTTTTCTGCCACACTACAGAGAAAACAGGACAAGTCTGCATCCAGTTCCCTGCCCCACCCCACCGTGAAATTCTCACCATGACTGTGAGAGGTGGATTTATTTCCTGCAGGACACCACATGTGCACCAAGAGGTGGGACGTTGATTCCTGATACCTGTGCTTTCCAATAACTCGGAGGCACTTAAACAGACCCAGCTCAGGGGCAGCATGCTCAGAGAGGGGTTCTGCTGGGCGCACGATCAGCACGTGCAGAGGCTAATTTAAGATGTGATGGAGGCAGCGGCCAAGAAGGAGAAGACCCGCTGCCTGGCCTGGGCTCCCAGCTCCTTCCTTCCCCAGGCTGCACAGGCTCACAGAACCTCTCTGTAAGGTACGGCTAAGATGGCATCTGCTTCCTGGGGCCATCGTGAGGACCATTCGCATCAACACCTAAAACAGGACCCAGCTCATGGTAAAGGGCCCCTAAGAGTTTGTGATATAAATTGCAACACCCCACCGGATCTCGGCAGACGGAAACCCTGATATGAATAAACACGAGCCGGGCACAGGCTGCACGGGAAGCGCGCTCACCAACATGTCCCCTGGGAGCAAGGGTCAACGCATGGCGCCAACGCAGAAGAATATGGGTGCCGGGCAGCTCTGGCTTCTGGAACTGTGATCCCTGGGCTCTCTCCTCCCAAGGACATGCCATAATCCTCTCCTTCAAGCCCTCCCCTGGCTCCTGGGGTGACAGAGATGAATGAAACTCAGACGGTGGCAGTGATACCAATCCACACGATGGCCCACTGGGCCGGGACAGGGCTGCCTTGGTGAGACCAGGTTGTCCGCTTCCCTCTGGCTTGGAGAACGGCTCCCTCCCAATCTCCCCTTCCCAGCACTACAGTCTGGGCTCAGGGGATCAGCCCCATAGCAACCGGGGTCCCCAGAGAGGAGCTTTGACCCCAGCAGTAGAGTCTACCTGGCAAGGCAGCTACTCTGGAGAGCCCACTTGAAATAAGTGACAGGGTCAGTACCCAGCAGCAAGGGACACAAGGAACAAGATGTCCCAGTACACAGGCCCGGGGTTCCCAAGGTGAAGCTCCGCTGTTTACCGAGCGGCGAGGCTGAAAGTCAATTTGTTTTACAGGAACCCAGAGGCCTGGGTGCCCTGTTCCATCCATCAAAACAATAACTAAGCAATTAGTAAATAATGGAGTGGGATTGATTTTGTGAAACTCACAAGCAGTTTTGTGGTCCGTGGGCTGCAACAATGAGATTCCAAGGCTGGGGAGGGCATGGGGACTGATGGGGACTGACTGAAGGCTGGGATGGGAGAGGAAGGAGCCGAGTGGATGGGGGCAGGGGCCACTGCTCGGCTGCCTCCTGCTTAGAGCCCTGGGATGGCTGGATGCCATCCCCCCACCCGGCAGGCACATGTTCAGCCTGGGGCCAACGTTAGGGTCTGCATCTGCTGGGGGTGGGTGCTGGAGTTCCATATGGGACAGCCAGACAAGCCCTGGGTCCTCCAGGTCCATCTCCAGGGCTCCGTCATGGGCAGTGACATCCTTGTATTTCCAGTGCCCAAGCCCAAGTCTGGCTCAGGGCACATTAAATATTTGGTGAAATGGACAAATACATGCATGTGCATTGACTCAGAGAGGGCTATGACCAGGGGTGAATCACACAGCATCTGGAGCCAGCCTACCTGAGCCCACATTCTGGCCCGTGACCATGGGTGAATTATTCAATCTTTCTGTGCTTGTATTTCCTCATCTATAAAATGGGAGAGGGGACTAAATAAGTTACTAAAAGAAAAGTCTAGAACAGTGCCTGGCTCATGGCAAGCACCAGCCATTAGGATCGACAGGACCAGGAGACCCTGGGGCACTGCAAACCTAAGAGCACCTCCACCAGCTGCCACTGCTGTGCCAGGAATTGCTGCACCCACCCACGTGTCCATGACAACTCCCAGGGCAGCCCCACCCCCACGGCCCCACAACGGTCCCTCGGCCCCCTCACCTCCCATCTGGCCTGCAGGCCTCCAGCCTGCTCCTCCCAGCTGGGGGCATCAAATGCCAGGCCAGGGGCAAGAGGTCATCCAAGTCCTTTCTGCTCAGCCAGGGCCCCGTGGCCAGCAGCGCTGCCATCACCCAGGAGCTGGGAGGGAGGTGGTGCTCCAGTCCCACCCCACTGACTGGGGACAGGCACTTGGAAAAGATCCCAGGGGACACGCACCCTAAAACCCAAGGCTTTCCGCACGGTCCTCAGCCCTGACCGCATTAGAATTGAGGCAGCAATTGAGTCAGAGTCACGTGGTGGCACTTGGCTATTGGTATTGACCGGCATAGAAGCCAAGCCCCCGGTCCTGGCAGGCCAGGGGAGGGCCCAGCCACTGGGTGAGGAGATGCCCTGCTGATACGAGCTCATGCCTGGTCCAGGGACGGGGACACCCAAGGGAAGAGGGGGCACAAGGCGGTGTAGGAGGGGCAGGTCTGGCGGCAACCTCCGGGGGCACAGAGGCTGAATGGTGGACGTGCCAGGCCTCCTGGAATCCAGGAGGGAGGAAGGGGGCGGTGGCTTCTGAGCCTCACCTGGAGGAACTAGGAAGTTGACAAATGCAAGAAGGAAAGAACATTCCAGAAAGAAGAAAGGGCACAGCAAAGGCCTCTGGGTGCAGCGAGGACTAGGGAGAGGCTCAGAGGGCTGAAGCCAGAGTGTGTGGGGCACTCCGGTCAGTGAGGGATGAGGGTGGAGACGTGACCGGGCCAACCGGAGCCCACCCCAGTGCCAGGGAGGGGAGTCTGGCCTTTGTCCCCAGGGCAGCACATGAGGGTGCAGGGGCACTGCCTGGTCTTCCATGAGCATCACAGGCAGAGCAGGGAGCTTGGGAGGAGGGGACAGGCTGGGGGAAGCAGGGACCTGGAAGACACAAAAGGGGCGTGGCCAGATGGAGAGGAGGGCGGGGCAGAAATCCAGGAGCAACGTGAGGGATGGGGGACGACACAGCCGAGCTCGGGGTCACTATAGTGGACGCAGTCACTTGGTCCCTAAGATGGGACTGTTAGTCCATCCGTGCTGCGATAACAAGACCACAGACTGGGGCGGGGGGCGGGGGGGGGGGGGTTCACAGCGGACAGAAACTGACGGCTCCCAGAGCTGGAGGCTGGGAAGATGCAGGGCGCCCCTGGCAGGGCCTCTTCCTGCAGCATCACGGGCAGAGAGCATCGCAGGTGGAAGGGCAAGAAATGGCGGAAGAGGAGGAAGAAAGGGAGGGGGTCCTCATGACCCAAATATTTCTAAGCACCACCTCCTCCCCTGCTTATACAGTGGCCCTTACATGTCCGCATGGGTGTGGAAGGAGATGAACACTCCAGCGGCGTCTCTAGCAGAACCTCCTGGGGTCGTGTGGTGAGGCCCAAAGGCACCCACCGAGGCCTGTGGCACTCCTACAGTGCTCCTGGGTAGATCAGAAGTGGTCCTAAGTGCTGGCTTGCGGGGAGACACAAACATTTGGACACCCTTTTCCTTGTGTAAATGGTTGCTAGGAAGCCCCTGACTACTCGGGACTCGATTTCCCAGGCCCCTGACCTGGAGGCAAAGCCACGTGACTGAGCTGCGGTCTGCAGAACCTGGGCAGATGTATGTATCTCGTGTCCCCAGCTGGCCAGGAAACCTCCCTGGGGGTGCCCTGCAGTCTCTGTTCCTCCTTCCCCAGCTGATGTCAAAGCCCAGAGTGACCTCAGTGCTAAATGATACCAGATCACTGCTCCCTCCCCTCTGTGATCCAGATTTGTCACCTGTCACTTATCTGGCATCATGTAGATTCAGCTTTTCTATAGAAATTAAATATCTAGTTAAGAGCATCTAGCTAGGGTGGAGTCCAGTCTCTAATGTTGATGACATGCCCTTGAGCAAGCCACTAACTCTTCTGAGCCTTATCAAGATAATAGGGATAAATACTCTTGCAGAGCTGTGAGTTAGGCCCAAGGGTATGTGTCAAAGTGCTCTGTGAATTTATGTAAGGATGGTAGATGTTCCTTTAAGATCCCAAACACTGTTTAAAATGTGATCATCTGGCATGCTTCCTTTAAACAGAACCCAAGAGGTAATTTAAATCGTGGATGGCCCAGAATCGCCCAAAATATAATTGGACAACTGCCTCTGGGCTTGTGGAGATTGGGGGGCTGTTGGCCCCTGCCCTGAATGGCCCCATATTGCTGTATAACTGGCATCTGTGGATTCAACCAACCATGGATTGAAAATATTTGGGGGAAAAATTGCATCTGGACTGAATGTTACAGACTGATTTGTTTTGTTTTGTTTTGTTTTGTTTTTTGGTCCTTACTCCTTAAGCAATACAGAATGACAACTTTTTACACTGCACAAACCTCGTATTAGGTATTCTCAGTCATCTAGAGATGATTTGAAGGACAGGAGGAAGTCTGTAGGTTGTTTTATATAAACATTTTAAGAATCCACAGACTTGGGGACCCATGGAGGGGGCTCCCGGCACCAATCCCCCACAGATGCTGAGGGACCAATGTAATTGCATGGGTGCCTAGCCTTTGGGCCCACGTGACAGACCACGTGTCAGCCGAGGTGGAAGGATCCAGCCTCAGGAAGCTGCCAAGGCTCTGTGGAAGGGCCCTGCCCTCCTCAGAACTCGGCTCCCGGGTTCCCCATGCTCCTGCCTTCCTCCCCAGAGCACCGAGCCCCGTGGAGCCCATCTTTTTCCATTACCTCCTGTACTTGGTGCAAGTAGCCTGCAGGTAGCAATGGGTCGACTTCACCTTCAACCTGGACCGAGCAGGAGCTTAGCACCCAGGGGGCACTCGCTAAATGCATGACTCAGAGAGCCAGTCATTAGGATAGTGATGGGGATTATGTCACCTCCCACTGAAAAATCCATTTCTCCTCATTTTTTTTTTGAGTCACATTTAAAGAGTCTGAACTCTTCCCTTCATTTCAATTACATTAGCTAATTACTTCAGTGCTTAAGCTTTTTCTTGGCCATCTTCCACCAAAGAGTTAGCTGCTTTCCATAAATAATTTAGGTGCCACTGCAGATCCCATTAGAAGTGAGGGCCTCCTGACACTTCAGAGCAGGCTGGGTCTGCCGAGAAAGAGAAGGCGCCCACCGTGGTGGCTTCTGGGCAGCACGGCACTGAGAAGGAAAGGCACCTGCCCCAGGCTGGAGTCTCCAAAGATGACAGCAATGGTGTCCCCCACTCCACCTGCTTCCTACAACGTGACCTTGACCTTCTTCTCCTTGAGAGATGACACACAGGCCTGCTCACCTTGGAATCCGAGTGCTGACTTCCTTGACCTCTAGGCATGGCTTACAAGGTCACCATAGTGGCAACACGGCCTGGCTCTGCAAGGCCAGGATTCCTCACTTCTGAGGTCACCTGATTTCTCACCCCAAAATGACCGATGCTCTTTATAACCTCAAATCCAAGGGCACAGAATCTGCCTCTCGCCGACTTTGGCTTCTGTAAGCTGATTCATTTGATGTCTTTGACATTATTTCCAGTGATGGTTTCCAGACCCTCTTAATGCCCCCCCCCGACCCATCCAGTCAAGTGGCCCACAGTTCTCAGGGGTCATCAAGTCCCTGTGCTTCATTTACTTTCTAAACCTTTATTCAAGCCGCATCCAGGGTCTGAAAGAGCTTCCCCTGTCTTTTTAGCTATTCCCAAATATCACTCATTGGTTGGTTGGTAGAGGGTTCTCAACTGTGTGCCTGGAGGTGAAGGAGTGGATTGTTAAAACATGAAAATACTTCTGCACTGGTAGGAATATCTGTAGCTCAAAGCAACCCCTGCCACTCCAATCCCTTCCTCTGCCACTTCAGCACTATGACCAGAATCTATTCTGACTCATCAGTGTCCATACCATATGTGGTTGTTATACTTTCAATATCACCCCTGGGATTAGGTTCAGCTGCATATAACATACAAAAAGAGGGACTTCAACAAGATAGATGTTTGCTTCTCTCATACACAAAAGAACCAGAGAAGCAGTCCAGGGACCTTATAGCAGCTCCACAGTGTCATCAGAAAAGTAGGCTCCTACCTAGCCCCTTCAACTCAGTCCCCATTTTCTATTCCCCAGGTCAATTCACATCTCCATATGGATGCTAGAGCTCAGACCATCACATCAATATTCTAAACCAACAATAGAAAGAAATAAGAAGAAAGGGACTCTCCTCTCTGCTGAATGAGTTCCCTTTAAATACCCTTTCCAGAAGCCCTAAATAACACTTGTGCTTCTATTTCATTGCCAGAACTTTGTCACGAAGTCATATCCAGCAGAAAAGGAGATTGGAAAATTCAGTCTCAGCTTTGTTATTAAAGGAAAAGGGAACAATCAATACTAGGGGGCATCTAGCATTTTCTGACACTCTTATCTTTCAGAGTTTAGCCTAAGATATCCCTGTGATGCCAGTCCCCAAAGATATCTCACATTACATTCTGAACCACAGTTATTTTCATTGTTAAACACTGCTGGGTTTGTGTCATAATAAAAATCATAGTTGCAATTTATTGAGCCTCATAACGTGCCAGACACTATTAAATAGTGTACACATCTTATCTATTTAATCCTCACAAAAATCCCTATGAAGGTATTAACTGTCATTATCCCAGGTTTGCAGACAAAGACACTGAAGCCCAAATGGCTAGAACTTGCCTACAGCCACGAAGCTGTACCAGGTGGAGCGGAGAATTGATGCACGAGCTGGTTAAGACAAAACCCCGTGACATCCACCCAATAGACATTAACAACAAACAAATAAGATGTTGGTGGCTGATTGAATGATTAACTCAGTTTCCAGATAAAAACAAGATTAGCAAGAGACTAGAATGACCTCAGCCTCCTCCACGAGGCTGGAACCTGGAACCACGGCTCGGAGAACAGGCAGGCTGCTGCTGTGGCTCTGGGAGCTGTCAGAGGTGACAGAACCAAATAGGGCCGAGGTCCAGGACTGTCACCACTGAGATCCCAGGCCTTGCTGGCTCAGCACCCACTACAGGTCCTTCTGATCAAGGTTCTCCAGGGGGACTTTTGGTTCCAGAAATGACCCTGGTCACTGTCCTCAAAAACAAGAATTTCTATTCCATGCCTGGTCTACTGCTCGTATTGATTGTATTGCTCCTTTTTTCTTGGGTGGGTGAGTACCAGGAATTGAATTCAGGGGCACTTGAACACTGAACCACATCCCCAGCCCTATTTTGTATTTTATTTAGAGACCGGGTCTCACTGAGTTGCTTAGCATCTCACTAAGTTGCTGAGGCTGGGTTTCAACTCACCATCCTCCTGCCTCAGCCTCCCCAATTGCTGGGCTCCTAGACATGGGCCACTGTGCCCAGCTTGTATTGCTCCTTCTTGAAGAGCTCCGACACTTGGGAAGTCATCCTTCTCAGCTTAAACACCCATCGCTGAGGGGTCCCTGCCAGGGACCAGGAAATTGTTACTGTATCATCATCTCTAGTATTCCTGTTACGGTCACTGCAACAAAAATAGCCCACTCAGGTTGCAGCTGCCTCTGAGGGTTGTTTTCGGCTTGTTAAAGGACAGTCCCACAGGTTTTAGTGCCAGCCTTGGGTACCACTGTTTGGGGGCAGAGGCTCCTGGAAAAGCAGGTTTGACTTTCCCTTTTACTCTAAGAAAATTGTAATACATCTTACTCTTGACACATAGTAACTGTACACATATACCAAACTATACCACAGGATTCATTTTCGCCACATGAAGTTGTCATTTTGAAGGTCAAATATCAACAATTTCAAATGACTCAAATGAATGGCCCCCACGGGCCTGTCATCACCGTGTCACAACGGCTGCCAGCTCAGAACCAATGTCACTTCCTCTAACTCCATACTCCCTCCTTCTCTCCACCATGGATTATTTTAAAGCACATCCCAGAAATCTCATTCCCCCCATAAATAATTCAGGATGAATCCCTCAACAAATAGCATAATCCCAATACCATTTCACGCAGTTTGAAAATTTAAGATAATTCCTTAATAATATTAAAAGTAGCCAGTCCATGTTCGAATTTCCCCAATTGTCTCATGAATATCTCAGCTGTTACTGTCACGGCTGTGTTTTGGTTTGTTATTAAGAATCAGGATCCACATAAAGTCCATGTGTTATAATTGGTTAATATTTCTTGCCTAGCACAGTGGTGAATGTCTGTAATCCCAGCTACTCAGCAGGCTGAGGCAGGATCCCAAATTCAAGGTCAGCCTCAGCAACTTAGGACAACCCTGTTTCAAAATAAAAGGGTTTGAGGATAGGGCTCAGTGGTAGAGCTCTGTGTTCTGTCTCTACCAAAAAAAAAAAAAAAAAAAAAAAATTTTACACACACACACACACACACACACATTTCTCTTAAATTTCTGTTAATCTATGAATCCCTTTTATTTTTCCCTCTTTTTTTTTTTTTTTTTTTTGGACCAGGGACTGAACTCAGGGGTGCTTAACCACAATGCCACATCCCCAGCCCTTTTTTAGATTTTATATAGAGACAGGGTCTCACTGAGTTGCTCAGAGCCTCACTGAAATGCTGAGGCTGGCTTGGAACTCATGCTCCTCCTGCCTGGGCCTCCTGAGCCACTGGGATTACAGGCACGGCCACTATGCACGGCTCTTTCATTCTTTTCCTTTTCGATCTTTTGGGGGATAAAACCTGTAGTTTTTGTTGTTTTTCTCCTATAGACAAAATCTACCCACAGCTCTGTGTGCAGTTTCACACATATCCTCCTGCCCCGGCTCCACCCCCCACCCCGCCCCCTGCAGTTCTTGTAACTGGGAGTTTCCACGCTTGATTTTTTTGGCAGGTCCCGTTAGGACCTCTTATTGGAAGGAACATAATGTCCAACAGTCTATCTTTTTATGATGTTAGCTGTCACTGACGATTGCTGCCTAGATTTGTTGTATTCTAAATGACTATAAATTGGCCTTGGTGACAGGCAGCAGCAAATTCACTTAAGAGACACGGCCCTCTGCTCCAAGCACTGTCCCCACCCGATCCCTGGCAGTGTTCATTGGAGACGTTTGACCTAGGCTCTGGTGGGGGTAGAGGCGACACTTCTTGCCCACCTCTCCCCTCTCCCCCGCCCCTCCACCCCTGAGGGAAGGCTGGCCATGAAGGGAAGGCTGGGCAATAGGAAGAGCCTTGAGTCTGGGCCTCGACCTGACCACAATCCCAGCCTCTGAGGTTGCTAGGATACGCAGCTCCCAGAGCCTCTTCAGAGCTGCATCCTTCTGGAGCAGCCCACTGACAAGGAGGGGCTGGCTGAGCAGGGGGAGGGGAAGGAGGGGTGATGCCGCCCACGGACAGGCTGCCAAGGAGTGGGAGGTCCAGGGCCCTCCTAGGATTCAGGAGCTGTGGAATGTGCCCCCAGAAGCCTCTCTACCCAGGGACCAATTCTGGCCATGGTGAGGGCTACTCTGCACATTTTTAAAGCCCCCCAGTCCTACTCCACTGCCTCTCGAAGTTCTTCTGCAACAGCCCCTTCTCTATATAATCCAGAAATCGTAACCTGAATGAAGAAGTGAGTCTTCTCCCCAGCTCTGTCTGCACGGCAGACTTCTGGGCCATCTTAAGGTTCAGCAAAGGACTTTGTGCTCATCCTCACAGCTGCCTTCAGGACTCCTGGCATGTGCTCCCAGATGCCCCATCCTGACCTCCTGCTCCACTCACCCGGCGGCAGCACCGTGGTTATCTGCTAAAGTATCTGGTTCCCCACTGGCTCCTGTTCCCTCGGTGCCACCAGCACTTAGCACATCATCTTGCACAGGTCAGCTTGAAAGTCTGAGTAAACACTCCGCTTACCTGTCTCCAGAGACAGGGAGCTCACCATCAGGGGACAGCTCATTCTGAGCAGCTTCAAAGTTCCTCCTTACACACAGTTGAAATCTGTCCACCAGAACTCCCACCTGTGGCCCTTGGTGAGCCTGCCAGTGCCATACTGAAAAAGCCAGCTGCCTCTTCCACAAGACTGCCCTTAGGGGAATCTGTCTCCATTGCCCTCCACAGCACACACCAAGAAGTAAAGGGGAAGTGGCTCAGACATGTATGTTCTAAGACACCAAGCTTGGCTCCCAGGAAGCCCCCTAAGATTCAAGGTGCCCATCATGCTGATCTCTCAGGCACCTGCACCCTCTCCCTATCCCATAGTCAGCACCCCCGTGGCCCCAAACTGTAGGGCACAGACCTTGATGCCACCAAGCTCAGCTGGAGAGCTCAGGTTGGACCTCACAGGTTTCCTGGGTGGGAGAGTTCCCATCCCCACCTTTTCCTGGTGCTGGATACGGGGACACCAAGGCCTAAGGAGGAGGTACGGATTTCACAAGATCACCTAGAAATCTATGCAGAGCTCAAACTGAGAGAAAGAGAGCCGAGGAGGGAGAGGAGGCAGAGGGAAGAAGGGGATCGTGCTTGCATCCAATGCCACAATCGGCCTGACTGACAAGAGCCAGCCCCTTGTCTTAGGCGCCTTGGGGTGGCTGAAACTCTGACATCTCAGGACCGAACTTATCAAATCCTGGTAACAGCTCTTCCTCACCAAGCTCCCTGAAGACTGCTCCTGGGAAAAGCCTGAGCGGACAAGCAAGCTCCGGAGGGCTCCCACGGGAGACTGCCCATCAGGCTGGAGCTCCACCCCCGCACAGGGTGAAGGGCGGCCGCCCCCTTCATTGCATCTGGTTGCGGGCTCTGCACCAGCCTGCGGGGTGCCAATCCTGGCCGTCCTCCTACCCCATTCTGTGGCCTTAGCCATCCTGGCTCCTCCTCATGGCCCCAGTGTCATTGCTTTCCACAAACAATGAGGTCTGCGTGGGGAGCTAGTACGTATGCTAGGAATGGAATCGTCTATGAGGCTCAGCCCAGGTCTGCCCCTCGGGAAGCACTCAGTTAATATTGACCATTATTTCAATTCCCACTCCCCGCCAGGCTCTGCGGATGAAAAGGAGCACACGACAGACCGGGCTCCAGCCTGCAGCAGGAGAGCGCGCGCGCGCGGCGTGCGAACTGCGCAGCACCAGAGCCTGGGGCCTGGGCCAGGTCGGATTCTGCAAAACGGAGGCCGTCGGGGAGGAAGGCAGAGCCGAGGAAGCCGACGCCTGGGGACACGGTGCTTCACCTTCCCCCACCCGCAGCTCAGGCCCGACCCTGGTTTCTGCCCAGCGCAGGCCTTTGTTGTAAATCTGGTGCCAGAACTTCAGAAGCTTGTGCCGCGGGAGGCGGGCCTGAGGCTCCAACCAATGGGAGGCCACAGAGATGATGTAATGGTCTGCCTCCACCGCCATTGGCTGCCCGTCCTGCCACTCGAGACCCGCTCTGGGAAGGTGCGGGCTCCGCAGGAGTTTTTTCCGCAGAGAATGCGGGGGTGGTGCGGGAATTCGCGGGGGCTGAGGACAAGCCGGGAGCCCTGGACTCTCCCTGCACAGACCAGGGAACTGGCAAGTGCGGGCTGCTGCCTTTACCAAACTCGGTGCTAGTGGAGGAGCCCCCCCTCCATCACCTCCTGGGGCCGCGCCGCGCCTCAAATCTAGAGGGAAGCAAATCCGAGGGGAGTCGGGAGGGGACAGGCGGCCGCCCAGCCCGCCCGGGAGACAGCCCGGTGACAGCCCGGGAGGGCGGAGGGCGGGGCTTGGGTTCATCAGAAATAAAGCTTGACTCCCAATACCCCGTCCTGCTCCGCACAGCTGGGATGGGTGCAGGTCCCCAAAATACGGGACTCGCCGCCCGTAGCTGCACAGACTTGGACTTGTGCCTTGGAAACCACTGGCTTTTAAGAAAAACGTTCATAAGGCCGGGTCGGGGAGAGGGGCGTTGAGGATGGGGACCAAAGTAGTTTTTTTCTTCTCCCAGGAAAAGGACGAGGCACCGAACTCAAGGGCCATACCCCTCCCTTCCCCCATGAGGTGGCGCAAATCTATTTCCAGGATAAAGAAACTGAGGCACAGAGAGGTGAAGTGGCAGAAAGTCAGGACCTGGCTCCTGCTCTTTAGCTTGTGACAGATGGAAAGTCCTGTGGGTGACAGAGACTGGGAAAGTTTCTGATCTGCGCAGGGGAAGCAGCAGCTGGAGGCTTTGAGTGAGGTTCCTGGGTGCGGAAGCCCAGGATGGGGGACCTAACTGGGTCGGGGAAGAAAAGGCCTATTTGCAAAGTGGAGCCCCAGAACCCCAAGTGCTGGGAGACTGTCCACCTGGAACCCAGGGAGCATTTCCTCACTTTCCCCAGCAACAGGGCAAGGGCCAAGGACCAGTCCTCACCCCCAGTGCCCCAGTGCCCTGCTTGGTGCAGGGAGGCTGGGGGTCTCCCTCCCAGCCTCTCAGAACCCTGGTCCTTTAGGCTGGGTTGGACCTAGCAGATCCCCACTCAGCTCTTAACTGTGCTTTTTCCAGAGGAGGGTGTGCCCCCCAGCTGGGGCCCCAATCTGTCCCACAGGAGACCTCACAGTGCCTGAAGCATGGCACAAGCTTCAAGAATTCCAGCCTTGGCCACATTCCATCTCTGGCACCTAGGTATGGTCTCTGAGCCCCTCTGGGTCCTCCAATTCCTGGGTACCACCCTCCTATGCAGGTGACAGGCACTTCTGGTATATAGTAGACACCCCAAAAGGTAGCATCCTTCCCTTTGAGATGCAAATCTTTAGAGAATAACAGGCCAGGGATTAGGATGGAATCTGAGTCCCTCCCAGCCTCCTGCCTCCTACCTGGCAGGGGAGGTCACTGAACCCAGGGGAAGGTCTAGGCCAACTGCCTAGTTGCCAGGGCAGAGCTGGAATCTGGGTTGCCCTTCCAGACTCCCAGCTTGGCCTCATGCCCCACGTCTCTTCAGGCACTGCACCTGGGAGGAGCTGGCAGAGCAGGGACCCCACGGTGCACTGGTCCTAGCTCTCTCCTTCTTCCTTCTCTGTTGTTGGTTAGGGCCCTCTTAGATCTTCAGAACAGCCTGGAGCAGAGTGGAATGGGGGCAGGAAGTCTATGGGTATTGGCAGAATATTATAGATATCAGGAAGGGAACCCGGGGTCTTGGACAAACTGAAGGCGCTCACCTCTCGGCTGCCAGGACACCAGGCTCTGCCCTCTTAGCACTTCCATTTTCCTCACCCCCAGAGATGGGCGGAAGAGGTAGGAGCTCAGCTTCAGAGGTGGAGGGAAGGCCTAGCAGAGAGGCAAAGCAAGAATGGGCAGTGTGATGGGACCTCTGGGAGCCCTGCTGTGGACTAGCTGTGTGCCAAGAACAAGACCTTTGCCCTCGGGTCTCAGCCCCCATTCCCTCAAGAAGTTTCAGATTAGAGGGTTTCAAAGAGCCTGTCTCAGCTCCAGCCTGGTGGCCTCCACAGAGCGGAGGGCACCTCCGAGACACCCAAACTCAGTTGGCCTGATTCTACCTTCACATGACGTCAGTTTCCCATAAGCCCTTGCTGACAACTGGAACAGAAGCCATGCCCAACCCCATATGGCCACCAATGCATTGGGGCACAGAGGGCTCCGAAGTCACACAGGGGGCACCAGCGCACAGGGCTGAGATGCAGGTCTCAGGAATTTCTGGAATTTCTTCCAGAGTTTCCAGTGTTCAAGAAAACACTATCCTATGAGAGGAACTTACACCAGATCCAACCAGGACCATGGAAGCAGGTTTTAGGGGAGTCTCGAAGGCCCAGCCACTGGCAAACAGAAAGAAAAAGGGAAGCAGGCTGAGGAACCGTGCCACCAGGCCAACCTGGCAGGCATCAATCTGCAGTCTGGTGGCCAGTCAGCCAGGCCATCAGCCGGACAGGAGAGTGGAGGCTTCGGGACTCCTGGCTTGAGGATACTTGGGGGTTGCCTTCAGTCCCTCCATTTCGAGCCAGAAATTCTGGGCTGCTTACCCCTTCCCAGTGCCCCCACACTTTCTGTCCTCGGAGTGACTGCCTTTCCTTTCTCTCTGCCTTCCGTGAGCTCTGCATCGATTATCTACTGTCACAGTAACGCTGCAAAATCAACTACAAAATCCAGCAGAGATGTGTTTTCCTGTGACTGCCCCTGTGGTCACCTGGCAGACTGGGTGTGAGCTGGGTTCTCTCACTTGTTCAGAGCCTCTGCTGTGACTACTGGGCGGACTTGGCTCTGCCCCATGTGGTCCCTCATCCTCCAAAAGGCTAGCCTGGGCTTGTTCACTCCGAGGAGGCAGCAGAGCGCCAGCTGCAGTGTGCAAGTCCTCTTAGGGCTTAGACTCAGGGCTGGCACACCATCACTTCTGGGCCACTCTGCTGGCTGGAGCAAGTAACAAGGCCATTCTGTGGCTTGAAACAACAAGCATGCATTATTTTTCACTTGCTTGTGGATTGACTGGGGGTCAGCTAGTTAAGGCTCAGTTGGCTGGATGGTTCTGGCAGGTCAATGGACTGACACGTAAGTCTGGCTCCACCACACATGTCCTTGCTCCTTCTCCATGGATCACTAGGCTAACCTGAGCACATCCTCATCCTTCTGCTGGCCGAAGAATTGGGTCCATTAATACCATTAATCTTCCACACTCCATGCTTGTGACTCCAATTATCCAAGTCCTTTCCACATGCAAAATTTATTCATCCCCATCAAAGACACAAAAACAAGACTGAGTTTTGAGTCACTTGCCTAATATAACTGAGGCCTGGGTTTGATCTCCAGCACCACAAAAACAAACAAAAAACAAAAACAAACCCCCCCAAAATCTCCAAAACAACCCATGTCTTTAGATTCAGTCTACTTTTCCGGTTCCATGTCAGATCCAGACGTAGTCCTCTTGGTCCAGAACCCTGCAGGCAAGTTATTCATCTCTTGTGGCTCCAGCATAGATGGGAAAGACAGGGACAGGATGTCTGCAATAAACATTGCCACTCAGATGAAAAGAAAGGAACGCTCCTGAAGTTATGGTCCATAGCCATTCTGAAATCCAGCTGGGAAAAGTGTCCAGTGTCCTCCGCCTTGGAGGGTATGTGAGGTTCCTTGGTCAGGCCCAAGATCTGCTCCCTGGATCCTGATCCTGCCTCTGAGGTGTCCTGCCTTTTCTGTCACCCTCCTTGCCACTTCTAAAGGCCTTGTAAAATATGGCCTTTAAGCAATCCTTTCAGACTGCTGCCCACCCAGAGGCCATTTTATATCTTGAACATCTCAGTACCTTTTGCCAACATAACCCTCTAAGACTGTGCATTCCCTCCGTCTCTGATTCTGTGCCAAAACAGACCAGTTCCCAACTTTTCTATCTTCTCATACTGTAGCAAACTGGGCAGTTATTTTCTGAGCTCATCTTTTTATAGTACCTGTCAAACACAGCCTTAAAAGTCAACTGATAATTGAATATTTTTGTGCAGATCTCTTTGCACAAGACCAAGAGTTCATTAGACACACTTTTATTTCCTCAGTTACTATAGACAAGAGTCTTACCAAATGACTCACCACTACATAAGTGGACTGCCAATTTTTTTTTGCCTCCGATAACCATTTCTTGCTATTTTTCCTGTATCCTCTAATAGTTTACTTGTTCTTACAACCCACTCCTCAAAATCAATGTTACTATCTATTTTACATTGAGTTATGATACCACCCCATTTCTGGGTACGAGTTAGCTATTGCTACATGATAAAACACCCCAAATTTCAGTGGCTTAGAATAACAATTATTTATTATTTCTCACATATCTATGGGTCAACTGGGGGTTGGCTGACCCAGCCTGATCTTGACTGGTCCTGCTGGGCTCAGTTGGGTTAATTTCTGATCTAAGGGATCAGTACCTGGTCTAGGTTGGGCTCAGTTGGACTCAGCATTCTATGTGTCTGTCACTTCCTGCAGGGTCCAGGGGGGCTGGCTCTCTTGGGTATGTCCACTGTTTTGTCAGCTTTCTCACTGCTGCAACTAAAAGACCCAACCACACCAATTGTAGAAGAGAAAAAGTTTATTTGAGGGCTCACAGTTTCAGAGGTCTTAGTTCAGCTCCATTCCTCAGGACTCAAGGTGAGGCAGATATCATGGTGGAAGGGTGCGGCAGATGGAAGAAGCTCAGATAAAGATCAGGAAGCAGAGATAAAGATTCCACTTGCCAGATACAAATATGTACCCCAAAGCCACACCCCAATGCCCTACCTCCTCCAGCCACACCCCACCGGCCTCCAGTTCCCATCTAGTTAATCTCATCAGAGATTAATCTGCTGATTAGGTTAAGGCTATAACCCAATCATTTCTCCTCCAAACCTTCTTGCAGTGTCTCACCTGTGAGCTTTTGGAGGACACCACACCTAAACCATAACATCCACTTGAAGGTCATAGTGGTGGCATAAGAGAACAAATTCAACCCTGCAAGCCCTTTTAAAGTCTTTGCTTGAACAAAATCTTTCATCTCATGGGCAAATCACACGGTACCTCCCACACACAAAGCTACCGGGCAGAGAATGGGGGCCATTCCTGCAAGCTGCCACTGCAGACACTGTGGACACTTCTTGGCGTCTGCTCTCTTCCTCTTCCTGGGATATTAGCCTTGTCATTGTCCAACAAGGTAATGCCCTCATTTTCCAAGGAGAAACCCGAGGCTCAGAGAGGCGAGGTCGCTTCTTCAAGGTCACAACAGCTGATGAGAGACAGAGCCTATATTTGAATCTAGGCCTGTTTGGCTCCATGATTGGGAATTCTCCAGCTCAGCAGAGTTGGCTGCCCTTTATCTGCAGGCTCCACAGCCACAGAGTCTAACCACGGATACTGTAGGGGAAAAACTTCATCTGTACTGAATACATACAGACTTGGAGTCCTTATTCCCTAAACCCTAAGCTGTAACAATCATTCACATAGATTTACATTGTATCAGTGTGGTAAGTCACCTAGAGGTGCTAAAGTATGCAGGAGGATTACGTAAATTATGTGCAAACACTATGCCATTGTACAGAAGGGACTCCAGCAGCCACAGATTTGGTATCCGTGTGGGGTGGGGGTTCCAGGAGTCAATTCCCACCAAGCTGTGACTTTATGTAAAATGACAAACAGATCATTTCCGTGGTGGTGGTGTCCCTGGGGCTGTGGAGTCTGGCTAACAAGCAGGGGAAAGACCGTTTATCAGGAGGAAACCTGGAGCTCACGGAGGCGGAGGAAAAGCTGCAGAAGCAAGGAATTTAGTCAGAACTGGGTTTTTCGGGGGGCACCACGGTGAGGGTGACTCAAAGCCTCATTGTCACTCAACCTAAGGTTCGAGCATCCAGAGAGTCTGATTGGCCCAGCGTGGGCATTGTGCAGGGCGGGCGTCGTCCACTGGGCAGGGCGTGGTGATTGACAGGTCAACCCAGACCTCAGGGCTGCAGGAGGGAGCGCCTCTGCTAAGAACTGCTGAGTGACTTTGGCAGAGAAAGGGGATGGGAGGAGGTAACCGACTCGGAAAAGCTCTTTTCCTTCCAGGAGGCTGAGGTGGGGTGGTGGGGCGCGAGCGATGGACTCGGTTTCCGCTTGTTCCCACAGGCAAGCAAGGTATTAGCCTTTCCGTGCCTCAGTGTCCCCATTGATAAAGTCTCGTCGTGCAGTGACATGTCCGTCCCGCTGGGTGACTGCGCAGCGCGGATGGACACCCGGAGGGAAGGATCATCGCAGCGCTAGGTGATGAGCTTTCTGTTCAGATCGCTGTGTCGAGAGATTGGGACAGAGCTCCGGATAAACCCACTCCCTGGGGACACAGCACAGCTGCCAAGGGGGACCCTGATGGCTGAGGCAGCTGAGTCCCATGCTGGTTGTGTCCCTCCTGGCCTAGAGAGGCAGGGCCTGCCAGGCTGACCTGCTCCTGGGCTGGAAACTTAGGGAGTGAGGGGCTGCCCGGGGCCCTCATCCTAGGCTCCCCTAGAGGACAGAACCGTCACGGTTCTGTGCCTCATATTTGTTGGCAATGCAGTGGGGACTGTCTGGGTTCTGGGCCCTTATTTCCGTGGCCCCCTAAGCTGGGGAGGTGAGCAGGCAGTGGGTAGGAGACGCGTGTGGCACTAGACTTGAAGGGCTCCACCACTGCCCAGGCTCCTGGCACGGGGCCAGCTGCCCAAGACCTAGGTGTCCTCTTCTCTCCTGAAGGGCTGGCAGCAGGGCTCATCCAGGTGCCATCGCCACTCCCTGACAGCGCCACTCAAAGCTCAGCCCAGAGTTGGGGCCAACTTTTCCCATCTCGGATCCCAAGGTCCTGTTTGTCTGCCGTGATGACCAGGAGACTTAAGGGCCACCCTCTGGCTTTGCTTTTCTGCTTCAGCAAGCAAGAGGTTAAAGTCAGATCCACCAAAGCTCTGGGCACCCAGCGCCATGTGGGTGAACCCCGCTGTATGACCACCCAGGGTGACCCACCCGGAAAGGGTGGGAGGAGCTGGCCTTCAAGCCCTGCCCTGGAGCCCCTGTGAGTACCAGTGGGTCACCCCGTGGACGGTTCCGGAAGGCAGCCACCAGCAGGAAGGGCACAGCCAGGTCAGAGTGGGCGTGGTCCGGAGAGGCAGGCAAGCGCAGGTGAGCTCCGCTCGGGGCCCTCTCCGCGAACCCACCAGGCAGAATGTGCCTCCAGCCTGGCTGTTCTCTCCTAATCTCCCCATCTGGAGGAAGGAAATCGGGTTAGCCTGACAGGCTCTTTTTTTTTTTTTTTTTTTTTTTTAAAACAAAGCTGCTTGTTTTTTTATAAGATTTGCTCTGTTGCCCTGGGTGACCCCAGACTGCAATAAAATTACAAGATGGTGGAATGGGAAAGGATCCCAGATCTCACCCAATTCCCTACTCTTGATTTCTTAGTCTTTAAAAGAGGGGGATAAAAAGCCCATCATCCAGGGTTCAAATCCTGGCTCTACCACCCAATGGCTTCACTGTGTCTCAGTTTCCCTCTATCAAAAGGAAACATCAATAGTCCTTTTTGAGGTAAAGTAAAATTTAGGTAGGATTGTTGAGAGTCTCAAATGAATTTGCACAGGGGGGTGCACAGAGCAAGACCCTGCACATCACTGGGGCTCCCAAATGCCAGCCTGGACTGGCTTCTCTGCCTGCGGCTCAGGGTTCCTGGGGAGAGCCAGGAAAGGTGCCAACAGAGTCAGGAAGGAGAATCCTGAGGCTCTGCCCCAGGCCAGGGGCTGTGCCAGGCTCTTGTTCCCTGCACCCAGTTCCCTGCCCAAGTACTTTGACCCCTGAGCTGTTTCCTAGCAGCTCCAAAGGGCCCTGTCCTCACTCCCACCCGCAGACTGCCAGCCCCGTTTCCCAGACGATCAGGTCCCTTCCCTCACCGCCTCCCTCTCCTCTCCTCCCTCTCCCTCACCCGAGTGCCCCTTCCCCAGCTGACCTCAGGATATGCTGGGCACTGAGGGACGTGATCCTGGGGACTCTGCACTCAGGACCTGAGGACGCCCTTTCCTGCTGGAAACGGCCTGAGAGCATTTTTCAAGGTGTTTTTTTCAAGACTTGAGATGTGTCTGCCTGAAGTTGAGAGCTGAGCAAAGACAGGGGTAACCCCTAAGAACAGTCTCCAGGCAGGAGCTGGGGGAATTAGCCCTACGAGCGTCCAGTTGCCATAAAATGCCATGGTTTTGTTATGTCTGTGTCAGCCTCAGGAACCTGGGAGGAGAGAACTCACAGCTTTCTTTCTTTCTTCTTTTTTTTTTTTTTTATAAAGTTTTCTTTTTCTTTTTTTTTTTTTTTTTTTTTACTATTTATTTTTTAGTTTTCGGTGGACACAGCATCTTTGTCTGTATGTGGTGCTGAGGATCGAACCCCGGCCGCACGCATGCCAGGCGAGCGCGCTACCACTTGAGCCACATCCCCAGCCCCTCACAGCTTTCTGGAGGAAGAAATTCAGAGAGATCCATGTTTCCATCATCTTCCTTTGTAAACTGCTGAGCTGAGAGATGCGGATGCTTCCCTTGTCGTGGGGCTGCTGTGACACCGTGTCCTGACTTGTACACAGCCACGCGAGGCAAAGTGAGCTTCCCACCAGCTGCGGAATGCATCTATAATGGTGCTGCCCCGGGTCATCATGAGCTGAAACAGCCGTGTGGCCTGGTGACACCGCAGCAGCAGAGACATCGTCACAGGCTCACGTGTTTGTCTGTCTGTTGGGTGGTGCAGGGGGTTGAATCCAGAGGCACTCAGCCACTGAGCCACATCCCCAGTCCTTATTTTTTATTGGAACATAGGGCCTCACGAAGTTGCTTGGGGTCTCGATAAATTGCAGAGGCTGGCTTTGAACTTGTGATCCTCCTGCCTCAGCTGCTGGGATTACAGGCCTGTGCCCCCACGCCCTGCTGCCCTCATGTTCAAGGTGACGCTGGTACCAACCAGCGGGCTGTGCTACCGTCATATGTGATTAGGTGCAACGCAATGCATAATGCTGGGTGGCGAGGGAAGCCTCTGGGCTGTTGGTTTATGCACTTACTCCACCACGCTTTTTATCATTTTAGAGAGTTCTCCTTCTACTTATTTAAAAAAAAAAAATGCTTACCGTGAAGCAGCGTGCCGGTGACAGCCTGGGACGTCCAGTGTTCACAACATCCACAGTCGCACCGTTTTCTCTTGGGCTTGATTGAGTCTCATCTTGTTTTGTTCACGTGGCCCTGGAAGCAGGCTGTACTGTACTATGTGTAGAATAGACTACGGGATTACACACACACACACTGCAGCCTGGGTGTGTCGTCGGCTATACTGTCTAGGTTATTGTGAGTCCACTCCATATTGTCCACACAGTGACAAAATCACCTAGAATCCAATTTCTCAGAACATGTCCCATTGTTGAGCCACACGTGGCTGTATGGGATGAAGCAGGAGAAATTTAAAACAGCTGGCCTATTGCCATAGTCTGGGTCTAGAATGTCCCCAAAGGCCCACGTGAAGGCTCCTTTGCCAGCTGTGGTGCTGCTGGAGGATGGTGAAAGCTAAGGTGGGGGATGGGGGGTAACAGAAGGAACTTAGGTCTTGGGGAACGTGACCTTGAAGGTGTTCTGCCTCACCACAGACCCCAGAGCCATGGGCTAACCCACCATGGGCTGAAGCCTCCAGAACTCTGACCGAAAATAAAGTGTCCCTCTTTTCCGGTTGCTTATCTCAGGTATTTTGTCATAGTATCAAAAGCCGCCTAGCAGGGGAAAGACTAAGGAGAGTCGCGTTGTTCTGGGCTGTCGAGCCTCGGTCTCCTGTCCAACGACATCCAGTTTCAGCGCAGGAAGGGCCCAGGGGCAGCCCTCCTCCACAGAGCATGTGGGACAAAGGTTCCTCGTCCTGGGCCTGTGGCCGCAGCTCAGTCAGGGACCATCCTTCCCGTCCTCGGGTCACCTATTCTGCCACAGGGAAGTCACCACCAGCAGCTGGTCACTGGATAGCAGAGTGAGCAGGAGGTGGCTTCATGCCCCAGAGGTGACCTTGACATGTCCCTCCATTTCTCTGGGCTCCATATTTTTCATCTTGAAAAAAAGCCAAATGTTCCAACCATGGTTCTGAGTAAGAGAAGTGGACACCAAAAGCCCAGATTACAGGAGCCCGTTATACACAGTTCAGAAACAGTAACATCGTGACTTAGGAATACATACATAGTGACAAACTTTTTTTTGGGGGGGGTGGTGGTAAGGAAATGGCACCGGGCTGGTGTCACTGGTCTGTGATCCCAGCTGCTCAGAAGGCTGAAGCCAGAGAATCACAGATCTTGAGTCCAGCCTGGCCACATAGCCATACCTCATCTCTTAAAAAATAATGAAATGTTGAGGCATCCCGGGCACAGCGGTGCACATCGGTGATCCCAGCGGCTGGGGAGGCTGAGACAGGAGGATCGAGAGTTCAAAGCCAGCCTCAGCAATTTAGCAAGGCTCTAAGGAGCTTAGTGAGAGCCTGTTTCTAATAAAATACAAAATAGAGCTGGGATGTGGCTCAGGGGTTCAATCCCGACTACCCCCTCAAAACAAAAACAAACACCAATATGAGGCAAGAGGATTGCAAACTGGAGGCCAATCTCAGCAACTTAGCTAGACCCCAAGCCACTGAGCGAGAACCTGACTCAAAATAAAAAATGGGATGTAGCTCAGTGGTAGAACGTCTCTGGGTGTTCAATCCCCACAGCAAAATAATAATAATAAATAATAATAATAACATTGTCTTACAACTTAGCCTTTGTTTTATGTCTTTGTTTTTATGGGGTGCTGAGGAGGGAACCCGGTGCCTCACCCAGGCTGGGCAGGTGCTCTATCCCTGAGCGACAGCCCCAGCCCTAATGATAATATTAAATTCAGAAGGAAACAAGGTTCATAAGGGCAAAGCAACGGTGGCCTAGAGGGGTCAAGAGGTGTGCGAGGGGACGGGTCGCTGGGACACTGGTGTCGTTCCTCCTTCAGCCCCGGCTTGTTGGCTGTGGAATTGCTGCCGTGGTCCACAGCCCCTTACTTCATGTCTGCCGTGACACAGGTGACGAAGAGCAGGCTACCCGTGGCCCAGGGATTTAAAGAGACTGACAAAGTGCCGCCCACAGCCTGGGGCTCGTGAGATGGCCTTCGCGTCCTGCCTGGCCTTTCTCTCTAGGGTGAGGGGGGCCATTCTAGCCCAGGCTCCCGGGTCCCCTTTTACAGAACGGCAAACTGAGACCCAAGAAGACAGAGGCGTGGTCTCCTCTCTTCTCTTCCCTTCACCCTTGCAGGGGTGGGGCCCTGGGTGGCCGACCTCCTGCAACCCTCCTCACTTCCCGCTGAAGGCCGGCCGAGTGGAACTAAGAGCCCACAGATCTTTTCCTCTCCCTTTGGAGTCGGTTCCAACACCCTCCATCTTGGACTGAAAAAATAGACATTTGCAGCTTCCTCCCGCCCACAGCTCCTCTCAGATGGCGCTGAGCCTGGGGAGCAGTAGAGGGCCTCATTATTTTTTAAAGAATGCGCAACACCCTCCCGGCTCCCTTCAACCCTCTGAGCCTCCTCTGCAGACTTCTCTGCAGGGGAGGGCCCCGGCCTCTGCAACACGGTCTGAGGCTCGGTTCCCACCCTGGAGGAGCCCCTCTGTCTCCGGTCAAGTCTGCGACGCGGCCTTGTTTCCCTCCGGAGCTGCCAACCGTCCAACTCCAAAGACCAGTGATCTGCCAGAAACCAGCAGTGACTAAGGCACACCCGCCTCCCTTGGTCCTGGGCGGAGGGGACCAGCCTGTCCTGCCTCGTCGCTTGCCGCAGTGGCCACAGAACAGCGGACATCAGGCTTCCAGGGCTCAGGCCTGGGGTCTGGGATCCTTTCTGCCTTTGGTCTGTGTCCTCTCGGCCTCACCCAGACTGAGGGGAGGTGCCCCTGATTTGCCGAGACCTTTGTTCTTGGTCCTTTTCCCTTTCCCCCTCACTCGTCTTCCAGAACAAGAAGGAGACACCGTGGGTAGACGGAGGCCATGGTCACCACTCTGTTAAAACCGCAAGTTTCCCCCAAAGATCGGTGAGGTCCTCCAAGTCCCTGGCCTTGCAGAGCTGGAGGGAAAGGCCACTGGAGCTTGTGGACCCAAAGCTTCCCCAGGTCCCCCTCCGCCCAGGCCTAGGGCACAGCAACAGGACCGCCACCCCGGTGAAGTGGACTCCATACGCGGGCCTTCTCCAAAGTTGAGAGGCCGCTGACCTTGGGCAGGGGGGCAGCTGCGGAACTGATCAGCTGCACAGGGCACGGGAAGGGCAGGACCTCTCCAGAATCACGGGGCCCAATGCTTGGTGTGGACGTGAAGCATTAAAAATTTCAAGATGGTAGTGACAGGGTATAAACCAAGTGCAGGTCCTTCTGATAAGATGGCAGAGGTCATATCCAAGAAAACAACCCTGGAGGAGATATTTACTCATTCAGGAATGAGTAAAGACCACTCTGTGACAGGTACAAGTCATACAAGCTACCAAAAGCCAAGTGCTCACCGACCTGGTAAACAGTGGGCACTCAATAAATGGTGCCCTATATTTCATGAAAATCTCATAGCATAGACAGCATGAATTGTCATCTCCCTTTTACATATAAGAAAACAGACTGTTAAAAATCTACCCAAGGTCCACAGCTAATGAACCAGAAAGGAAAGGGTTGGATACGGTTCTGATACCAAAGGACCAAGCCCCTTCCAGCTTTATAGGCAACTCCTCATTGTGCAGTGCACAACCTACACTCCTGTATGTGGCAACCTAGACTGAGAAGGAAAGGTATCAAGGCAAAAACAGTCCTATAGGTCAGGCACAAGCAGGCAGGAACAGTGAGGAGGAGTGTCTCAAATCAGCTGAAGTCCTCAGGGCCACACGAAAGGGGCGGGGATGGAAGGTTGAAAAGTTGCTTGGAAGGCGGTGGGTCACCAAGGAGAGAAGGGACATCAGTAGGCCTCAGAAGCTCCTGGGCACCAATCCAAGTGTCCCGGGCATTCTCCCTCCTCACCCCAGGCATCCTCAAAGGGACTAAGGCAGGTTACCTTGCCAACTGTATCGACAGCAAACTGACTTGAATTTTGGAAATGAGTATCTGTCCCTGAGAATACGAACGTGGTTATCCCCTTGATAAAGCCCTGGGTTTCTTTCCAGCTCAAATGTGGCAGAAATATCACTGGGAGGTGGGAGGAGAGATTTCCATGAGAAGGATCTCCCATCGTGAACCCGGCACCTCTTAGCTCCGTCTGAAGTTAGGTTGTTCAATAACGTGCACCAGGACCAGCCTTTAGGTTCCCAGAGCCAAGAACCATGGGGCTTTTTTTGCCTTCACATCACAGGTGACTCCTTCCCAGTCCTGGCTGCCCCACACAGGAGCGTAGGTTGTGTACTGCACAATGAGAATGATGAGACTTGTGCAGTGCACAGCCCTAAAGGAAGGGCGATGAAGTTGACCTGCTCCCCTAGACCCCTGGCAGGTCCCAGAACGGACAGCAAAGGACTAGCAACTCCACCCCGACCCGGGAAATCCAGAGCCCGCGGTGGGACAGAAGCTCCCTCAGAATCACAGCCCTGGGTCTGCCCTCCTGCCCCTGCACCCCGTGATGCTGGCCCCGCGGCTGATTCCTCGTCTGTCCATGGAGAGGGTTAGCACATGAGTTTTGTCATCCTCGGGTCACGGTGAGCAGAACGGTGCTTCCCCAAGGTCACAGGCTGCAGTGCTGAGGCTCCGTCCTGGGATGTGGCTGTGCGTGGAGACAGGGCCTTTAAGAGGTGGTCACCTCAAGACGAGGGCAGTGGGTGGCCCTGGTGTACCCGTCACCCTCTGAAGATCCACCTCCCGATAGGCCACATGGGGGTCAGCGTTGAACTCGGGGACACAGAAGGAGGCTGGTTCGGGGCTGCTGGTCTCGGCGGTCGGAACTGAGCTGGGCCCAGTGAGTGACCAGGGTAGAACCCAGCCCACTGGGAGGGCTGGGGTTGGAATCTCGACACTGAGAGAGGACGTCTTAGTTTATTTCAAGTAAACGCCAGACTACCCAAAGAGCCACCTGTCACCTAAGGTCATTCTTACCACACCTCAAGAGGTAGGACTTCTCAGGCCCACCGTCTAGGCACGGAAATGGGCTCAGAGAAGTTCAGAACTTGCCCAAGATCACACAGCCATCCTCTCTCCCAAGAGGAGAACTTGAACAAGGGAAAAGCACGGCGGCAGGCTCCTAAGGGGGCCTCAGTGTCCTCCTTGGTCAAATGGATCCTGGCCCCCACCTCCCAGGTTCATCCCGAGGACTGACTGAGACCACGCAAGCACCGGCTCATGGCGCTGCTCCATGGGCGTCAGGACTTCTGGGCACGACCTCTCCTCCTGAGAAGCTGCCCCTGACCCCCCCACCCCATGACCCTCTGCTCATGCGGAAACCCAGGTCCCGGGCCTGACTGCCTGCCCAGGTGGAAAGGCCACAGCAGGACAAAACGGCATCACATCACAAGGGGGACACCAAGACCCGCTGCTGGCATTGCTAGGAACGGAGCAGCGGCTGGGAGGCCGGGTTACACCACCCAGCAGGCCACCCCCTCCCCCTGCCCCCTTGGGTGACCGTGAGAGGGAAAGTAGGACGTTTTCCTCCTCCCAAGCAGGGGCCTGGGTTCTAGCATCTCTGAAATGGAAATGTTGCAGGGGACAGACGAGAGGAGACACCAAATAGGGACAGGAAGCAGGTTTATTTAGATACAGGCAGGTTCAGAGGGCACAGCTTTTGCTGTAATCAATCAATCCCCTGAACCCCGAATTCAGGGAGTTTCAGAGTTTTATACCCAGCTGTAAGGGGAGGGGCTCAGAAGTCCACAGTCTGCAGAAGTTCACATAAAACCAGATTTTTCTCTCACTGTTTTGGGCAAGTTAACTCTTCAAGGACCACACCTGAGAAGGGGGGAGCTTCTTGTCCCCTTTCTCTCTTCCCCTGCCAGCTGTTACCATGGAGAACACTTGTAACTTCTCTTATCTTAGGAATGTGGACATCTCTGTGAAGCCCAGCTCCAGGCCAGAGGCCTTGTTAAAGCATTTTTTTTTCAATCCCATTTTGCATTTGCAAACACAGTTCTCCAAACTACTAGACTGGATAAATGTTTGTGAAAAACAAGTAAAGGGGCGTCCAGCACCTGGAGTGCTGAATTCTTCCCGGCCAATGGCCAAGTAAAATGGAGGAGCAGGAAAATAGGAAGTTTACCTACCTGAACTCTTATAGAGACTCTATTGCTGACAGTCCTAAAATGGATCATGGCGAAGATTCCTGGAGAAGCTTAGTTGAGACTTTCTGTGGAGAAGGGGGGCCATCACAGAGAGACCTAGAGACACCCACCACGACTCGGGCCACCATACAGGTGCAGAGACAGGTCCAGCCGAGCCAGGGCCAGACCCCAGGTCCCATGCTGGGGAAGAGGTGGGCTCAGGACCTCTGGGTTGAGCCTTTTAGGAAGGCAGGCTCTCCTGGGCCTCCGTGGACTTCCTGCCGTGTTCACCCTCGCGAACCTGGTCCCAGGTCGTGACCCCACTGTCCCCTGACTTCCTACGGCCTTCGACCCAAAGGCTCTGCCTGCAGAGGGGAGCGGGCGGGTTCCCCTGTCTGAATGGCCACTCGGCCTTCTGCAGCCGCGCTCAGAGCTGAGTCCTGGACAGTAATGGGGTGTGCAGCCGGGTCTGCCACAGACGTGTCCTTAGCCAGACTGTGATGTCCCCGAAGAGCTGGGCTTTGCAGCCACTCCACCTGGAGCAGGACGTTGGACTCCCAGAGCCGTGGTCTCCTGGGGTTCTTCATAGGAATGTTGGGAGCACACTTCTCCAGAAATCTTCACCATGAGACGACGTGTGAGGTGCAGAGCACGGTTCCCGGAGCCTCGCAAGTGCTTGCCCAACGTCAGGTGTTACCAATGGGTTATGGGTTTGCCCCTCTTTTTTTTTTTTTTTAAGAATGTCATAGAATATTTTTTACAACTTTAATTATTTATTTTTTTATTTTTATGCGGTGCTGAGGATTGAACCCAGAGTCTCTCACGTGCAAGGCAAGCACTCTACCGCTGAGCCCCAGCCCCAGCCCCCTTCCCATCTTTTTTGGATGGTGCATTGTAATCAAGCATCATGGTGGGACTGGTTGTTACGTGTTCACACAGGCACTTGACCTAACGGTAGAATGGGGTAAACGGTTTCCCAGCATTTCCCCATTCCCTTCCCTCCTCCCTTTCCTCTACTACATGGATCTCCCTTTGACTTTCCTTTTCCTCTCTAACTGCCACCTGTGACAGAAAACACGTGACCCTTGACCTTCTGAGGTCAGTTTATTTCTCTTAAATAAGGGTCTCAAGTTCCATCCATTTTCCTGCAAATAACAGTTTTGTTCTTCATTATGGCTGAATCAACCTCATCTCACACACACACAAACACACACACCCCACACTTTCTTTATTCATTCACTGATGGACACCTAGGCTGGGGCTATAGTTTGGCTATTGTGAATTGTGCTGCCATCAATGTGGGTTTGCCTGTGTCGCTGTGGTAAGATGACCTTAGCTCTTCAGGGTAAATACTGGGAGTGGTACAGCTGGCTCATAGGGAGGGTCAGGCCTAGTCTTTTGAGGACCTTCCATACTGATTTCTTTAGTGGTTGTACCAATTTACAATCCCGCCAACAGTACAAAAGGGTTCCTTTTTCTCCACATTCCTTTCAGCATCTTTGTTTCCCTTATGACTGCCATTTTGACTAAAAGGAGATAAAATCTCCAAGTAGTTTTGATTTGCATTTCCTTAGTTGCTAAAGATGTTGAACATTTTTCATATATTCATTAGCCAATTATATTTCTTCTTTTGAGAAAGCATCTGCTTGGTTCATTTGCCCGTTTATTAATTGGGTTATTTGAGATTTTTTCAATGTAAAGTTTTTTGAGGTCTGGGGATGTGGCTCAAGCAGTAGCGCACTCGCCTGGCATGCGTGCGGCCCGGGTTCGATCCTCAGCACCACATACCAACAAAGATGTTGTGTCCGCCAAGAACTAAAAAATAAATACTAAAAAAAATTCTCTCTCTCTCTCTCTCTCTAAAAAAAAAAAAAAAAAGGTTTTGAGTTCTTTATATATTCCGTATATTAATCCTCTGTCAGAAGAGTAGCTAGCAAAGACTTTCTGTTGGTTTTTTGTATAGGTCCTCTCTTCACATTCTTAATTGT
This sequence comes from Ictidomys tridecemlineatus, assembly GCF_052094955.1. NCBI lineage: Eukaryota > Metazoa > Chordata > Mammalia > Rodentia > Sciuridae > Ictidomys > Ictidomys tridecemlineatus. Next base: position 111,016,303 of record NC_135481.1, on the reverse strand, counting down.
TTCCTTTGCTGTGTCAAAGTTTTGTTTTGTTTTGTTTCTGGGGATCAAACCCAGGGGCACTTAACCAGGAGCCACATCCCCAGCCCTTTTTTATTTTTATTTGCAGACAGGGTCTCCTAAGTTGCTCAGGGCCTTGCGAAGGTGTGAGGCTGCTTTCAACTCCCAGTCCCCGCAGCTGAGCTTCGGGAGTTCTAATGAGAAAGTCGTTGCCTTTGCCTTTGTGCTGGGCTGTTGACCTACCTTTTCTTCTACAAGTTGCAAAGTTTTTAATTCCTAGGCCTTTGGTCCATTTTGAGTGGATTTTTGTGCAGGATGAGAAATAAGCATCTGGTCTCATTTTGCACATATGGGTAACCAGTTTTCCCAGCACCATTTGTTTAAACGGCTGTCTTTTCTCCAATGTATGTTTTTGGCATCTTTGTTCAGGATCAGTGACTATAGATGTGGGTGTGTGTTTGTCTCTGTGTCTTCTGTTCTGTCCCATTGGCCTGTGTATCTCTTTTTAGGCCAGTAATATGCAGTTTTTGTTACTATAGCTCTGTGGTATCATTTGAAATCAGGTTATTGTGAAGCCTCCAACATTTTATTTGGCTTAGAATTGCTTTGACTAGTCCACATCTTTTATTCTTCCAAATGAATAAAACTGTTTTTTTTTTCCCTAGTTACGTAAAAAATACCATTTGTATTTTGATGGGTTTTGCTTTAAAACTGCATATTGCTTTGGGTAACATGGCCATTTTAACCATTCACTCTGCCTATCCATGAACATGGGAGATCTCTCCATGATCTTTCATTTCTTTTCTTTCAGTGTTCTATAGTGTTCCTTGAGAAAGTCTTTTACCTCCTTGCTTGGATATTTTCCTAGTTTTTTATTTTGTTTTGTTTTTTGAGACATTGTGAAAGGATTATTTTCCTGATTTGCTTCTCAGCAGATTCATTATTGATGAATAGCAATATAGGAAAGCTATTGGCTTTTGTAGGTTGATTTTGTGACCTGATACATTGCTGAATTTGGCTTCTGGTGGAGCTTTTTGATCTTCTAAGTATAAGATCACATCATCTGCAAACACAGATATTTGACTTCTTCCTTTTCATTTTTATCCTTTTTATTTCCTTTCTTGCTAATTGTTCTGGCTAGAATGTCTGGTTTGGATTGAATAGGAGGGGTGAGAGTGGACACACTTGTCTTGTTCTGGATTTTAAAGGAAATGTTTTCAGTTGTCCCCATTCACTGTGATGTTGACTTTGGGTTTGTTGTACATAGTCCTTATGATGTTGGGGTAGATTCCTTCCTAGTTTCTTTAGTGTTGTCATTATGAATGCGTGCTGAATTTTGTTGAAGGCTTTCTCTGAACCTGTTGAGATGACAATGTGATTTTTGTCCTTAATTCCATTCATGTTGTGAATTGCATCTATTGATTTGCATATGTTAAACCATCTTTGTACCCCTGGATAAAACCAACTTGGTCATGATGCACAATCTTCTCAATATGTTGTTGAATGTGATTTGCTAATATTTTACTAAATTTTTTTGGGGGGGAAGGTATCATGGATTGAACTCAGGGGCATTCGGTCACTGAGCCCCATCCCCAACCTTATTTTGTATTTTATTCAGAGACAGGGTCTCAGGGAGTTGCTTAGGACCTCACAGTGGCTGAAGCTGGCCTTGAACTCACGATCCTCCTGTCTTAGCCTCCTGAGCCACTGGGATTTCAGTCATGAGCCACCATGCCCGGCATTTTACTAAATATTTTGCATCCAAGTTTTTTTCAGGGATATTGGTCTGTAGTTTTCTTTCCTTGATGTATCCTTATCTGGTTTTGGTATGAAGGTGAAACTGGCTTCATAGAATGAATTTGGAAACGTCTCATCTCTTTCTATTTCATGGAATCATTTGAGAAAGCATTGGCATTAGTTCTTCTTTGAATGTCTAGTAGAATTCAGCTGAGACTCCATCTCATTCTGGGATATTTTTTGTTGAAAGGCTTTCATTACTGCTTCTAGTTCCATTGCTATTTATTGGTCTGTTCAAGTTTTCCATGCCCTTTTGATTCAATTTTGGCAGGTTGTAGGCATCCAGGAATGTATCTATTTCTTTTAGGTTTTCCAATTTATTAAAGTATAAGTTTTCAAAATAGTTCCTAATGATCCGCTGGATTTCTGTGATGTTTCTGATGTTTTTGATAATTTCCCCTTTGCATCTCTTATTTTATCAATCATGTTACTGATTTTTGTCAATGCCCAGCACCTAACATAGTGCCTGGTCACAAACATAAAAATCACATATTAAAATATAATAGATCTCATCCATCATACACATATAATAAATAGTACATATAAATATATTCTTCAGAACTTCGACTAAGTACTTGCATTAGTCAGCTGTTGACACAATATGCACTTGGCATTGATCAAAGTAAGTCCTGTGGTCAGCTTCACTGTCAGTGGGCTGGGGAACCCCCTCTGCCTCCAGGAGGCTAGGCAAGAGTGCAGGTGTGTAACGCAAACACAAGGGAGTGAAGATGCACCGCCACTAATCCCAGCTGCCCAGGTGCCCACCCACCAAGCCAGTCGCTCAAGTAGGTGACCCGAGCATGCGTCACTCCATGTCTGGTTTCTTCCCATCTATACCCCAAATTACCAGAGGGGTGCATCCCTGCCAGGATCTGGGGGTGGGGGTGGGGGAAATCTCAGACACAAAATGAAATACATTTCAAAGCATTTTTCAAGTATAAACCATGAAGTGTAAATAAACACGCAGCAATCCCTCCTGTTGTGCCCTCTGCAGCTAGAGATGTTTGCACAAACCCTTCCTAATGGAGTGTTTAATTTCAAGAAGCTGAAAATTGAGCTGACAATGTGTTGTTTACCAGCAAATTCAGAACCTGGGAGTGAGAAGAAAGCATTGTTCAAGCCCACGGATTATTTTTCCCATTAGGATTGAGTCTGTGGTATCCTTACCACACCCCCTCCTATCAGCAAAGTCCCCCAGATTGGGCTTCTCCAGGGCATCAGGCCCCATCTGATGGGAGTTGGGGTGACAATCAGATGTACTTGGGGACACTGCTGGTGACATGGAGCTTCTGAGACTCCAGGAGTCCCTGGGGCTTGTCTCTGTGGGACATCCTCCATCCTCAGAGTGTGGTCCTCTCCCCAGGGACACTGAGGTGCTGGAAGGAAGGGCAGAGGAAGCGGAGCTGTCAGGGCAGGGAGGTGCAAGGAAGTCTTTATTTGCTCCCTCGCGCAGCAGCAGCAGCAGCGACTGTTTACCTCCAAGCCTGTTTTTCAAGGAAATGGAGACCAGCAGAGGAACAACGCCCTGGTGAACCATTTCCATGAATTTATGTTGTGCATCTGGAGAGCACAGCCCTACGGGAGGCTTCAGGGCTTTGACATGGTCAGGATAAGGCTGGCCTGCCTCAGGCTGTGACCATCCACAGCCACCCAGTAAGTGGCCTGCCAGGTCCCCAGTGGGAAAACACCAGCCAAGCCAGGAGATGACAGGTGCCACCCTGGGCTCTGCAGGGCCAAGGAGAGGTGCACACACTTACCACATTCAGTTCCTCTCCCACAGAGGAAGGGAAAGAGAACACAGTGGGCGGAGTCAGAGGACCCGGGTTGGAGGTCCCAGGTCAGCTAGTGCAGGGCCAGGGGACCCTGGACAAGCCACAGAGCAGCCCCAAGCCTCGAGGTCCTGTTCTCACAGTGGGATCAAAATCTTGTATCTCACAGGACAGTTGTGGGGACCAAATGAGAAGATGAGGATAAAAGGGTCATTTCATCCCTTTTCAGAACGGAACAGAGCTGAGGTCAAAGGACTCTAATGTTCTGTAGAATAGGGATAGGTGTAGGAAGCTCCTGAACTAAGCCAGGGATGACCATCAGGGTTCAAGGACACCTGGAGAGCCAGGCAGGAAGATGAGCAAATACTTAGCACTAAGTAGTAGAGTTGTCCTTCAGCACCTGTGGGCAATGGCCCCAGGACTCCCTTTGGATACCAAAGTCCAGAGATGCTCAAGTTCTTTGTGTAAAATGGTGCACATCTGCCTGTAGTCCATGCACATTCAATGCTCGAAACCACCTCTAGATTACTTATAAATTCCTCAGGCAATGTAAATGTTATATAAATAGTTGATATACTCTAGTGTTTAGGAAATAATGAAAACCAATAAAAGCCTGTACATGTTTATACAGATGCAATTGGTTTTCAAATCGGAGCTTGGTTGAATCTGTGGGTGGGAAACCTGGGGACCAGAGGAGAAGAGCCAAGTCTCTGCAGAACTCCATGTCACTTGTGCTCACGGGTTTTCTTGTCTATCCTTTAGTCACTCTCTGTCACCCATCAGTCTTCTCCTGGGATTGGGGATGAGATTAGTCCTAGACAAACCAGGTGACTGAGGTGTATAATGCAATGTCTTGTGGTCCTTCAAGGCAAAGAGTCTCAGAAGAAGAGGGCAAGGCCCACAGGCTCATCCCACCAGCAGTGGGCAGTGGCAACGAGGTGTGCCCAGGATTCGCCTGACACAGGAGAAGGCCAACCTAGACCCACAGGAGTGGGCCCAGCATGTAGGCAGAGGCTCAATGGCCTCCCCAAAACAGAAAGTGAGCTCAGTCCCCCTGTCACCCACTGCAACCCCAGACAATACGGGGGACACATTACTTCCGGTACGTATCTCAGGCCTTGCAGACAGAGAGGACAAGAGGACAGAGTAGGGCTGAAGGAGTGGCTAAGCCCAAGAGAGGAGCAATGGCTCCATCCTCCCGGGTGCCCCTCCTCCAGCCTCCAGCAAAAAAAGTCTTTTCCCCCTTAATCTGCGGTGGCCCAGAGGACTTGGATCTTTTGCATTTCAAATGTTTATTCATGTTTTAATTTAAACCGGTAAAACTAATTCTGAGCACCCCACACGCGCGGCATCCCTAGAACCCTGAATCCTTTTCTCAGACCTGCCAATGTCTCGTCAGACGGATGGGGTACGAGGGGGTTTGCACGTGAGTGTATTTTAAAAGAAAAAAACATACAAGAGGGTTTTTGCGAGATTAAACCGTGGCTTTAGTCTTTTAGATTCTGGAGGGTTTCCATGGTAACTGGTAAGTTGGCTTGTTCCTTCTCTCTAGTTCTCTGGAGAAGCCAAGACAGCTCTTGTAGCTTCTCGAGTACATTTGGATCCAAATCCCAGAGTTCAGGAGTGGGAAGCGGGTCATCAGCCCCAGTGGTGACGAGCTTCCCCAGGGATTCCACCCCTCATCCAGAGGAAGCTGAGCCCCTGGTTCCCCCTACCCACCCTCCCACATCTCCCCAAGGCTCAGGACAATCCCGCAGGCAGCCAGGCGGCTCCCCTCCCTGCAGGCTGCAGGAGGCATGGGGCTGGTGCCAACTGGAGGCCATCCTGGCTCTACCTGCTTGTTCTGTGACTTCTCAGAGGCTCTTCACTTGCTGTTTTCCCAGTGGCGTCCCCAGATTCCCAGGCAGGGAACTTTCTGTTTTAGGCATGAATGCACCTTAGATGTCTCGGCCACAGCCCTGGCAGGCTCGGAGGGCACACTCACCCAGGGGGACGGGGACAGCTGCGGGCTGTGGGCAGAGATGAGGTAACCAGTGCACCCCAGGACTCAGCAAGTACCAGCCTCTGGGCGGGAGGGGTCAAGGGCAGTCCTGGGTCAGAGCTGCAGGAAGGGCTGCCCCACTGAGGCCGCAGCCCTTGAAGGGACATGGCTACTGCCCATTCACGGTCCAGAAGGGACTGGGCAATAAATACTCGGCCTTGCTCTGCTCTGCGCTCTGTCCTCCACGGTGCCTCCCTGTGTCCAGCCCCACCCCACTGAAGCCAGCAGGCAGGAGCCCATTGGCACCGCGGAGACAGGGCAGGCTGCAGGCACTGCCCAGGGCAGAAAAGAACCCAGAATAAGTTGGGGTGGTGACTGGAAAGCAACCAGCCCAGTGGCTCCTGGGGTCTCTGCTGCCCACTGGAGTGGAGGGACCCTCTTAGACACCTGCCCCCACCCCGGCCTTGGCCTCCAGAAGACGCTTGGCCTGGTGTTGGGATGTGGGTGGGAGGGTGGAAAGTGGGCACAGGAGGCCTGGGCCCTGCAAATGGCCCAGGAGCCTGTGTCCCCACCCAGCCAATGCCATGAAGCCACATGACAAGCCTGTGGCCCAAGGTGGAGTCTAGGGCAGTTTGGACCTGGTGTTAGGAACAAGCCCGAGAGCCTAGAGAAGGAGAGTTTTCAGGAATGAATTTGGATTAAATATAAAGATCAGGTCTGGGGCTGGGGCTCAGTGGCAGAATGCCTGCCTAGCCCGTGTGAGACACCGGGTTCGATTCTTAGCACCACATACAAGAAATAAAGCAAATGAAATAAAGGAATGCTGTCCATCTACAACTACAAAAAAAATTATATATATGTCAACTGTTGAGAGGTCTAAGCAGCCGTCAGCAGGAAAGACACCTCCCGTTCTCTGGAGGTGTTGCAGGGTGCTGGTGTAGACAGGAGGCCACTTTCTGAGCGTGGGCAGAGACCCAAGGACGTGGAGAGGAGAGCCTGGCTGTCTGTAGAGAACAGCCTTCAAGATGGGGGGAGGGCATCTCAGTGAGTGTGCGATGCACAGCGGGGAGTATGTGACAGGCACCCTGGCTGGGACAGAGGACAGGAAGGAGGCCAGGCCTGTGCCTGCAGGTCCTCTGGGGGGACAATGGGAAGGAGAGCCACTGGAGGACAGATTCTGGTTTCACTGTGTTTCCCAAAGAGTGGGCAGGGGAGTGGGCAGGGAGGGGAGTGCCCTCAAGGTCAAGTCTTAAAGGCCACAGTCCCAAGGAGGGAGGAGGGCTGGGGCAGGAGGTGGGGTAAGAGAGCCTGGAGTCCTGGGCCTTGGGAGGACTGGGAGCTGAGCTCCAGGTCTTAAGCACATCTCCGGGCAGCCCCACGGCAAAGGCTTGGTCCATCTGTCCCAGTGTGCACCCTCTCTCACTGTTTTGTCCCCACTGCAGTGACAACACTGAGTCTCCAAAATTGCCACTGTCAGCTATACGCCCCTCTGTGCTGTCCCCTCCTGGAAGATTCTGCTAAATGAAAGTGGTCATGGTGGATCATTGGTCCCAGGGTCAGGGACTTGTGGGCAGTCAACTTTACCAGGGTCTGGAGGCCATCATTCTCCATGCAGGCCCCATCTGGGGACACAATGCCATGGAGACTAAGCAATTGTAGACCACAGGTCTTTAGAGCAGATGTTGAATGATGCTTGAGTAGATGGGGTGACCCTGAGGGCTCTTTTCTCCCCCACAGTGGGTCACAGTCCAGGGACACCTACACCCCCAGCTACCCGCCATTGGGTTCAGACAGGATCTCCAGCCGCGCCTCTGCAGGACGAGTCTACCCCGGTGTGCATCTCCAGAAATGGAGACTGGCTCCTTAGACAAGACAGTCACCTTGGGCGCAGAAGGACAGTGTGTTGGCAGTGAGCCCCCAGATTTAGCAAATTGACATCTCCAGGGCAGGGGTCATGACTGACCTTTGTGACCAGCATCCTGGATAATGAAAAGGAGACTCTGCAGGCAGAAGGTGCAGCTGGAGCCGAGCCCAGTAGTAGGTTTGGGGGACAGGGAGGGGAGTGCGGGGTTGACAGGTGGGACCAAGGAGAACTTTCCAATGAATGAATGAACCATCAGACTAACCACGCGACCTGCCCAAGGGCTACGGCTGCTCCTCAGTGGGCCAGGAGCATGACTCCCAGCAGCCCTTCCTGTGACGTCCTGAGCCTTTGGATTTTAACTGGGCTGGAGACCTCCCGGCACCAGGAGAGGGAGTTGAAGAGCATTCTGCAGTCATCAGCTGGTCAGATGGACCCTCTCCACGCCTGACCCCAGGAGACTGGGCCCCCTGGTGGGTCTGTTCTGATGGGAACTGAGAGAGGCAGTCCTCCCGCACGGCCAGGGACACTGTTGGAAGAGAAATCCTGGCCAGTTGGGCCATTTTGTCCAGGAGGCACCACCCAGGAGGTGACCAGAAAGCAAGTCGGGGAGTGGCTTAGGGCTTGCCAGGGACAGAGATACCACCAGGACCTCAGGGGCCTGGATTCGGCCCTGGTCTCAACACCTTCTCCCAGTGTGACTTTGGTTGCTTTGTTCCCGTTTGGGGTCCTGCTCTTCACCCAGACGGTGCCCCTGGAAGGAACTTCCCCGTTGTACAGGCGAAGCCCACGGGCCTCAGCCCACCTCTTCCCAGGGAAGACTCTGGAGAAGACTGTGGGGTGGGGGTTCCTCCTGGAGAGCATGGGACCAGGGGGAGCCTGCTGCTGCTCCCGGGGCCTCCGCAGCAGGTGAGGGCTCAGGATGTGAGTGGGTTTTTCCCTGAAGCCGTCCAGGCCAGAGCTGAGGGAAATAACAGCAAGCTGGCCACTGGCCACCGGGGTCAGCCCAGCTCTGACCTCATTCGAGGAAAAAGTTGGCCAGGAAGTCTGGTGTTGGGCAGGATGTGTGTGTGTGCCCGCATGTGTGTGTGCACCTACGTACGCACATATGGGTGGGTGAGAGCCCCCGGCATGAGCCTTCGCACAGTGTTCCCAAGTGTGCTAGGTCGGCATTCATCTGACACGCACACGGCATAACAGCCTTGCAACATTCTAAGACTTCCTCGCCAAAATCCCTTGGCCCCAACACCCCTTGAGTGCCTCATCCCTGCTGTCCCAGCCCTCCCAGGACCCAGGGGACCTCCCCCTAAGCTTCCTACCAAAGGGTTAACTCCCAGCCCTGCTCCAGCAAAGCCAGAGAGCAGAAGCCGGTCACAAAAGCACATACTGAATGATTCCCTGGATATAAAATATCTGGAGTAGGTGAACCTCAGAGGCAGAAGGCAGATTGACAGTTGCCAGGGCCTGGGAAGTTGGGGGAAGGGGCGTATTTGAAACTTAATAGAGCTGGGGGTCACACCACCTTGTGACTGAGCTAAATGCCCCCGAAGTGCATACTTTTAAATGACTAGTTTTTGTCCTGTGAATCTCACCAAAATTTAAAAACGAATAAGGGTGAAGACAGGCGGTGGCATAGTTTTTCTTGTTAAAAAGGCCATGATGTATTAAACCCTGTCATATGTGCTGGTGAATGCAGCCAGGACAATGGAATTTTTTTTTTTCCAGTAATGCCTCATCTATCCTCACTTCAAAACAGATGACCCTAAGTATTGGTGTCTTAAAACAGTCACAGTTTTATTTTATCTCATGATTTTATAAGTGAGAAATTCAAGCGATTCAGGCAAAGTTCAGCTGGCCGGATCTTCTGCTCCATTCGGGGTCCCCTGAAGTGACACAGTGGTGTTCAGTTGGCAAACGACCTAGTCTGGGGGTTCCAAGGTGACCTCACTCACATGTCTGACAACTTGGAGGGGCTGCCGGGAAGGCTAGACCCAGCTGAGACTGTCCACTGCAGCCTCTGCACGTGGCCTTTCCAGCGTAGATGTATCAGGGCTTCCGGGAAGTTTTAAGGGCAGCAGTAGGAAATGCTAGAGTCTTAAGACTTGATCCCATGAGCATCGCTACAACCATCTCCAATCATATGGCCACTTAGATGCAGGGGGATAGGACAAAGACCCCGCCACTCAATGGGAAAACAACAGTTTTACAGTCGTCCACCATAAGTATGGATATTTTTAACCATCGATTTCATTCCTTGATGACTTTGTTTTAAATTTTCTATTTCTGGGGCTGGGTTGGTGGTTCAGTGGTAGCGCGCTTGCCCCACACGTGCAAGGCCCTGGGTTCGATCCTCAGCACCACATATAAATAAATAAAATAAAGTTATCATGTCCAACTACAACTACTAAAAATAAATATTTAGAAAATAATTCAAAGGTTTCTTTAAAAATTTTTTTTCTATTTCTTCCTGAGTCAATTTTCTAGAAAATTGTCCATTTTTATCTGTTTTCATATTTACTTGTGTCAACTTTATAGAGTATACCTTAAGAAGTATTTCTGGTTTATTTGTGATATTGTCACCCCCCGGCCCTTTTTATTTTTTATTTTGAGACAAGGTCTCATTAAGTTGCGCTGCCTGGCCTCAAACTTGGCATCCTTCTGTCTCAGCCTCCCAGGTAGATGGAATTATGGGTGTTACAGGCTGCACCCCCTTTTGATTCTTAACATTTTTTTTTTATCAGCACTGCCTGAGGTTTATCTAACAATCTTTTTTTTTTAAATTTAAAACACCACTAATTATATTTTACTATAAAGTCATAATTAAGCAATATGGAAATGGTATAATAAATAAGGGGGAAATCAATGAAACATAAGAAAAAACATAATGTGTTTCATAAGCAACTTCAGGACGACATTATCTTTCCATAATGTTCTCTCTGCTTCCTTGAATTAAAAAAAAAAATTGTGGTACAACATACATAAAATTTTGGGGCTTGGACTGTGGCTTAGTGGTAGAGCGCTTGCCTAGCACATATGAGGCCCTGGGTTCGATCCTCAGCACCACATAAAAATAAATAAACAGAATGAAGGTATTGTGAAAAAAATCACCATTTTGATTATTTTAAGTGTACAACTCAACAACATAAAGTTTATTATCACATTGTTGTCCACCACTACCATCCACCTCCAGAAGTTTTTCCATCTTGCAAAATTAAACTGTGTACCCATTAGTCAACAATCCTCCATTACCCCTCTGTGGCAACCACCAGGTCTCCTTTCTGAGTCTATGAATTTGACTCTCCAGGTACTTCATGGAAGTGGAATTGTAGAGTGCCTGTCCTTTTGTAACTGGCATCTTTCACTTAGCATAATATCTTCCAGATTCATCTGTGTTGTAGCATGTGTCAAACTTTCTTTTCTTTTAAAGGCTACGTAATATTCCATTGTACATACACACCGTATTTTGTTTATCCTCTCATCCATTGAGGGACATCTGGGTTGCTTCCACCTTTTGGCTATTTTGAATAATGTTGCTGTGAACGTAGGTGTGCAAATACCACTTGAAAAACTTTCTGGTTTTAATGTTTTTGGGTATGGGATTTCTTTCTCTCTCTCTCTCTCTCTCTCTTTCTTTTTTGCCAGAAATGGAATTGCCAGGTTACATCGTAATTCTATTTTTAATTTTATAACAAAACAGCATGCTATTTCTAATAGTCTTTTCAAGAAATACAAGTATCTCTGCATTTCATTAACTTCAATTGTCTGCTTGGTTTCTCAATTACTCAGAGAAATATATTAAAATCTATTTTTTGTCTTTATCGATTGTCTTTGTTGATTGAAATGAGAGTATTTTTGTTTTGTGTTTCATTAATTTCTGTGGTTATCTCTGACGCCTCCCTCTGCTTCCACGGGGCTCACTCTGTTCTTTGCTAGCTTAAGTTGGATGTTTAGCTTACTTATTTTTAGCCTTTTTTCTTTCCCATGATAAGAATTTCAAGGTTATAAATTTCTAAGTACTACTTGAGCCATATCCAAGCTTGGTTTATTTTATTTTATTTTTTTGCCTTTTTTTTTCCCCCCGGTCCTGGGGATTGAACCCGGGCTACTCTATCACCAGCCCTATTTTTAGTTTGTATTTTTGAGACATGGTCTCACTGAGTTGCTGATGTTGACCCTGAACTTGTGGTCCTCCTGCCTGAACCTCCCGAGGAGTTACTGGCATTTCAGGCATGCACCACCACACCCAGCTCAAGTTTGGAAATGTAGAATTTTTTTCATTTGGCTCTGATCATTTTCTTGGTTTTCATTATTTCTTCATAGGTCCATTTGCTGTTAAGAGTGGACCTTAGGGCTGAGGTGGTGGCTCAGGGGCAGAGCGCTTACCTAGCACATGTGTGGTGCTGGGTTCCATCCTCAGCACCATGTAAAAAAAAAATGAAGTTATATCCATCTACAACTAAAGAAATATTTTTTAAAAAGTGGATCTTAAAAATATTTGTTTTGAAGTTTAAAGTTGTATTTTTGAAATTATTTTCTATCCATTTTTTGTTGTCAAATAATATCATTATTATGATAGAATTTTAAAAAATATTTGTTGAGGTTTATTATGATTTAATATTTAGTCAACCTTGATTCTCTAATATTAATATTTATTAATGTATTTATATAAGTATCATAACAATCAATTTATTTATATAAGTATATAACTATATAGTTATTAATTTATGGTTAATAATATTAATATCTACTATCTTTCATGTGACTTCTCTAATTGCTGGATGTAGTGTTCTACATACACATAATAAAACTGAACTTGCTAATTGTGTGATTCAAACTTCAATTGTCTGATTTCTCAATTACTCAGAGGAATATATTAAAATCTCTATGATGGTTTGGTTTTCTTTATCCTGGTTGATTCCTGCTTTGTACATTTTCATGCTATGTCAGCATCAGGTCTTATGTATTTCAGTTGGTTTATTATATTTGTTGGCATGCTGTTATTTGATTGACAGTTGTATTTAATAATGTTGTTTCTACCAAAAACCTGGAAAAGCTCCTCAAAAGGTGAAGACTGTGCCTTCCAAGATTTTGAAACCCTCTAATCCAGAGCCCTGAAAATTGTAGACCTCCAACCTACGAGCAAATCAGGAAAATGCAACCCTCTCGCTCTCCTTCAATCAGCAGGCTCTCCCAATAGAGCACGAGAATTACGTGGGGAATCGCTGGCTGGTGCCAGGTGGCAGCCGAGGGACAGCCGGGCAGTCATTTGCAAGGCTGAGCTACAGGATTTACCCTGTTTGAACAGCTGCCTCCAGACCCTGAGTTCTTTCCAGAACCCTTCAAAGCGGAAGAGCTCACTAAAAATTTAGCCAGCCATTGGGTCATTGCCCACCTCTGGGGTTTGAGGCTGTGTCTTTGACCTTGAGTTGGAATCAGAAGGTCTTGGCAGTTGAGGGGTGTTGTGTCATTCATGGCTAACTGCTGAAGATCAAGACTTTGGCGGGGAAGAGAGGAAGGGAGATGTGACCAGATGGCTTCACTCCCCACAGTGCTAGAAGCTTGGCTGAGTCCAGCCTAGAGAGGAGGCACCTGGCTGGGGGCAGGAGCATCCCTCAAGAGTTAGGCACACTCTGATTTAGAGCCACAGGGCTCTAGAAGAGAAGGAACGGGAGACAGGGATAGAAGGTAGACGAATGTCCACCAAGAATAAGAGAGGGTCCAACTATTGACTTTTCCTGACCTTGGACAAGAACAGAGCCTCCATTGTGCTCCAGAGGTTGCTGAGCCTGCAGGTGCCCCGGATGCTCCAGGCAGTGCCTTGTGGATGCACCAAGGAAACACACTAGAAGCTCTGAGGCCTGGCCTTGGAGGATCTGGCAGCCCTGTCCATAAGCTCTAGAGAGCAAGCACCATCACTGTGCTTCCCAAGGGATAAGAAGTGGGTGCTTAAACAGGGTGTGCGCTTCACAAGGAAAGGGAGTGGCAGTTCCCAAGAACCAACTTGAGCTGTGTCAAACAAACCAGAGCAACTGTCACCCTAGCTCGTCTTCTGTGGCAACAGAGTCCATGTTGTGTGGATGGAGCAGGCACCTGCCGTGTGCCAGCCACTATGCTAGAGGATCCCACCCTCCCGTCTACTCTTACGGCCTCCTGGTGAGGAAAGTGTTTTCCCATTTTGTGGACACTGATGTGCAGAGTTGGCACCTGCACTGCACTGAGGAAGGCAGGATTTGAACACAGACCTGTTTGAATCCAGAAAGTAGACTAGTGCTCGCCAGGGTGTTGGAGGGAAAGAGAATGGGGAGTGACTGGTTACTGGGTCTCTTTTAGGGATGATGAAAATGTCCTAAAGTTAGGGACAAGGGATAGGGCTCAGTTGGACTGCACTGGCCTAGCATGTGCAAGATCCTGGGTTCCATCTCCAGCCCTGCAAGAAAACATCCTAAGATTAGTGGTAATGGTTGCAAATATACTAAAAGGGTGAACTTTATGACACATGAGTTACATCTTAAATAAAGATATAAGGAGTAAAAAAAGTTGTGATATAGATGTATCTATGGGACATATAATCATGACTACTAGAGTATTATGCTTCATTTTTTTAAATCTATATAAAGACCCAAATGTTTTAAGTTATGTCTCTATATCCATAGGATGAGAAAAAATTCTGAAAGGAAATAAAAAATGATGACTAGAGTTTGTAAGATAGTGGGTGAATTGATATCACAAATTTTATACAATAAAAGCACTTTCTTTTAGAATCAGAAAAATACTTTTGTGAAAATAAGAATGGATTGCCTGTTAACAAGCTTCTTGTCATTGCAAGCACCCAGAACATTTGAGAATCATCAGATACGGATACTTGCAATTTGCATCATGGGGGGTTTGGTCTACCACATTATCACCTAGTTCTTTTAAATAAGATACTACCATTTTATATTACTTTATCTATTTCTTTTTTTTTTTTCTGGGATTGAACCCAGGACGTCTTACATGTTATGCACATACTCTACACTTTAAAAAAATAAAAAGAAAAAATAATAGACCCATCCCAATCTTTATTTTGATATTGGTCTGTTGTGGGGGGGGAGAATTTACATTTTATTATAAGATGCAGTAACAACAACAACAACAACAAAAAAAACCCACACAATTTAAAAGGTATACAAAGACTCAAAATGGGAAAGAGGAATCCAAATACTATGTGTAGTTACAATGCTCTAATTTTAAAAAAAAGAATTCATCTAAATGCAAACTCTACATGCTTCTGTGCAGCCAGAACAAAAAGATTATGTTGTGACAAAATGTTCAAGAAATTATCTTACCAAGGGAGACTCCAGATTTTCCCTTTGGTTTTTGTAAAAATGAAAATAAAACTCAAGACTTGACATTTGAAATACTATCTGACAATGTCGACTCATACTCACTTTGAAGGTTGCTGACACATGAGACAAACATAAATAATTCTTAGAAGGGAAACTGCCCGTTTTTTTTAAACCCAAGTTCAGGGACCCACATGGAGGTGGGAAGCTGGCCAGGCCCGCCCAGTGGGCTGTGCAGCCTGAGCTGGCTCCTCCCACTCCCTGGCAGAGGGCAAGGGCAGTGGGAGACTGAAGAACCCGGCTATAAAAAGCTTTGTTTTATTTCCTTCTAAGGCATCGTGAGTCACTGGGTGCTCCAGCCCCCCAGTGCCCGGGAAAGTTCAGCTCAAATCGGAAATGTGCATGTCTTTTCCTAAACCAGAGCTATTGACAAATCAGATGACGCTGTCAGCTGGACCGAATCCCTGACTGGCCCAGTGGTAACTTCTTAATTCCGTTCTGGACGAATGGGTCACTTAATTATCAGTTTTTCTGACCCAGGTTCCACTATTACATCACTGCCCTGATAGCAAGCGTAGCCTCCAGTCCACTCCCAATATGGAGGTGCTCAGGATTTTAAAGTCCCACTTGCCAGCTCGAAGGACTCAATTTCTCTCCCACTTGAGGTTGCAATTTTCATCAGCTCAAACACCAAGAGGAGCCAAACCAGGTGGGTCAGAATCCTGGAAAACCACAGGCAGAAGGTACCAGTCCAGCGGTCTTATTTTAACAATCAGGAAACAGAGACCCAGAGATGGTAAGGAAACTGCCCAAGGTCACAGAGGGACAGAACTCAGACTTGAAGCCAGGCTCCAAGTCTTGGAGGAGAGAGGGCTTTGTTCCTAGGGTGGAATCCCAGCTCCTGCATACAGGAGGGGCTGTTTAAATGCTCCCTGGAGATGGGCCTCAAGCCTTCTGGCTAAAGCAAGGCTTATCCTGTGATCTTCTTTTTGATCTTCTCACTGCTTCCGTGTGTGGGATTGGAACCAGGGTAGAAAAGATTCTTCTGGAAACAGAGGTCTAGGAATGAGGGTTGGGGATGGAGCTGGGAGGTTTCCACACCACTGGAAACTGCATGCCCTTCCCACTTTCCTCGGCTGTCTCCTCTGGAGGTCAGTGGAGGTGCTTCTGTCATTTAAAGTCCCCATGTGAAAAATTTATTTCTTGCCAGGTGCAGTGGCACACGCCTGTAATCCCAGCAATTTGGGAGACTGAGGCAGGAGGATCACAAGTTCAAAGCCATCCTCCACAACTTAGCAAGACCTTGTCTCAAGATAAAAAAAGAAAAAGGGCTGGGGATGTAGCTCAGTGGCTAAGCACCCTGGGTTCAATCCCTGGTACTAAAACAATTCCCAGAAAATTGGATTGATGTTAAGGTCAAAGAGAAACTAATCTATGGTATGAATTTTTTTTTACATAAAGGAAGCATGGATGTACTAACGGGCCAAGAGACAGGGTTAAAATGTCAGCTATCAACACCCAAAGTACTTCATGCTAGAGTAAGGCTGTCACGGATGGACCCACAGCACTTCTGGCCTCTCACCCTCAGGGCTACACTGGAGCCCAGGCAGGTTCCCCTTCTTCATAGAGCAAAAGGGATTGAAAGCTATTCAAGCTAAAAACCTACACAGTTCGCAGTTAGAGATGAAAGGCTGCAGAAATGTTTATTGAATACAGTGCCAGGTTTATAAATAAAACTTATTTACAATTTCCATAGAGTTGGTCCCCCATCCGAGAGGTGGTTGAATCTCCAAACAGTTTGAGATTTACAGAAACGTTCAAGTACATCTCCTTTCCAAATAGCCATGGTGAAGGGCAACTTCAGTAACCAAAGAACCACCGCCATCTTTGCTACAGAAGTGTTTAATGAACATCATAATAGATTTGGAGAAAGAACACACTCTACCCATGCCACTACCTTCTACTCCAAGGGACAGACAGTTTCTGTCTCCTACAGGACAACTTCAAGGGATTAAAAAGGAAAACCATTAACTGCCATCTGAAGGGACAGATTAAGACACATCAGTGGAAATCTAGTCACTCTCAAAAGGATAAATATATTTAGGATATACAATAAATAATTCAAATGGTTAAAATAATTGAAGAGTAGACTTGACCAAATTTACATTCTTTGTTCAGGAAGAGGTTTCCAGGATGCTGAGGGGCTAATATATATGCTATTCCTCTGATGTGACAGCAGCACTAGGCCTACTGGACAGCCATTCATTCCAATATTGGTACAAGTACAGTCTGACATGCATTTATAAAGAGAATATAAAAATATGTACAATAGCTCATCTTCAATGTGTTTTAAGTTGCCAAAAGACACCAATTAAAGTGTGCAAAAATTTGTCAAAAAATCAGAAAAAGCCTTCCCTGGCAACAGTGCATCAAAGACCCTCTGAAGTATTGAGACCCACTTGCCTTGCTCAACACCTACCCCAAACAGATGGAGAATGAAACTATGAAAGGCTTTGCCAAGTACTCAGCAGTTTCTTATGGCAAGTCTCAGGCTGAAGCAGGATGCCAGTTAAACTAGTCATTTTATATATATAAATATATGTATATATTTATAGAGCAGTTAGAAGTAGGGGCGAGTTTACAGGAAGGTGCTACCCAACTTCAAGGGTACTGCCAT
The DNA here is from genome assembly GCF_052094955.1 of Ictidomys tridecemlineatus. Taxonomy (NCBI): domain Eukaryota; kingdom Metazoa; phylum Chordata; class Mammalia; order Rodentia; family Sciuridae; genus Ictidomys; species Ictidomys tridecemlineatus. The sequence goes on along the minus strand of NC_135481.1, from coordinate 110,998,899 downwards.
GACACCAGGCGCTTTCCTCCAACTCAAGCAGACTGCAGACACCCACCCCTGGGCCGGTCCTGCCCCAAGACGCCAGGGGCGAAGGCTACAGTAGACTCTGCCTCACCTCCGTTCCAGGCCCCAACGTTATTCCCTGGGGAGGAGGGTGGGCTTCTGGTTCCCATACAGGATCCTGGCCCCCCAAGAACCCTGTTTCAAAAGTAGTCTTTTAGGATAGGCTGCAGGACTATGAAAATAGAGTCCACCCACTTCTAGAAAGACTCAGTAAAAGGGTGAGCGAGGTTAAGTTTTTAAAAACAAGTTGCCATCCCCACCCCACTTTGAAACTACCAGTCATGACCAAAGGCCCGAGACTGGGTCAGCAACTGGGCCATTTGACCTCCCTACCAGAAACATCCATGTCGTTCACTTGTTCAAACCAGAAGCCCTCAGTAACTCAACAGAAGAGGAACCCCAGGTACTCGGGTGTTCCCGCAGACTCAGGGAATTGAGAAAGGCCAACTACCCGTCCAAGGACTCACAGCAGAGGCCACGGGCAATGTGTCCTCTCCACTGCTCTGACCCACCCCTCTGGCAGAAAACTAACAAGCTACAAAATGCCAGAAAGACAGGGAGTAGGAGAGGAAGGAGAAGCCAAGGGCTCTAAATCAGCCCTGAACGCACCCATTTGGCTGCCCAGAGCTCCTCACACTGCCTTGCTAGCAGCCTGCCACCATCCCCCGGCAAATTAAAACCACCCATGCCACCACTCAAGAACCCATCTCCCTGCTAAGACACAACCAGTGCACACCCTGAAAAATACAAACCCAGCCTGCATTTCAAGAGCACTGCATTAAAGGCAATATGCTTTTAAGGGGGCTTTTTAAAATGGACCAATTCCATTACAAAACCAGCATCAGCATGTCTGAGTTTTGGTTAAAGGTTTATAATTAGACATGAAATTCACTCTGGGCTGGAGTTTTACTTTCAAGCCAGAGGCTTAGCATTAGTTCTACCTGGAGGGGGTGGGGAAGGAAGTGTGGGGCAAAGCCAAGTCAACTTAAAGAAAAAAAGTAAAAGGGGGATGTTAAATAGAATTATAAATTAAAAACGGAATCAAAGGTGACTGGTAGTGTCTTTTAGGCATGAAGAGACTGGCTTAGGAAAGGACTACTGCTTCTACCACACACAGCGAGGATTGAATTACAGACACACTAAACCATGTCTCTTGCACAGATGGTCTCAAGTAGTTACATAAAACAGGTAATCAGCAGCACAATTGAGAAGAACCCCTAAATACATGCTTGAGAAAGTGGTTTTTTCCTTCCTTAAGAGCTCCACAGCCTGAATAGGTCATTAAGTTACCATGATTTGCCTCCCCCCTCCCCCAGAGAAAAATGCAACTAGACTTACACATCCTCAGGTATGATAAAAGCCATCGGTGGCAGCTGCCCATGTTTAGGCAAGGTCTTGGGCTCGGAGGTGGTGCTGGAATCTTGGAGGGAGGGAAAACCCAACACTGGGCTGTGGGTATTTAATGTACATTGGTCTCCCCTTCAACTGCCTCATCCCCCTTTAGATCTCAGCTTTACAAAGCATTTAACACCACTTTAAGTTAATGGTCTTTTATTGGAAAAAAAAAAAAGACTAGCATTTACAACTTGGAATGGACATAAATTGTAATTTCTTGAACAGCAACATTGATGGTTGTGCTGAAGTCCACAGCCACAGCCTACCCTGCCGGCTCCAAGTCATGGTTCAGAAGGTTTTAAAAACAGAGAGTCCAAAGATGCTCCCTTGATAAAGAATTCTTATTAAAAATTGTGTGAGAGGTGACAGCCTGACACCCATTTCACTCTAACACAATGCAGACAATGCTAAACCAACATATGCAGGCATACCACCAGGGTGTCATTGTCACCATGGGTCAGAGCACATGAAGTACAAGAGGACCATCCGACTACTGGGGCTACCGTCTCAGCAGTTTAACCTTCACCCATTTTCTGCACATCATCCTGAGGTAAACCAATTTTAAATGTGTTTTCGGTAAACCAGCTATGACAATTTATGCTAACAAACTGCACTAGGACCCATCTGATAGTCTTGAATTTGTTTTTTCATTTTTTGATTTTAATACAAATGCCTGACTGTGCTCAATCATCAAGCTGCATGCATGAAAAACTGGCCAGCCCAAACAGTGTATTAATCATTAGCAAATGGAACTTTAAGGAGTCCACTAAGTGCTTCCTTATCATTAAGGTAGTACAGTATTTATATTGTAAAACTGGTGTGGAGCTTGATCTTTAGGGGACAGGACCACCAACCAATACATGCAGATTTTGTGTGTGTGGACAGAAGGTACTTTTGACATTCAGTTTTGCTATATAGAAACAGAATGAATAAATGAACTTTTTTCTTTTCTTTTTTTTCTTTTTTTTTTTTGCAAGAGGTAAGTAAAAGATTCAATTTGATTCTTCTAGAGGGGGGAAAAAGTAGTTGAAAGTAGGTCTTCATTTTGCAGTCATCATCTGTACGAATTCTGAAAAGACAAATAATCATAACTTTTGGTTATCTTCAAAAGCAGCTTTAGTAAAAACAACATCTCTACTCTGCGTACAACAAAATCAGTAGATGTCTAAAGAAACGGCTGATTTGTTTTCAGATCCAAAAGAAGACTACTGAAGACTAAGCCAAAGCAGTTTTTAGGGCTTTACCTTCATAGTTGACTTGTCCGTCTCCATCAATATCTGCTTCTCTGATCATTTCATCTACTTCTTCATCTGTTAGTTTTTCTCCTAAGTTTGTCATGACGTGACGTAGTTCTGCTGCACTGATGTAACCATTTCCATCCTGGGAATATTCAGCATTGTTATGGATGGTGGTTTGGTGAGCAAGTAGGTCTTTAACTTAATTATGCCCCTCTCAAGTTATTGCCAATTTTGCTGACATCAACACTGCTCCCATCTCCAGCTCCCACCTCTACCTACTAACCACAGGCCAACTAACACCATGGCGAATTTTGGGACTTTTTTCCATTAACAAGTACTGAAAATAATAATCAGAGGTGGTTTAAAGACCCTCTCTATTATGCCTCCCTCCCCTCAACCAGCAAGATTACTAAAGAAATCAGGATACTTGGAAGCAAGACCAGAGGCTCAGGCAGTGCGGCTGTGTCTCACTGTCTCACTGACTGACCGCTGCAGCCATCAGTTGTGATGGCCAAAAAAGTCAGACTGCCTGCAACACAGATGCAGAATTACCTTGTCAAAGACTCGGAATGCCTCGCGGATTTCTTCTTCACTATCGGTATCTTTCATTTTTCTAGCCATCATAGTCAAAAATTCTGGGAAGTCAATGGTGCCATTACCTCAAAATAAGAAACAAAAAGCTCAAGTAAGATAAGCTCTGCTTAACCCAGCTCTGCAGTAATAATTTTGGTGCCATTATACGGAATGGCAAGCACTTGCTGTAACAAAGTGACTATTTTATTAGGATCAATCTTTTATAGGTCTAAAATGTTCAAATACGTCACAGGGCAAATTTCACATGATTCAAATTAATCATCGGTGCCCAGGGCAGCACTGAAAGATACAAAGGAAACCATATGCCTGCATTTGTGACCACTGAAGTTAGCTGGGCAGTTCAAGGGGAAAGCAGCACATCGCAGGAACAATCTTCCCACTTTTGAAACAAGCACTCTCGACTGCCCACTCTGAACTAAGGAGATCACTCAGGCTTAACTCTACCTTAGCTACTGAAGCCAGTGATATATGAACTGCTTTAGGGACAAAAGGAGAATAAGAGTGGGAAAAATGGTTATGAACGGGCCATAGTCTTCTCCAGGAGCATTTTTCAGCCACACTATGAGTCACCTAATCATTTTTCTCCCAAGTCTTTTTTTTTTCTTTTGGTGCAAGGGACTGAATCCAGGGCTCCTCAGATGCTAGCATGCACTCCACCACTAAGCTACATCATTAGCCCCAAAGTGACTCTCTACTTCACACTAAGGGAAATGATCAGAAGCATTTCCAGCTCAGACTATTAATATTAGGACACTGTCACAAGCATTCACTTTATGGGCAGTATTCCAAATAATTCCCCTAAAACTAACAAATGGATACCCCCAAAACAAGCCTCCATTGTTACTTGAATTAAATGAAAATAAAATTAGAAAAAAATCATCAGGTTAAGTTACTCGTTTTCACCAGTACCTCTAAAACAGAGTAATTCCGGCACTGAGGATATAGTTCAGCTTGCACAAGACCCTGAGTTTCATACTAGATCTACAAAAAAATTAACTAATTTTTCAAAAATTCAGAAATTTCTTAAAGTCTTTTAGGCCTCTAAAATTTTACATCAAAACTGTATTCATGCAAGACAAAATGAAGTGCTATCTCACAATCATGCAAAGATGTTTAGGTACCACCATATTTACTCAGAGCAAATACACAATTCAGTAGCTTGATGCAACTTCCCCCATATAGTTTGAGAGCCAAATATACCTCCTTCCATCCCCTAGTTTCCCAGAGTTCACACAAAACTGGAGGGAGCCACTCATGTTCCTAGATGTCTAATCACCTTAGCAATAAAACTAGACCTAGTGGGGCGTGGTGGCGCACGCCTGTAATCTCAGTGGCTCAGGAGGCTGTGTCAGGAGGTTCGCAAGTTCAAAGCCAGCCTCAGCAATGGCGAGGTTCTTAGTGAGACCCTTTCTCTAAATAAAATACAAAATAGGGCTGGGGATGTGGCTCAGTGGTTGAGTGCCTCTGAGTTCAATCCCCTGTATCAAAAAAAAAAAAAAAAAACAACAACAAAAAAAAAAAAACTAGACCTAACTATGGAAAGTTCACTTTTCTAAAACAGTCTTTGAAAGTAACTCTAATGGTCCCAGAAATCCTTGTCAAAGAGCTTAACTAAAAACTCTGCTTCTAAATGTTTTTGACAAGTATAATTCTATTATACCCCTTACAGTACCATATTTTTCTAAATGGCTACTATCAGGTCAATTACCTAGAAAGTAAAGTCTAGATCCAAACTGTTTATTCTTAGCTCATCTTTAAAAAATATATTGTGTTCTACAATCTTATGTGGCACATTAGTGAGTTTATATGATTTGCAAAAATTCACAGGTTGTGAGGTGTGTCTGTTTACTGATGGAAGTAAGCCATGAAAGCCGCTGTGCCCTGGAGGAGTGGTGGGGGGAATGAGGATGAACTGCTACAGGGGTGACTGCCACTTCCTTCTTAGGGTACACCTCGTGCAACTTCCCCTTCTCTTGGTTCTGCACATCTATCCCTACAGTCATCAGACACCCTTCCCCCAGCCTCCTGTGGTGCTCCTTAGCAAACACCCACCACTTACACTGTCTTAAGCTGTAATGTTGATTTCTAAGAGAGATCTTCACCTGCTGCACTTGAGGGATTCTCTTCCTCTTAGGGATTTTTTTAAGAGCATATTCTATGGCTATTTATTTTTACTCCCCCCATAGAGCTCATTGCAGACTAGCGGGACAGTTGGTAAGATTTGAGCTATAGGTCACAGCAAGCAGAAAGGAACAATGCAGCTATCTTATCCAGGCAACGTTCTAGACAGTGAGCAGGGTTAATGCAGGCCCACAATCTTCTATTTAATGTCAATGGCTATAAAGTCAACCACAGAAACAAACTCCGCTCATCTGCTTTGCTCTGGGACCTGAAAGACAAATCTTGTAACATGTCTGAACTTGAATTACAATAGACTGGCACTTATTCACAGGTCTAAAACCCTTACCATCAGCATCTACTTCGTTGATCATATCCTGCAATTCGGCTTCTGTCGGGTTTTGACCCAGTGACCTCATGACGGTTCCAAGTTCTTTTGTTGTGATGGTGCCATCGCCATCTTTATCAAATAAGGAGAAAGCTTCCTTGAATTCTGAAAACAAAAATTTACCCTTTAGAATGAATGCCTTTACCCAATCTAGTCACAACACACACTTTCTGGGGGCTTGCCAAAGCAAGTCATTCAAGTTGTGCAAGTTATCAGAAACCACCTGGTCTTCATCTTCTAAAATAAAGACCACGACAGTCATGTTGGTCTAGCCGTCAGAGCAGCCTATAAAACAAATACTGCTCCTGGTAACCAATACCATAAAACCACAATAACCTCATATTTTTAAAGAAAGTTAAGCTTGAACAAGCCTAAAATTAGTCCTAACTGCATCCGGCATGAGACGATTGGTCCACATATTCTCTTAAAATCCCTTTATGTTAAATTTCTATAGTCATAAGAACCTCTCGCTTCATAGTGACATGAAAGCTACTAGAAATGTCCATTCCCATGTTCTTTCTACAGTGCGTTCAGAGTGTTTCAGAGCATTCCTGGTTTCCCGAAAAGAAACAATTTCAAAACAAGTACTCCATGGAATATTAAAGAGCTAAAATTGAAAAAGGAGGACCACCTAGTGAAAACAAAAAATCAATGAAGGAAAGGGGCCAGGAGGAGGGGAAAGGGAAGGTACCAGATAAGGAAACAGACCAAACTGTTACATGCATGTATGAATAGGCAACAACGAATCCCACTGATGTATAATTATGTCTCAATAAAAATAGAAAAAAGACTAAAATCCAAACTAATGTAACTCACTTCCCAATTAACATATTGATTCCAACACTCATTTCTACCCATTCCCATTTATTTTAGGATACCAAGCAAAAGCTAAAAGACCTTTGGCATAGAACTGTAAATCCAACTCTGGAAGAGCAAGCTTGGTGCCGCAGCATACGTGCATGGCAAAGCACAGACAGCCTGGGGTGTAACCAGTGGGCATTCCCAGTTCCACTTCCTTCCCTTCAATCACTAAAAGACTGGCCAGGAATAACACCTGACCTAAATATTTTTTTTCCTTACTCTTTTGACTTAAGTAAATTCTTCGAAAACTGCTCAGACTGTAGGGAGAAAGGGACAGAAGAGTCACCAAAACTGAGTCAGAACCTAGTTCCAGCCTTCTAGGGACTCCCCGGAGTCATCAACTTACCAGCAATCTGTTCTTCAGTCAGCTGATCAGCCTACATGGAGAAAGAAAAGGTTATAATTCAATGAATTTAGCTGACATCAAAAATTTTAATATTATAATCTTTCAAAAATCAATCTTAAAATTATTTGATATCATTAGCACTATCATTTAATGAAGGCGATTAGAATAGAGGAAACCACTTATGTTAGTTTAACAAAGAATGGCAAGGAAGCGACAACATCCGCTCCCTTCAGGTTTCTCTTCTGGCCTACAGATTGCAGCTTGCTCTGAGGTCTGGGCTAGGTAGGGTCAGTTCATAACATGAAAAATGGCACCTCTAGTGGCAAAAGGCCCAACCGCGCCAGTAGCTGCTGCAGCAGCAGGCTGAGAAAGAAGAGCGCCACCTACTGCGCCATGGACACTGCAGCTTCTGCTCCTATCCAACCAATACAACCCAATGCTGCTGCCACCGCAGCCCAGGATCAGGATCTTGTCCAGGGGCCGACTTTTAGCGCACTTCGCGCATTGCTTTGGGCTCTCAAAATCTCCAAACTGGTGTTACATAATAGCATTGGGTTGGATTAACAGGCTTTTATACCCTTTTATGAGAAGCAATTAAGTAGAAATATAAATATACATCAATGGCTTACCCCACTAGCTTCATTCTCATGTAACAAATGCTTTCCATTCATTTAAATTAGGCATTTATTTGTTAAAAAGCCTACCATTTACAAAGGCTAATGCCTTCAGTCAAATTAGCCTACAATTCAGAAGCCAGGGGAAAGAGTCGTGTTACAAGACTGCAAAAACACAGAACACTACAAATTATAAGACTATACCCCCCACCCCTTTTTTGATGAAAAGCAGTAAACTATTAAATTTCCTGTATTTACCCTAAGAATGCCATAAGTCGCTCATAATAAACACTTTATTCACTGTGATAATGACCACGAAGTTAATTCTCACTTGCATTATGTGGTCTCTGCAACACTGAATCTGTGCTCACAATAGGGGGAATTCAAAAACAAGGAAAACTAATATATATTTTTATTTTCATGAAGGATGCCTAACGAAGCTAGTTACAAAATAGGAACTAATAGAAAGCAGATGGTGTTAAAGTGAAAACTTTCACAGGAAGAAAGGTGTTCCAATATATTGAAAGGCGTGGGGAAAGACTTGGGTTTTTTTGTTTGTTTGTTTGTTTTTTACAACTTATAAGTACATTTTCCGTCTGTTACCCCAATCACTGAAAATTACTTTTCTTAAATCAAATGAAGGAGGCTGGATGCTTTACGTAACTCCGGGCAACATATAATACAACAGGAAGCATGAAGAAACTGTCACCTTACTGGGGAGTACATTCCCACATCCCCGCAAAACTCTATGTCCGAAGAGTTATCCATCTTCCAGACATCGAAATCCACTTCCCCCAAATTCTGTTAGCCTTGGGGCAAAGGCGTTCCAGAACCCTGTCGGGAACCACCACGCCACCAAACCAGAAAATGCTGCCGATGATGTCAGCCCTGCCCGCTGAGGGAGGAAAGGGGCAGTGGAAAAACGCACCCAGCGAGGCGCACAGTTGCACCTGGCAATCTAGAGGCTGCAGAGAAAGCGGAAACGTGGAGGGCATCTCTCTGCGGACTGAGGCCAGCGGTGGGACAGAGGCGCGCTCCCAAGAGCAGGAGGGGCGAGAAGACCCTAAGGCGGGGTGCCACCCCTCTTCAGCCAGGGCGATCCCCACTTCTCAGCCACAGCAGCCCCGCACCTTCCCACCCGATTCTGTTCCCCCAGGCGGCGAGCCCTCCGCGCCGCCGCCGCCTCCTCGCGGAGCAGAAACTTTGCGTCTCTAATGGAAACGAGTCGCGCGCCAGCTCCCTCCTCCCCCGCCCCTCCGCCCCAATTAGTGCGACCGAGCGCCTCCCGCGGGAGGGGGCCTCCTGGTGAAACCAGGCGCTCGCACGCCTCTGCCACTGCACGGGGTGGGGGGCCGCAGGGGTGCGGAACAAGGAGACACGCGCCCGAGCCACACCGCAGGGCCCCGCCCGGGCGCAGGGCGGCCGGCCCGACGCTTCCGCCCTCTCCGCCCCCCACCCCTCGCCTTCCTGCCCCCACCCCACCCTTCCCCGGCTCCTTCCTTCCCAGCCCACGCCCGCGCCGCGCCCCCCTGGAGGAAGGAGGGGACAGTGGCCGCAGGAGAGCGCCCAACAGGGTCGACTGGGGAGTCGGCCGCTGACTGCACCTTAGACCCTGCGGCCGAAGGAATATGCGCCACGGGTTCGCTTGGGTCCATTCATTCTCCGCTGCTCGCCGGACCCGCCACCTTCAAGCCTCGGCCAAAACGAGGGGGGGCGTCAGTGCCCGGCCCCGCCCGGCTCCCCCGCCCCCCGGGGCCCAGGCTGAGGCGCAGCGCTGCAGGCAGCCCGGGTGCGGCGCGCTGGGTGCAGTGGGTGCGGGGCTGAGGGAGGGAGTGGATGCGGAAGGCCCCGGAGCAGCTGTGGCCACAGCACAAACCGGCGGACAGCCCAAGGCCAAGTTCCAAGGGGTCCGAAATTAAAGGATCCCTGGCAGAGAAAACTGAGATGCATATCCGAAATGCACCTTTTCATCCTCATCTGCTGCGTAACACCAGGCAAAGAGAGAAAAACCACAACCGGAAAAAAAAAAGGGTGGGGGGGAAGACTTAACTAAAAATCTGCTAATCTTAGGCAGTTGCTACGCGGACGTTTGCCGCTCCCGACCTACCATGGTGCAGTGAAGGGAGGAAGAGCAGAGGGAGCGAAGAGTAGCTGCACCAGCGCAGTAGCTGTGACGGCAGAGGTGCCTCTGCTGCTGCTGCTGCTGCTGCTGCTGCTGCTAAGGCGAAGTGAGCGCTGCGAGAAGTACTGGATCCGTCGCCGCCTGCGCCGCTGCCGCCGCCGCCGCCGCCGCCCGAGTGCGAGTAACGGCGCCGCGTCCACGAGACTCCCAGCACCACTGCCGGAGCGCGATCCTGCGCGCTGCTGTATATATATATGGCGCGCCGTATCCCTCCGCCGCGGCTGGGCCTCCTCGCGCAGGGCGGTGCTGCGACGGCCGGGCCTTTCCGCTTGGCCCCGCCCCCCAGCCCCGCCGGCATCCCGCCGCCCCCTTGCGCTCCCACCGCGGCCGGCCCAGCCCCGGGACCCGGACCACAGGGGTCGGGGAGGGACGCGCAGTCGCGGGGCAGGTGTGGTTGGGAGTGTTCCTGAGACGCGCAGCCTGGGCTGGGGCGAGACGGAACACTTGCTTAGCCAGACCTGGGGACATCAGGCTGCCCCGCCGACACCCCGCACCTGCTCATCCCCTCCGAGGGTACCCCTCCCCCCTGCACCTCTCCAACCGCTCCACTGGGGCGGCAGGGTCACGCTGGTCCCCACCTCCAGGGTCCCCACCCCCAGGGTCCCCAGCCACTGCTTCCAGTTCCTGGAGCGGTCCTGTGGGAGATTCTGGGGCGGGGAGCAGCCACGGGAAGGTGGCGGCAAAGGTGGACTACTGCTGCTGAGAAGAGGGCTCTGCGGGGCACTAGGTGGTCCACCTCGCGGAAGAAATTGGTCGGATGTTTTGCTTTTCACATTTTGAAGAACCATCTGAGGCACACTATATCGGCTCAGTTGCTAAATCTATGTTTACTAGCCCAGTCTTAATGTTTTTATGTTTCCAGTAATGTTTTAGCATTACTGAATAGCCTGAATATTTCTCCCACACTGTTTTGTTCTCTTTTGCTATTCAATATTTGTTTCCAGTCTTGCTAAAAAATTACTTAGTTTCTGTCGATCTTAAAACCCATACTTTAAATTTTTTATATTTTTCCTGATCCTGAAATGAACCAGAATCTATTCATAAAGCCGCAGAAACAAAGAATATAGATACTTAGAATCCCCTAGGTTACAGCTGGAACACATAACCATTTGCCTCTTGTGTGGAGGTAGATTGTACTTTAACCTACTATCTTGATTATATTCCTTTAAAAATAATATTTTAATCTTTAAATTACTACTATTATCCTTTCTTCTGTAAACCAGAGAAAGAACAATTTCATTTCTTAATTTTAAGCCCAGGCGTTGTAGAAATCTGGACAAAATGCTGCAGTTTCTTTTCTTGCCAAGGCAGAACACAGAATTTCATCTTTTGTTTACAGAGCAAGTTGCAGGTTATCATTTGCTTATTCTTTCAGAGAATACAGCAAAATATATGATTAACATGCTCCTCTTGAAAAGGCTTTGCTTGGTTATATTTGTTTTCTGGCTTTGACAAGAAAGATGTTTTAAAAGAGTAAAAACTGTTTGGGCATATTGCAACCACCACAGACTTCTTGGGATAACCTCAGACAAGATGTCAGCATCTGCGGAACTGTGCTTACTGATGTTCTTTCTGGAATGCCACAGGCAGGGTGAGCCTGCTGTTTTAATTTAAAGAGAAGCTGCAGCAGCAAGCCAGAGAAGGATACTGCCTTCTCTCTGCAAAACAGACAAGAAATTCTTCACAAATTAACCCCCAGAAGAATATCCTCATACTTACAGGGGGGAAAGTAACGAATACAAAGATTGTTTTAAAAATATTCAATAATCCAGTAGGTTATGAGTCCAACTAGCCAAAGTCATTGTTAAAACTGCTTTGTTCCTAAATGAGTTATTTGTGTTTAATATTGAGGATCCACTAGTTTCTAGTGGTCTTCCATTTCAAGCAGTTTTGGTGAAGTTGCTACAATCTGTTTCTCAAATAATAATTTTTCTCATATCATTTAACCTTATTTCACCCAAATAAAATCTGTTGAAACTTTTGCATGAGGTTACGTGCTTAAAAACTGCATCTCAGAATTATTTTAATTATAACAGTGAAATTTCTTTTTCTGATCTTCATATTATACATATGAGTTCTCTTTGGGTAATTCTTTAATGTATCAAAGCATACCCTAGCTTTCAAGTCTAGTGGATTGGTAATGAGGTCATGCTTTACAGAGTTTTATGGCTTGTTTGACACACTGAAACATAAGAAGGTCAAGTGACTTGCCCAAGATCTTACCGTGAGTCAGTGATGGGGTGTAAAGAGAGCTTCAGCCCTTGCTCAGGGGCTCTAATATTAGATTGTATATGAGTGAAATCAGTATCTGAAAGTTTTTAAAGGCGTAATGCTAAGGATTTGTCTAGTTCATAGAGCAGATTCTTCTGACAGAGCTTATTGGCTTTTCATTATCAAATAGACTCCTTTAAATGACCGAGCTTCCCAATGTGTGAAGAAATCAGCCATCAGGAAAACAAGCTACCTTACATTAATATCTTAATTTACTGAGAATCAAAAAGCCTATGGAAGGAACATTCTGTGATGTTTAAAGGAAATGGTTCTATATAAAATCATTTAAGTCAAATAATGTTAGATGGTAAAAAAAGTGCAAATACAACCCCTCGCCAAGTCTCTCAGGATTGAATATCGTTTCTCTCACTGGCTCGATCACACCACCTGAGACTGACAGAAAGAACACAAGTGTAATAAATGTACATAACCATGGTTAAAATAAGAGGTTTGAGCTTGATATATAAATTCCTTCTGGCTGTGAAACCCTGTGTCTGTATATATATGTGTCTTACATATGTGTTATATATATGTGTCATATATGCACACAAAATATACATATTGAAGATGAAGAGGGCAAATGGAGAAATGGAAATAGTTTAAAATAATATTTACTAAATGTTGATTGTGTCCAGGCCCTGTTCTCAATGTATTACTTCATGCTACCCATCCAGTGAGGCAGGTGCCATTTTTATCCATTATGGGGAAACTGAGGCACTGAGTAATTCAGTGGCTTGCCTAATTAAGTGGTAGAATCCAAAAGTCTAGCTGGAAACCTAAGCACTCAAGTCTCATACCATAACTATCACTTGTAATTTAACAGTATTTACTTTCATTTAATTGATGGGGGAAGGAAAGTTCAGGTTAAAATTAAAATTTGGTTTTTACAGAGTTACTTCTTACCCAAGGAATGCAGTAATGGCTCTGTCTCCCACACAAGGCACACAATGTGAAAGAAAACCAAAGCAAAACATTTGCTTTGTGATGCCTTCTAGCTAAGGAATGAGTCTGGTTTTGCCTCAGAGGCCTATAGAGTTGGTAAGGAGATTTGCTCACTGTCACACACCCAGGTGACACCCGATGACTGATGGCTCTTTAATCCCAGTCCTGCTCTTTAGACCAGGCTGTCTCTCCAGGTATTTTAAATTTGTTTTTCACAAAACTGCCCCTGAAGTAAAACCCAATTTTAAGATATCAATTCATACAAAACGGGTGTAGTCCAGACTTTTACTAGCCTATATTCAGAGAATATAATTAAATCTACGTCAGAACAACTCCCTATTTGAATATTATTTATTGAACCTCACACTTTTCTAGGCACCATAAACATAACATGGCATATATAATCTCTTTTCATGGAGTATATAATCTTTTGAGAAAGAGGCTGGGGGGAGGGAAGGTAGTGGTGGTGGTGGTGGTGGTGGTGGTGGTGGTGCAGGAGAGAGGGGAGAGGTTGATTTCTTTGATGGTAAATAACCAATTTAAACCCACTCATTGTGTTGCAGCTGAATTATCAGAGGCCTCAAGAAAATTATAATGCCAAACTGGCACCCATCTCTGGAGCCCTTTCTCTGAAAAAAAAAAAAAAAAATCTTGCCTCCTACCTCTCCACCATCCCCAGTTTCCTCCTTCTCCTCGCTGTAATGCAGAAGTACTTTGATGGATTCCCACTCTTTGGGAATTCATCTAACTATTCCCAATCTCCAGAGCAGTTTCTTTCTGTTTGTGTGTGGATTTACCTCTCATTAAATTTTACAAAAGACTATTATAAAAGATTTATTGTCTTTATCAACAAACAAAATACTCATTATTTTTCCATTTTAAGTTTTGCTATTATCTTGTTGTTTCATTATCTTTATGGATCAGTCTTCCAGGTAAGGAGTCCAGGGAGGGAGCATTCTTACATTACTTTTCAATTCGAAAATGTGTTACCATCAGAACATAATAAGCAAGTGTTAGCCGTGAATATTTACTATGAGAGAACCACGCCAATTTGAGCAGGTAGAATAGCTTTTAGTGTTCCATGATTTTCAGAGTAACTGGCCTGCTGTATGTTCAGCTTGCAACGGTTGTCATATATTCAGTTAATGGCCTAATGCAATATTTCCAAACAGTACCATTCAAGTTGCAGTGTGTGCCTCATTCTTGTTTTTTAAACAACTCTTTCCTTTGTATAATAGAGACACGTCTTGCTCTGTATTCACAGGGTTTGTGCTTGTTTTGCTAGTAGCTGTGGTGATGGATTTACACTCATCTATTCCCTCTCTGGCCAGGCCACCCTTGTGACCAAGGTCATGAATATGCAACACAGCAAGTTGGGATCAGGGAGAGAGAACCAGCACAGAGCAAAATAATTGGCCATTAATAAGACTGGACCCATGACTTGGATTTCATTAGCTGTGTGTTGGAACCAACTGAGCCCTTAAATCACCAGCAGCCAATGATTATGCAGACTTAGACACTGAGGATGTGAATTCAGATAGTAAAATGCCCAATGGGTAAGATCATAGTTTTGTGCTTTTGTTGTTTACACTAAATTCAAATTGATTAAATAAATGCAGCTGACCAATCAAGCAATGTATTCTTTTAAGTCATATTATGTTGGAAGAACTTAAGCTACCATTTTTCCTAATTATTTCAAAAACCAAGTACAAAAGTAACTTTAATGAGCACTTAAATAATGACCAGCAACTTCTTATTTCTACTATGTGTGCTAGATAGAGCCGGGATCAAACCATGTGACATGCGACAATAGGCATTTAGCAGCTTACAAATGACTTAACAACTCTTCAGGTGAGGGCTCTGTGGCCACTGTGGTAGGCTGGAACGGTAGGCTTTGGAGTAACTCAGTTTGCCTGTAGAGCAGAACCAATGATTGGCACTTTCACTAAGGTCCCGATCCACAGAAAACTGGGCTGTAATGATAAATCGGATAATTGAAGCTGATTGTGGATTTTATCAAAGAAATAGCCTTACCAATTACAACAGTTAAGATCGAGTTAATAACTGTGCGGTTTGATTTTCAATCTTAATGAATAGACTTTGTCCTGCCTGCTAGAGTTGTGCCATCCATTACAGTAGCCACCAAGCATGTGTAGCTATTTAGATCAAAATTAATAATTGAGTTTCACATTTAGCTACCCACATTTTAAGTGCTCAATGGGCCCACGTAACTAGTAGTTACACATTGGACGGCATAGCACATTTCCATCATTGCAGAAAGTTCTATTGGACAGCACTGTTCTAATTTTGTTTTTGCAGTACTGAGCTTCAGGCATCTGAGGCAAGCACTCTACCACTGAGCAATATCCTCAGCCCTAGAGATTTTTAAAAAGGAAATATCCATATTTCCCCACATCTGCAATGTTGAGGAGCCTAAAATTTTAAATACCACTTCCATGATTCCTTTTCTATCCCAGTGAACTGGGTCCCTTTTGATCCATAGAATACATGCCACCAGGTCAGTTTTAATATGTCACTGCCCTACTCAAACACCTTTAGTGGCTCCCTAGTGCCTGTGGCAGATACAAACAAAAGTCCTTGTGCCTAGCATTCAAAGCCCTTCAACAGCTTGTTACTATCCTTTGTTATTCTACAAATGTAAATGCATTGCTTCACACACATCGGTTCATTCCGTTCCCTGAATAAACCCAACTCATTGGCTTTTCTGTGCAGTTCGCAGGGTCCAAAGGCCTTTCCACATCCTCATCACCTACCTAAGTCTTTCATACTCAGTTTAAGTACCACATCTTTCAATTGCCACAACTTCACATAAACTTTCTCTCTTCTGAATTCCTATATCTTTTATCCATTTCTACCTGATATTTTTCATGGATCTTACCCTCAGCTAGATAGTAGCAGGAGTAACCGTCTTATATCCTTTGAACTCAGCATAGTACTGACCCAGTAAATATCAATAGATTACTTACTTGATCAGTGTTGAACTCAGTTCATTCACTTTTGGAACTGGAGAGGATATTAGAAGCAAATTTTCCAAAAGAGGAAAGGGAAAGGAAGTCCTTTGCTTTAATGGACTACCAAGGTCAGCCTTCCTGGATTCGGTGGCAGGCCTGCACCTTCCTCAGGAATATTCTGGGCTGTCCCTGCTTTGATCCCAACCAGTACCCTCTCCAGCCCTGAGCAAGTGTGTACCTGGACTGATCCATCCTTCTTTGACAATTGTCTTTACACTTCTGCATAACTGGATCCATCCCCTGCTTCTTGTGATGGAGAAAATATAGCCAACGGGAAGTTGTACTTGACCTGAAAACCTCTCTCTGTTTAAATTCAGTGATGATGCTTCTTGAATTTTACTCACTCTAACTAGAGACTCTGAGTCATTGGCTAATAAACCAAGTCTAGGCATCACAACAAGATGATTGAATCATTTGGTCACTTAAAAGATTTACCTTCCAGAAGATTTTCAAGTTGTCCAATTCACCTGGATATGCCCCTTCCCTTCTCATGTTCTCTGAAAACCAAGTGGATAGAAGAAATTTTGTCCTATTTCAATGAAAGGTTACTCAAAATTTTGGTATTCTTAGTTCCGACAAAGAAAACATTTCCCAAGGAGAGGAAAGTATTGGAGAATGGCATTGGCTAAGTTAAATGACTGTTCTCTTGGTCACTTAGCCATGTAGACTCAACACCCTCATCTGTAAAATTGGTATAATCTCAGGGGCTTGGTGTGAAGGTTACGTGAGAGAGAAAAAAAAATGTGTTGAATTGGTTTGTATAGGGCAAAGCCACAGGCAGACCTAAGGTGTGATCATGTATAATGCTTAACGCATCAATCTCCTAAATGTGGCGGAGCAGAAATCCACTCAGAAGGGAGGGAGTCAGAGTGAGTCTCAGGCCCGCAGTGGGAAGATCCCAGGAGGTGTCCCATCACTCGGCGCCACCAACAGGCCGATGCCAGGGGCAACAAGCCCTCCGCAGCCTGGCTCCCTCCACCACTCCTACGGGCTGCTGCTGAGTCATCACCGTCTTCCAGAGCAGCCTGAGAGATTTGTGACTCAGAACTGATTTATAGTTTCATGTTTCACTGCTCCAGCTCTTTCCTGCCACACAAAGTTTCAGAGTTGCACCTGTCTCACCCAAAGTTTGAAACTTAGGAAATGACCGCAACACTTAGTTGCAACAAAACACACCAACCTTTTAAAATTTTGTTTGTTTCGCTTTTTTTTTTTTTTTCCCCTAGCGCTGAGGGTAGAACCCAGTGCCTCCCTTGTGGGTGCTAGGCAAGGACCCTTCCACTAAACTACCTTCAGTTGTTTTGTTTTGTTTTGTTTTGTTGAGACAGGGTCTTGCTAAATTGCCCAGGCTGACTTTGAACTTGTGATCCTCAAAGCTTCCCAAGAGCTAGGGTGACAGATGTGGGTCACAAACCCTATTTTAAAACTATGGACACAGTGATTCAAATAGAGGCATTTCCAATTTTTAAATCCTAAAGAAAGTGGGAAACTAATAAAAGGTATTCCGCAGTTTTTACCTACAGGAACTTTGCATTTGGGGATTCTTTGTGATTTGCACACACATTTCAACCCGTGTTCTGTGTGGTAATACCATTGGCTTCCACCAAGCCAATCTTACTTTCTAAACTTTTGCTTGCAAACATCTGTTAGGCAGCCAGCTAGGTTAAGGAGTCCGGGTGCCACACAGCAAGTCTTTCTTTCTGTAAAAGAGTACTATATGCTAAACAAGTCCTGTCATACCTGTTTGAACCACCTGAAGAAAACCAAAATTTAAGAAACAGCCTAAAGGTTGCATAATGACAAATGAAGATATAACTGGGATTAATCTTTAGGAGCACTTTGCAAAACCCTAAAAAATACTCCAGAATTTCATGCAAGAACAATAGTTGTGTACAGCTGGGTTCCTCTTCATTTGTTTGTTACTCCTATCAAAAAGTAAGCTTCTCTGAGCTCTTGTGGGAATAAGAAAAGGAAGCCCTGTCAGAAGAGAGCATAAAGAAGCTATGATAAGGCTTAACAACAGGAAAGCGTCAGCAACTTAAATGAAGGTCAAAGATTTTCAACAAGCAGGATAGATAAGTTCTAGCCCCAGAACAATTCCGCAAAGCCAATCCCTAAATGGAATACCAAAGTCCAAAAAAGAGTCACCTCAGGATTTTTCCAGTCCACGCAGAGGCCCTGCGGATGACAACATTCCTCTGCTTTCCTTATTACAATTGCTCTGGCACTAAAATGCTTTCAAAGGTCAAAGGAAACATCAGCTAGTAGGATCCTAAAGCCTGCTCTGTTCCGACCTCGTCACTTCTCAGGGCTCAGTTTTCTTATCTAGAAAATGGGAAAGTTGTACCGGATGGACTTTCTCTGGTTTCTCCGAGATGTAGGATTTCATGATTCTAAATATTTTGTTTGTGACTTTTGTAGATGTATGTAGAGCTAAATTCACACTGGACTCGACTCAGAGTTACGTCTTCTTTTGAACATAGACAAGTTTGAACATTATAGAATTCCTACTTTGTTGAATGACTTGTATAAAATATTTAGACTAAGCCATGTCTATTCAAACTAACCAGCTGATCCTGACAGTTATTCCCCCAAATTAAGAAGATCAAAAGATGATCAGAAGACATCATCTCTTTACAAAGACCAGAAAAGCAACAATTGGAGAAATGATCCATTTTTGTTTGAGTGGCTCAGATGGGGATTTTTTAAAAGTCATTTCTTCTAAATCTTTGTATTCTTCAAAGACTGTAACAGGATTCAAAGAAGAGCTTGGATATCAGCCCTGAGGTTGAAGAAGATTTATTAATGTTCAATGAAGATGATACTTACTTTATTTATTTTTAATATTTATCTTTTAGTTGTGATTGGACACAAACCTTCATTTAATTAATTAATTTATTTATTTTTTATGTGGTGCTGAGGATCAAACCCAGGGTCGCACACGTGTGAGGCGAGTGCTCTATTGCTGAGCCACAACCCCAACCCCTTCCTTAATTTAAAAATAAAAAGTGGAGATGGTCATAGTGGCACATGCCTTTAATCTCAGTGACTTGGGAGGATGAGGCAGGAGGATCGCAAGTTCAAGGCCAGCCTCAGAAAAACAGTGAGTTCCTAAGCAACTCATGAGACCCTGTCTCAAAATAAAAAAATAAAAGGACTGGGGGTGCAGCTCAATATTAAAGTGTGTCTGAGTTCAATCCCCAGTTTAAAAAAAAAAGTAGAGACAAATGGAGAAAAAAAAATATTATGTTGAATAAAGAAACTCTATCTTCTACACTATGGATTCTCCAAAAGTATTGGTTGTTTTTGTCGGAAATCAGCAGACCCTTTCCAATCTGGATTCTTCTACATTAATCTAAAGGTGAATAAAATTGTTCATTCATTCCTTCAGTAAACCTTTACTGAACTCCCAGAATGTAAATGAAATTCACTGAACACAGAGAATACAAGGATGTATGGAAAAGGCCCTGTCATTAAGGAACTTACAATTTAGTACACTAATTAAAAACAAACAAACAGATTTCATATGTGCTAGGATTGACGTAATATGTCCTAAAGAATATTTCATGTTTAGATAAACCTGGAACAGGCTTTATAGAAAACCTATCTTTTATATAGACGGGGACCTTCCCTCTGTAAGTATTGTAAGGATGCTAATAATAAACAGAAATGTGGCTTGAAAAGCTTAGAGGGTAAAAAGAATCAGATAATTCTAAATATGACATAATTAAGGTCCAACTTTTTCACAGCAGAAATCTCATAGAGGAAGTATGGAATTCATCTAATCCAATCCTCTTATTCTACATTCTAGAAAACCGAGGTCTCAAGAACAAAGAAACTTACTCAAGAATTCCTAATATGGGGCTGGGGATGTGGCTCAAGCCATAGCGCGCTCGCCTGGCATGCATGCCACCCGGGTTCGATCCTCAGCACCACATACAAAAACAAAGATGTTGTGTCCTCCGAAAAATAAAATTAAAAAAGAAAGAATTCCTAATATGTTAGCGGCATAGTCATACCTCTTTTTTTTCCACAGGATGATCTGACCTGTTACAAAGAAGTCACAGTACATATTTCCTATTCCATGTACATTGCAAAAGAAGTATGGTTTGTTGTTTCTTTGGGCAGATATTTTTTATGGTGAGATGCATATTTGAAAGTTCCAAGGTATTGGCTCACTTAGTAAATATTTTTGAAGATGACTACTAACTGCCTACAGAAAGAAAAAATCACAGTTTTTCTCCTTTCTTGAGTAAGAGTTTAAGAAAGGGCAATAAACAGAAATTTGGCAACAATAGACTTAGATCAAAGATCCACCTCCTGGGTACAGGGCAGGCATGAGAAGTTTCAAACCTTTGGGAAAGACCACTCATAATCTTTGAGACAGGATGTGCATCTAGAAGAGTTAGCAAATAGCAAAAATCAGAGCATCCAACCTCTCGTCAAAATCACAGATGGATGTTTGAAGGTTAACAGAAATGGTGATTTTAAGAAATCTACAAGGCTTCATTTTCTTATAGCATTGACTATAAGCAAGTAACACTTCTTTTCGGCTATTTTCTCTGTAGGCCACTGAATGAAAATTGTATTCAGAGGAAAAGATTCCTCTGGTTCTTCGAGCTTCCTTCGATTACACAATAAAGTCCCCCCCCCCCCCCCACACACACCCAAAGCTTGAGCCATCGCACAACTGCAGTTCAGCTCTAGAAAACGAGGCGTTCCCGGAGTGGAGACACCTACTCAGGAGACGGCCCCTATTCTGTGTTCTGCTTCTAAGTTGCTAAGTGACTTCACAGTTATCAATCGACCTTCCTGGTGTCAGATTTTCCCACATACTGAGGGTTTAGAGGTACCCTGCACACTAGACCGAGTAAGGTTACAGATTTGGACATTTGATAAGTTTTCACCAAACCCTCACACCTATCTAGGAGGGGCTTTCCTTCGGGCGCGGGAGGGCGGTTTCTCGACTGTCCACCTGCCAGTCAGAGCCCAGCAGGGGCTCTCCGCCACTGCCTGCCAATCAAGCTCGAACCCGCTCTTGGCCGCGTCCCCTGGCGTCCCCTCCTGTTTCGACTGTTCTAAAAACCCGAGCCCAGCACGCCCCTCCCGCGGCCGGAGATAAGGAAACCACCAGGGGGAACTGGAAACGGGCCCTTTGGGAAAAAAGAACACCCACAAGGGTTCTTCTCGGGGGGCTGGGCCTGCGCTCCGACACCAGAAGGGTGACAATTCGAATTCGGGTTTCAAGGTGAGGGGAGGTGTTTTTATGTCTCCGGTGGCCACGGTGGTTCACACCACGAGCCCGACCCGCGGCCAAGGGCGCTGCTTTTTGGAACACGGGGGGGGGGGGTGGGTAGGCGAGGTTGGCTCCAGATCGCCCCGCGGAGAGCCACGGGCCGCGGCACAGAAACGCAGCATGATTTCTAAGCCATGCACATGCTTCGGAGCGAGCAAAGCCTGTCCCGCGGGGGCAGGAAGAGCCAGCCTTGTCCCGACGCCCTCGAGGGCTGGCGGGGCGCGGCGCGGCGCGGGCACTACATTTCCCGGCGGAGGAGCACACAACGGCGTCACACACACGCCCCGAGACACGCCCCGAGACGCGCTCCGTAGCCGTTGGCTTAGTTGGCGCTGCTGCGGCTTCTTTCCGCGTACACTTCGGCAAGGACGCTCTGATAGGCCAGCGCGACCCTGCAGTGGTTGGCCGGAAAGAGTCGAGCCGCCTGATTGGCCGCGCCGCACCTGCAATGCGTCAAGCCGCGGCGGGCGTGGAGGGCTCCGCGTGAATGGCCGTGACCGGCGGGGCAGCCCGTGGCCTTCCGGAGGGAGAGGCCCCGCCCGGGCCGCCATCTTTACTAGGGGCAACGCGGACGGCCCCGGACGCGCAGGGGCTGCACTGCGCTCTTTGACCAGTAGAAAAAGGCTCTGCGGCAGAAGTTTTATTTGGGGGTTCTTTTTCCTTTCTGATGGGTTGATTTTACTCAGGTTCGGGGGATTGTTTGGAGAGGGTAGAAGGCGACGACTCGGGGCTTGGCGCTGAGGGTAGAATGGACACTGGATGGACAGGGTCTGAGAAGGGTTTTAGCTTTGGCTTTAATAAAACTGCTTGGTTTGCGTTCTCTCGGCGTGCACGGCCGGGCGGGGGTGCGATCTGATTGAATTTCTGCAGACAGAAGTGAGACTTGCTGCCTGGGCATCTTGCTCGAGTCGGAGAGCCATTCTGGAAAGCTCTCCGGAATACGTCATTGGTTCTTGCTCGCGCTGTGCGCGGACCCGCCAGCCCGGAATGAGTTTTTGTTTTTTTAGAACTATAAATCAAACAGCCGGCCTGGAGATTACTTCTCGCCTCCGGAGGCAGTGGCCTGCAGGGGCAAAACTGACCTCGCCTGACAGCTACAGAAAATGATTTTGATCCTGTTAGCTTATTTGCCTTTTTTGGGGCAGATGTTGTTTATGATGTTTGTGCATTTGTCCTCGATTGCCCTCCCCACTTCAAAAAAAAAAAAAAACCCTAATTGTTGGACGTGATAGTTATTCAGGACTCACTCTCCCCTTTTGTGGAACTAAAGAACATGTTCCCTGGATGATTGGGGAAACAGAAGAGGTTGTGGATGTCATCGTTTCGCCAGTGGTGTTAGCTTTGTTGGTTTTATTTGAGCTGCGGAGGTGCAGATTCAGTGGATTGTGGCTATCCAAAGGTGAATTCTGGAGCTGCCTCCGTGTGGGTGTTGCCGTGGATACAGGGCAAGGGAGTGAATTGTGGGGCCAATAAACCTGGCAGGGCCAGGCCTCTGGTGTATTAAACCTTAGTAGTAATTGACTGCCCTGGTTTGTGTATCCAGGCTTTCTCCATCCCCATCCCCATCTAGGATTTGTGGATTGATCAATGCAGGCACACATGGGCGTGTCGATTCCTGTTAATGACTAATACAAGTGGCACTCATTACCATGTGTAGATTTTCTGATTAGATGGTGCATCTACGAGTATAGTTTTTGTACCCTTTGCCATACATTCTGATTTGCAAGTTATTGCTGCTTTTACATAATCTTAGCATTTTTTAACAATTACTTATGACTCATATTACTTTTTTTCCCCCTTAATCTAGGTAAACCATTATTGCCTTCTGCCTGGAATGAACACTCCCATTTTATTGGGTTTAAATATGTCAGAGCACTGAGTTCATGGACATTGCAAAAGAAAGAAATTTGCAGCTTTGCATAATCTCTATATAGCAACAACCCCTCCTGCCGGTAGAGCACACAGTACCTCAGTGTTTGGCAGCTGCAATGCTAGGAGTTGGCCCTTAGCTTGCTGCGAGCACAAGAAGTCTTCCAGAGCCTGGATTGCTTCTGTGTTGGGAAGAGAATCAAATCTCAGAGTTGTGAGGATTGTACGCTGTGCAAATGTGGCAGCACTGTGTAAACTGCAGAACTATTGACATATTGATAGGCAATTACTAATGCAATAATTGAGTGCCCATACTGTCTGGCCTTTTGAGAGGAAGATTTTCCTTCAGGATTTTCTATCTCTGGAAAGAGCAAGTGAATAAATTCATATCCAAAATAAACCTTACGTGGCATTGTTTTCTTCTTAATGAAAATAGTATTAATATAACCTTGTTAGCATGCAGTACCAGATTCGGGGGGCTCTTAGAGTGATTAGCTCATCACAGTCTTTAGTGAATGTGCCTGGTTTTAACATCAAATGTGTTCAGAAAGTTCCTTTTAGCTCCACAAACCAGGACAACTGGTCACCTTTGGACTGTTTTCAGTGTCAAAGATGGGAGGATGAACAGAATGGAAAACAAAAAGACTTTTACTATATGGAGGTTCCTTATATCTGGGGGTTACCAGGCCCAAGAAAAAGGATGTCCTTGTGTGAAATAAGTGTGGTGTGGGCGGACACCTAAAACTCAAAGCTCCAAAGTCAAACTGATAACTTTATCCTTTTTTTGGGGTGGGGGTATTGGAGATTGAACTCAGGGGCACTCAACCACATCCCCAGCCCTGTTTTGAGTTTTATTTAGAGAAAGGGTCTCCCTGAGTTGTTTAGCACCTTGCTTTTGCTGAGGCTAGCTTTGAACTTGCAATCTCCTGCTTCAGCCTACCCAAGCTGAGGTGTGTGCTACAGGTGTGTGCTACTCTGCCCAGCTAACTTTATCCATCTTTACTGTTCAGTTCTCACACATGGCTTGTTTTCAATATCTTAAATTTTTCCTATTAAATTGTCACCTTTATTTTTAGTAAAGACTTTACAAAACTGTTTGTCACTGTAGAATACAGAAATACTTCCTCATGCCCTAGGTCCTTTGTCACCAATCAGCCTAGGATTCTTTTGTTAAGGGAAAGATCGTGAACGGGCAGCCAAGTATAGCTTTTTTGGTGTTGTGGCTTCTTAGCTCTTAGCCATGAATGTTACATCTAAGACTTGGGCTCTCTGCAGTCTTGGATGTGCATCTTGAAGAGGCAAGCAGCAGCACCATTTAAACAAGGCTTTATTGGGACTGATGCCCTACTACAGGGAGGCAGAACACAGGGCTGAGCTGGACTAGCTCCTTGAGGAGTTAAGGAGTGAAGCTTATATCTGCAAAAGGCACAGTCAGCTGTCAACCGGGAACTACTGTTTCCTCACGTGGGTTCTTTGCTCTTGATGATCTGCGTGGTTTGTTGGGTCCATCTGCACTTGGCTGTTGGGATGGGCGAGGTGCTCCCACCAGCTCAGGTGGCTTCAGCTGTTTGCAAAAGCAACCTATATCCATACCCTTTGGAAAGGTTCAGGCCCTTCCTGTGCAGTTGGATAAAGCCTAATGCTCCTGGGATCTGTTGCCCGTGTTCATAGTTGACATCATGCTCTGTTTCACTTAGAGGTTAGTGAAAACAAAGGTGTTCTGTTTTTCATCAAGTACAGGGATCCCCGAATTCCCTCCAAGAAGTCCACCCTGAGAACCCCTCCCCCTCTCCATTGCCTCATTTTAGTTTTCTTGCAACTTCGACGACTTTCATAGTTTTTGCCTTTATATTCTCACTGCCACCACCGTGGTTCAACACGCTGCTGCTGTTTTCCTCACTTTTACAAAAGTCTCCATTGGTCTGTTTTAGTCCGCTCCTGCTGCTATAACAAATACCACAGACTGGGTAATTCACAAACAACAGAAATTTAGTTCTCAGTTCCCGTGGGGCTGGGAAGTGCCAGGTCAGGGCACCAGCAGATTTGGAGTCTGATGAGGGCTTACTCTGCTTCCAAGAAGACACCCTGTGGCTTCCTCGTGTTGTGGAGGTGGAAGGGCAAAAGGGGGTGAATGCTGTGTCCTCATGTGACAGAAGAGATGAAAGAGCCAGGTAGCTCTCTGAAGCTTCTTTCATAAGGTCATTAATCCCAATCATGAGGGCAGAACTCTCCTGAGTAATCGCTTCCCAAGAGGCCCCATCAGTTTGGGGTTTAAGTTCCAAAATTTCAATTTTCCAGGGACACATACCTTCAAATAACAGCAGTTTCCCATCTTTTGCTCAGTCAATGGAGGACTTTATCTAAAACACATCTAAATCCCCTGAGTTTAATCCCCAGCACTGCAAATCAATAAATGAGTCAACCACATCTGACAATATTGTTTCCCTGTTAAAAACTTCAGTAGTTTCTCATGGCCTTCAGGATTAAGTCCAGGTTCCTTTAAGAATTCCTTCAGGGATCTCCATAATCTGGCCTTTTCAGTCTTAATAACCTGCTCTCCTTTGCATCTCTTAAATTTCAGTTGGATGAATTGTTCTTTATATTTGTGCTCCTACCAGGCGTCATGCCTGCAATCCCAGAAACTCGGGCAGCTGAGGCAGAAGGACTGCAAGTTTGAGGCCAGCCTCTGCAACTTAGGCCCTAAACAGCTTAGCGAGACCCTTGTCAAAATAAAAAGGGCTGGGGATGTGGCTCAGTGGCTGAGCACCCTGGGTTCAATCCGCAGAGCCAAAAAGAAACATAAGATAATTTGTGCTCCCTCATCTTTTATTGGTGTTGCTGCTTTGGTCCACACTTTCGGTCTCCATCGTCTGCTAACCGAGGTCTGATATCCTTAAAGGTTCACTTCAAAAGCGAAGTCGGCTGAAATGAACTCCTCCCTTGGGCTCCCTTAGCATTTACTTCACTCTCTTGTGTTACCACACTCAACTTTTATTATGGGCATTTGATTACTCATTCAAAAAATATTTGTCAAGTAGCCACTGTGATGCTGAACAGTAGGGGATATAAAGTGAAATAAATTTGGACTTTGATTTTTTAAAGGATGTACATTTTAGGTTGGGAAAGAATGTGAACCCAAGTACTCATTTCCCAGGTAGGAGAAAATGACAAGTATTTCAGGAGTCCAGAGGGAGAATTCAGTCTGCTGAAATGATCAGAGAAAGCTTTGTGGAGGAGGTGGCATCTGAGCCAGCGTGGAGGATCAGCACCCTATATGGATGTACCCAGGGAAGGCATGCCACATGGGGGAACACTGGGAGCGCAGGCAGAGAGACTGAAAAGAGCAGAGATCGGGGAAGGGCAAGAACTTCAGTTTATTATTCAGGAGCCTGGTGAACAATTAGGCCCGAGGCAGGTTTGTTAAGTCTAGAGAATGAATGGCCGTGTGTGCTCCAGCAAGGAGACTAGACCATCCTGTGTGCCTGGAATCCACTGAAGAGCTAGGAGAAGAGGCTGACTAACCAAAGGTGTTAAGACTAATGTAGCAAAGTAAGAGGTGAGTTTTATAGAGACAGACTAGAGTGGGAGGCCAATGAAGGCAATAAAAATAGGAATAACATCCAATATTTATTTATTTTAATACCTTTATTTTATTTATTTTTTATGTGGTGCCAGGGAATAAACCCAGTGCCTCATGCATGCTCAGCAAGAGCTCTACCACTGAGCCACAACCCCAGCCCCAACATCCAATATTTATCGAGCACTTAGGATGCGCTATGCACCATCTTGATTTGCAGTATCTCGAATATTGGTCACCAAAATCCTGCTTGCTCCTTTCCACAAATAAGGAAATTTAGGCTTAGAGAGGATAAGTAACTTGTCCAGGTTCACCCACGGGGACCGCTAGCCGCCAAACGTATGTTAATAACTGAAGTGGTCCATGAATTGGCTAGAATCTGAAGATGTTCATGGAATTAGAGTAGGGAAGGTATAAGAGATGACACTCTATAAATGATAGTGTTTTTGTAGTCTGTGTTTGAGACAAAAAGCAACAAATGTCACCACAATGGGACTAAATTCCTGGGCTTTTTTGTCCAATATTGGTCTCATCATATGCATCCTCGACCCTTTTCTGAACAGTGTACAGATACCAATGGGCTGGGCCCTTTCAGGACTTCTCAAAAACCTTGTAGGAGAGAGTGTTCCCTTACAGTTGCAAATATTCCCACCAGGGACCTTTCCTGAATGAGATCTGGAAATTTTCAAGACATTTCCTCCAGAGTGAAAGACCTTTCTTGAGCTAGTACCTATTTAAAGATGTGTAATGATTTCAATACACTGGAGGAGTGATTTTCCTATTCTCTGTTGATGGAAATTTTCACATTGTAGATGGAAAAATTAAACCCTATATAGGGTAGAAAATCCTTCCAATCTAGGAAGTCTTTTTGCCCAGAGGCTATCACCTTCACAAGTTCTATGCACATTTCATGATAATTGACTACCTTTTCTGCCTTATCAATATTTTACATCATATTGTGTATGTGTTTATCATTCTAATTAGATCATAAGTCCCTTAGAAACAAATTACCTTCAAAAAAGTCCTCCCACTTACTACATGTCCTGGATGTAATTGTCTCTCAATCTTGTTTTATTGTTTTGCTATTCTTTATCTTTCCTATTCAGCATTTCTCTCTTTTCCCTTCAGTACTGGGGATGGATCCTGGGGCTTCGCACATGCCAGACCAGTGCTCTACCACTGGGCCACATCCCCAGCCCCACAACGTGTCTCTGATGGCAGCACTAACAGTTTATTGAAAAGGGTATTCTTTCAGATTTAGTACCAATATTTATTCACTCTATGTACCCAGGCCCCTCAGAATGTGAGTGCCATTTATTTTCTTTAGGGGCCATAAATCTTTGGAATTTGGGGGATCATAGACTCTTGAGAATCTGTGGAAGCCATAGAAACCTCCCAGAGAAACACGTTCCTTTAACTAATTCTGCAGTTCTGGTATCAGATCCTTAGTTTTCTGCTTCCATTAAAACCAAGCCCCAAAAAGCATCCAAAACAACAACGAAGGACCAGCCCCGCTGTGATGTGTTCGGTGTTCACCACTCTGATTGTGTGTGCTTTCCCTGTACTATACAGGTAGCTAGGTGGCATTCACATGTGGCAGGTCATCATGGAAACTAGGTCAATACTTGACATTTTTGTTTGTTTGTTTAAATCTTAATTCCCTAAAGCAAAAATGGTCACCTTTCTGCTACAAGAATTAGAAAGGCAAAATGTATTATAATATTTGGCTTTCTAATAAGGTGAGAGTTCTCATTCTTTATGGATACAATCATTTTTCAAATTATAACATGCCATATCAATTAACATAGTCTTTGATATTTTAAGTTCTAGTCTCTCTCTTAAATTTTGTGAATCATCTATAACTAAATTAACTAAGATACAAAAATGAAAATTTTTTTACAAAAGAGTTTCCCATGAGATTTATTATTATTGATATTTCAACAATGTTTATTTGATTTCTTCTTTCTTTCTTTTTTTTAGTTGTTGATGGACCTTTATTTTATTCACTTGTTTGTATGTGGTGCTGAGGATTGAACCCAGTGCCTCACACAAGCGCTAGGCAAGCGCTCTATCACGGAGCCACAACCCCAGCTGCTTTCTTTTTCTTTTTGATACTGTCAGCTGAACCCAGGGGCACTTTACCAATTGAGCTATATTCCAGTCCTTTTTTTTATTTTGATACAGGGTCTTGCTAAGTTGCCCAGATGACCTAGAATTTACCATTCTCCTGACTTCTGAGTTGCTGGGATTACAGGCCTGCACCACCACACCCAGATCAATATTTATTTATTATCTTGAAAAAAATTTATTTTCATTGAAGAGAATAAATAATGAGTATTTTCAAAACAGTTTACTAGTGGATTGGGTTTCTTCACTTATGTGACTGTTCTAACATCAGCATTTGCTAAATTTCAGTGCTAAAGGACTGAAAACAATGTAATATTTTCCTTTCTAAAAGCTTACATTGTGTTATGTTACATTGTGTTATTCAACTGGCCCTGTGCATATGAAATTTATGAAGTGTTAAAGGGCTCAAAGAGGGAACAAAAGCTGTCAATTGAGAATTTTTCTTTTAAAAAAAAAATATATATATATTTGTGTGTGTGTGTGTGTGTTTGTGTGGTGTATGCCAGGCAAATACTCTACCAACTGAGTTATATCCCGAGCCCACAATCATTTTTTTAATTTTTTAGTTGTAGATGGACACAATATCTTTATTTATTCATTTTTTTATTTATTTTATGTGGTACCGAGGATGAAGCCCAGTTGCTCACATGTGCTAAGCAAGCGCTTTGCCACTGAGCTATAACCCCAGCCTGAGGATTTTTCTGTATGTGAACAGTTAACAATGAGATCACCTGACACCAAACAATGTTTATAAGCCTCTATCTAGAAACTTGTTGCAGTTTTTATTATTTCAGTAAGACAAAGCTATTGAAATTCCCAAAAGATTTCCTTCCAAGTGCTTTTTAGAATCTGGTAAGACTGATTTGTTTCTGATGAATTCTATATGTTTCATTTCATTTATTTGTTTGGTAATGCTGGGGATGAAACCCTGGTTCTTACACATGTGAGGCAGGTGCTCTATCACAGAGCTACATGCCCAGCACTGAAGTCTATATTAAATTATAGAACAGTTTGATTACAACATGGAGATTTTTCTGCCTATTTTAAGTAACTATAGGCATTGCAAACATTATCAGAATCATCAGTGAACATTATTGTAATTCTTTATATGTGCCAGGTACTCCAAGAGGTATCAGGCTTGTAAAAAAAATGCACATGTCCCTGTCCTTTAGGTGCTCAGGACTAGCCTGTAACCCATATGAAAGGAGAGACTTTTTTTTTCAATTTTTAGTTGTAGTTGGACAAAATACCCTTGTTTTATTTATTTATGTAGTGCTGAGGATCCAACCCAATGCCCCACGCATGCGAGGCAAGTACTGTACCACTGAGCCACAACCCCAGAGATTTTGTTTTATTTACTTTTGTTATGTTTATGTTTTCTGGCCTCCACCATATGTACAACCATGTCCAGTATATGAAGGCTGCTAAGCAAATATATATTGGACATCTAAATCAAAAGAGAGTTAAATAAAAGAAAGAACAATTCTATTTTGTAACGCAGCTTTTAAAAGGAAAATATTACATCATGTTGTTATTTTAAAACATTTTATTTTATGATATTTGATACATACAAAATATACAGTAAATAAAAGTTATTAACATGATATTAAAATAAGCCATAGTAAACCCACCATCCATTCAAATTTCTAAAAATTGCCAAAACTGTGGAAAATACTTGTGTACTCAGGAATGTCATTCTGCTCCTTCCCCCACCAACTCAAACTACATTTCAAGAGTATCTTAACTCTGAGAGCTGGGGGTGTAGCTCAGTGGTAGAGTGCTGCTTGTGTGAGGCCCTGGGTTTGATCTCCAGCACCAAAAAATTTTAAAAAAGATTATTTTAACTTTAGGATGTATAAATCAAAAACAAAGATTGTAAAAGACAAATCTGTATAACACTTTTAAGAATTACAAACTTATTGAATGAAGAATATATTCTTAATAGTCATGTGGAAGATCATTTATTAACAGTCCTTATTGTTATCATCATCAAAAAATAGTGAGCCAAGTTATTCTAGAAATAAGAACAACAAAAAGGAAAAGTGACTTTTGAGTGCTAAATCCTAGCTACTGACCTGCTCACACAGGTAACATATGTCCTATAATGATCTAATATTCGCCTTGGTGTAAAATGATTTTTGAAATGTCCTTTTATTTTTTACAGTCTGCTATAGATTGCTTTTCTATTTGACATATGTAGTGATTTCTATTTCATAGTCTCAGAACTGTCCCTAAACACTTTAGATATGTTCTTACATATATTCTGAGTTAAATCATTCTGTGAGTTTTCTGAAGAGGTTTTAAGTTAGAATACTGGGTATATATAAATATTTACCAAAACAGAAAAGAAAACACCAGAATTGCATTATAGCAATTGGGGTGGGCAGGTACTGGCTATTGAAACCAGGGACCCTCTACTACTGAGCTATATCCCCAGCCTTTCTTATTTTATTTTGAGACAGTTCACCTAAATTGCCCAGGCTGGCTTCAAATTTGGAATCGTCCTGCCTCAGCCTCTGAGTTGCTGGGATTACAGGTGTACTCCATCATGAGAGCCACATATTTGTCAATAAAGAATTCTTGGACTAGTGTTTACCAGGTGCATCTTTTGATGTAATACACAATGTAGTGTATTGTGTGTATTCCCTTAAACTCATAAAGTCCAAAGAAATAAATTATAAATGAATAGAGCCCCTTTCCTGTACAATATTACCCTTCCCATTGATCTTTCTACATTTAGTTTCTAATGCAATTCTAAAGGTTACTGTCAGACAAATTGTCTTTCCCATCTTTTTTCTTTTAATTTTTTGATTTTAGGTTTATAGAGAAGTTAGAAGAATAGTACAAAGAATTCCTGTGCGCCTTGCCCCTGAATTTCCCAGTGTTAGCATTTGGTGCACAGGCTATGTGTGCAGGT
The DNA here is from genome assembly GCF_052094955.1 of Ictidomys tridecemlineatus. NCBI lineage: Eukaryota > Metazoa > Chordata > Mammalia > Rodentia > Sciuridae > Ictidomys > Ictidomys tridecemlineatus. Next base: position 110,967,078 of record NC_135481.1, on the reverse strand, counting down.
GATCTGTGGCTCACTCTCCCTCCCCCAGACATGGTGGCCCTTTCCCTAAATGTTTCAATGCATAATTTCAGAACTAAGATTATTACATAACCTTAGTGCAATTATCAAAATCGGAAATGGATACACCATCATTAATATTGTCTAATCTATAATCCTCATCAAATTATTCTACTTATCTCAATATTGTTTTTTTCCGCATTTTTATTGGTGCACTATAGTTGTGCATAGGGATGGGACTTAAATGTTTCTTTCATAGCAAAACAAAACTCCTAAGTCACGCATTGTATCCAGATGTCCTCCCTAGTCTCATGTAATCTAAAATTGTTTCTCAGTCTTTTTTTTCCCTATGACATTGACTAATTTACTGATATCGCACCAATTGATATGCTGAGCATTTTTATGGAAGTGAGTATATTCTAAGCAACTGAATTAATCACTATCAAAATGCACAGAAAAGGTTTAATTATCAATTATCTTATGCTACAACCGTTAAAAAAAAATCATTCCCAAAGAAATGGTAGAGTGAAGGGTGAGAGAAAGACAATTTAGAATTCTAGATTCATTTTGTGCCCCCATACTAACCCAGTCCAGTCTCTTTCAGAGTTGAGAAAATAAACCCAGACAGGTTTGATCAAACGTTCTCTAGGTCTCCTGCTTTTCATAGCTTAATGAAAAAAAAAAAAAGTCATAAAATCTAAAAGTAGTACCTTGCATTTAAAAAAATTTCCCCCAAGTTAATTCCATCCACCATGTTTGGTTTTAGCATAAGAATTCTGCCTGGCAGTGATCTGTTACATATTTATTGTGTACAATATTTGATACTTGAATTATATTTATAATATAGTATCTATATTACATTGTAATACAGTGTATCTTAGCTCCATCTACATAGTATTTGGATAGAAGTGTGACTATTTTTCCAGGACATACATATAATGTGATCATGTTAAAGATATCATGGAAGACTATGTCCTGAAGGAGGAGAGTGTGTGTGTGTGTGTGTGTGTGTGTGTGTGTGTGTGTGTGCGCGCGCGCGCGCGCGCTAGGGCCTTGTGCATGCTAAGCAAATGCTGTACCACTGAGCTATGTTCCAAGCTCAGAAGAAGCCTTCTCACCAGGTCCTGCTAGACTTTCCAGGAGAGTATCCTGTGCAGCCCAGGGCACTGGTGGGAATCACTGCTGCAGGTTTGCTGCGAGGCTGATCTCACCTACACCATGTACACATTTCTTATAAACTGTGTATTTCCTGTTTGACCTTCATACACATTCTATGTTACTTCTAATTAAAAATATCTTGTTGCCCAGAAGTCACCTAAGGAGATGGCCCTTCTTTATCCAGTGGCTTCTAGTTAGCCTGAGCATCCCCACACCCCAGCCTGACAAGCACACAAACTAATTATGGAGAGATTTGTGGAATTCCATGCCTCCAGCCCAGAAAGAGCACGTGTGGTAACTCAGGAGTGACTCAGGCCAGTAGAAGGCAGTCAGGGGGCAGTGCAATTATGGGCTGCAGAGCAGGCAGGGAGAGCAGTAGCTGGACTTCGATGCCATCTTGAGGAGCTGGAGAAATATTGTGAATGAGAGGGCTGATTCAGACCGGGAGAAGGGAGGCCAGGTTCTTTCACCTGTGACTCTGGGAAAAGCACTGAAATCTGGACCCTGGTTTTCTTGTATAGAGAAAAGCAGGACCACAACATAGATGACCTTAAATTTCCTTCTAGCCATAACATTTTAGGATTCAATAGGAATGAATAGGAGGCATTAGCTCAGTAATAGTTCTTTGGTTTCACAATTGACAGGTTTCATTCACTGGTGGATGCCCCCAAGGTTGTTACTAGCCACCTGCTGCTGAAAACATGCCATATCTATTTCAAGGCATTCAGAATGTTTACACTTTTAAACCTCACTGAGAAATCTAGGCCTGTCATCTTATGGATCCTAAATGGTACTACCAAAACACAGAGTAGTATATTGTCAGTGTCAGGAGATCATTTCTACACAAATTGCCAGAATACCTGCTTATGTACATCTGGCTTGTTTATAAAGGAGTTTTTACAGCATTTTGAAATTTACTTTCTTTGATAATTCCCTATAGGGAGATGTATGCTGGAGACTGAATCCAGGGCCTTGAGCATGCTTGTGTTCCACCACTAAGCTAAACCCCAGCCCTTACAATTCTTAATTTTAAATCTTCAGAAAGAATGGAGTAATTGAAGAATTCCACCCCTCCTAATTTTAATTGTCAATAATTATTTATGAGAGGTAACCTACCTACCTTTCTCTCCCTCCCTCCCTCCCTCCCTCCCCACCCCTCCCTCTCTCTCTCTCTCTCTTTCTCTCTTTCTTTCTTTCTTTCTTTCTTTCTTTCTTTCTTTCTTTCTTTCTTTCTTTCTTTCTTTCTTTTTGTTTGTATTTCACTTAGAGACAGGGTCTCACTGAGTTGCTCAGTGCCTCACCATTGCTGGGTCTGGCTTTGATCTGGGGATCCTCCTGCCTCAGCCTCCCGACCCACTGGGGTTACAGGCTCTCGCCACTGCAACCGGCTAACATTTCATTTTTAAATGGCTGTGAAACAAATGGTTTGGGGAATGTTTGAAACACCAGCATGTAGTTTGTGAGAGCTGAAAGCTGAGAGCAGACTTGGATGTGATTGGGAAATGTAAATCCCGTCTTTGTTTCTTCCTTCCTCCCTTTTCTTCTTCTTCCTCTTCCTCCTCCCTCTTCTTCCTCCCCCTCCTTCCCTTCCTTCCTCTCCTTCCCCCTTCCCCTCCTCCTTCTCTTTTTTGGTATCTGGGGTGGAACCATGGGCTGTCCTACCACTGAGCTACATCTCCAGCCCTTTTTTATTTTTTATTTTGAGATGGGGACTCACTAAGTTCTGAGACTGTCTTTGAACGTGAGATCCTCCTCCTTCAGTCTCCCAAGTGGCTGGGATTACAGATGTGTGTCACTGTGCCCAGCCCTTTTTTGTTTTCATATAGCTGGAAACTGATAAGCGCAGGTGGCTGGCAGTTATAGCACACACGTTTGTGGAATTTTCTCCTATCTCCTGCTCATGCACCTAAGCATTATCTTTTTTCCCATAGAAGATCCAAATCACAGAGTTTTTGCTCACCATGAGCACAGATGGAATTGTGGGGGCAGGCAGCACCCCCGCCAAGGTCGTTTCCTGCTCAGAAGTTGTGAGTTGCCTAAGAAATAGAAAGTCTGAAATAATTAGTAAGAAATAAGAGACAGAGCCAAAAATCAGATTTAAAGGGAGCATCTGATTGGTCTTCCAGGCCTGATAGTGTAAGGGTCCGGCAAAGCGTCGGAGAAAGAGATCACCAAGAGACCACTCATGCAATTGGCAGAAGGGGATTTATTGATTCAGCATGCTGAGGCTCCGTGCCCACTCAGGAAAGGAGAGCAGCCCAGAGCCCAGAGCAGGGGTTGAACAATGCTTAATACACTTTTTGGGGAGGGCTGGGGCTTTACACACATCACAGTCTCCTTTAACAAATCACCTTACACCGCGGGAAAATCAAACAACAACTCCTAGACTTGATTAGTACATTCATTGGTGGGAACAGGGCTGGCTGGAGTGGTAGGTCATTCCTAAGGAGGGGGTTACATTTAAACTGATTGGTTCGGACCCTGAATGTCTAATGGACAAGCAGCACAGGGTCTTGAATGCTTACGTGAGGAGTTACACAGGATCCCAGGCCATAAATCAACTAAATGGCCAGTAGGGCCTTGTCCTAACTGCCTCAGGAATTTAACCCATGCTTTGCAGTTTAGAAGCAGGTTTACAATGCCTGGTCCTTAACATTTTAACTCAGGCTTTGCAGCTTAGAAACTTTACCCTTTCATTAGGAGCTGGAATTGAATAACTAAAAAATGGCTCCAATCTTTTATTTAAGGGGGACTACATCAAAAGCAGGGATAAGGTTTCGGCGAGAGGAATCATCTTGGCAAGCCACACCTATCTCCAAGATGTTCTGTGGCTCCAGCGGGTCACCCCTGTGCTGTGCTGAACTTGTTGATGGAGCTGGGTAGGAAGTCACAGGAACCTGGCGCTCTCAAACCAGCAGGGTTGCGGCTGGGGGTTCCATCGCAGGCTGTCCTGCCCAATGGCTTCCACAGTTCACGGATGGCTTCCAACAGGTGCAGCTAGGCAATGGGGAACATTTTCAACTCTTTCAAAACTACATCTTCAAAATATTGATCAAGGAATAAAAAGGCTATGATTCCCACATGAATTTTAGAATTGATCTTCAATTAAACTTAGGTCCCAAACAGATCCAAATATAATTATTTTGCTTCCTTTCCACTAATACAATTGGAAACACTGAAATATCTACAGGATTGCTTTTGATGGACATCCTGACATTTTATCTGGGGGCAAAAAATGGTAATTCTGTTTAAAATTGCTAATTTCATGATGCTTTTTTAAGCCTACTTCTATTCTCACTGATTTTCTATTTACCTTCAATACCTTTCAGCATTTGTGGGTATATTGATATTACAGTATTGTAGAGGTGAAATTTGGACTGGTTGACAATGTAAGCCCTTATTATAACATGTATAACGCTTAAATTATAATTTTCATTGATATGGATCCTTCCACCTGCATTAGAAATCAGCCACCAATATCAACCATGGGAACTACAGCGGAGTGCTGTCAAACCCTGTTAGTTTCTCCCAGCTCCCATTTTTGCTGAATAGAGATGTTGGCTGAGATTTATCTCCTCCTTGCTCTCTCTTGAAAGGTTAGTGCTTTTCCTTATCATCTCATGATTTAATTATGCGACCCCCTTTTCTTTAGAATTTTCTCTCTTCTGGGGTTGACCAAGTCCGTTACCAACTTGCAGGAAACGGTGGAAAGTGTTATTTCCGTGTCAAGGCCCATCCCAAGACTGTGTCCTCCATATTTTCCCATGTATTTTGATTATATATTTAGAATTTTTATAAATATTTTAAATGTTAAAAATTTCTGGTCAAAGTTAAAAGTATTCTTTTGTAGGCCGATCTGATCATTTACTTAAAACATACTCAGGAAAGCTTTTGGGTTTTATTTTCAGTTTCTCTTAAATTATGCTGTCATAAAACTAAATGAGTATACCAAGTGCCAAGAATACATTTAATAGAAATGAAGTTGCTCACTAATATAAATAGCTGTAGGAAAGCTACCTCATAAATAATGTTTTGTGAGATTCAAGTTTTAAGAAAAATAGAATTTTTTTGATCTTTTTATTTTAATTTTTTTATTAGTTTCTCAAAACATTACAATGATCTTGACATATTATATATCATACATTTGATTCAAATGGGGTATGAAATCTTATTTTTCCACGTGTACAGATTGCAGGATCACATTGGTTATACAGCCACGTTTACACATACTGCCATACTAGAGTCTGTTGTATTCTGCTGCCTTTCCTATCCCCCCTCCCCTCCCCTCCCCTCAAAAAGTTAGAATTTTGAAATGATTCTGAAACTGAACTTTGGGGAAGGACTGCAAATGTGTAATTTACTTGTATAGATATTTAATTATATAGCTCTCTGTTTAATTTCAAAGTTTCATTTATGTTCTCTCATGCCATAAGAATATTCTAGTGGCCATAAATTCAAAAATAAAAATCATCGTCAATTTTGTGCCTTTCATGTAAATAGGCAATTAAAATCTCTATCTTTGGGCAATTAACTTTGGAAAAATAAGGTACCAGTGTAAAAGTTTCTTCTTCTTCTTGGCAGTGCTGGGAAGAGAACGTAGAACTGCGTACATGCTAGGCAAGAGCTCTACCACTCATCTCCACCACCAGCCCTAGTGTAAAATTTAAATTAAACCGTTTGTCTATATAGGATCTCATGTAATGAGATATTTTAAAAATCTTCAAAGCACAATTGCTCAATGGTGGAATAAATTGACCAGAAAAGAAGCAAATCAGATCCTTGTTTCTGTGGAGACTCAAGCATAAATTCCGGCCTGTACTTGGGGGTTTTATAGAATATACTTTTTCACTGGCAGGGAGATTGAAGTTTCTGTACTCAAATTCTAAAAGTCAAGGATTTTAATAAATCTTAGACTATTTTTGGGGGGGGGTACTGGGGATTTAACCCAGGGGCACTGAGCCACTGAGCCACATCCCTAGACCTTTTTGTTTTTTATTTTTCGAGAGGGTCTTACTAAGTTGCTTAGGGCCTCACTAAGTTGCTGAAATTGCCTTTGAACTTGTGATCCTCCTGCCTCAGCCTCCTGGGCTGCTGGGATTTACAGGAATGCACTACCATTCATGGCTCAGACTAATTCCTTATGAAATTAGCCTTAAAAATATCAGAGGGCATGAATGGGAAGAATTTTGGGGTGTTCAGTCATTGTTATAGAAATGTATCCTGTGTTGGGGCAATGAAGGAAAAACTCTGTTTCCCCTGTTGGTGCCATTAAAGGTACACTGACAGCAGAGAAAAAAGTGAACTCCTGTAGCTTTAAAAAGTGCTATATAAAAGCAGTCATCCAGGTCTTTCTGCAGATCTTCAGCAGAAAGTCCTTTTTAATAGAATTTGAGAATCATTTCTTCATTGGGTTCTAGAATTTGTTCTCCCTAAACAGATGTCTGTCCTTTGATAACTGGCCATGTGTGGTGGCGTGTCCCTAGTGGGATCAAGGTGTCGATGGCAATATGTACAATTATAATGCACCAATAAAAAAAAAAAAGTGGAAAAAAAAGATGCTGGTGGAAGTTGGTCGGTTTTAATTACAGTGAAAGAGCCTTGTGACCTTAAGTCAGGGGTGTGACTCCTCTCTGGGGGTGGGCACCTGCAGTACAGCTCTGCTGCCCTTTCACATGCATCTAGTTGGAAAGGGGAATGGCTGCCCAGGTGCCAGTGCACGCCAAGCATCGCCAAGCACTGTGTTAGAAAGCCCTGGGAGAAGGTCTCACTGGCCCAGGCTGAGGAATAGGGTGAGAGTCTGTTTGGGATCAACAGTAAGCTGAGCCCTAGCAAGAAAGGGACATCAGGACGTTTGACACCATCCTAGTCCCCACTTTCTCCTGCCTGGTCATCAAGTCACAGTTTCCACCTGTAGACCTCAGGGTCTTGACTGAGCTTTCTGCACAGTTGCCCCTCTTCAAGCTTGCTTTCTGGGAAGAATATGTGGTTACCATGCTAATGCACATCTAGATTGATGTCCTGTGTCTCTGGGGGCGTGTTTATTTCAAACTCCCCCGTAGTTATAGAAAGAAGGAATCAGCTGACGGTAGAGGTGTTTTATGGCCACACCCCCAGACCTTTTTGGGTTTTAAAATTTATTTATTTTTATTTTTTAGGGTACCGGGGATTGAACTCAAGGGAACTCAACCCCTTAGTCACATCCCCAGCCCTATTTTGTATTTTATTTAGAGACAAGGTCTCACTGAGTTGCTGAGTACTTTGCTAAGTTGCTGAAGCTGGCTTTGAACTTGCGATCCTCCTGTCTCAGCCTCCTGAGCTGCTGGGATTACAGGTGTGCAGAATACTTCTTTATGAAATTAACCTTAACGACCTCAGAGGGCATAAATGGGAGGCATCTGGGGCTCTTCTGAAAATTATATCAGGCCAAACCATCTCCCAAGTTGCCTTCTTTAAGGTCTTGACCTCTAATCTCACCGCCAAGATGCTTCTTCCTTTCTCTCCCCACCTCCCTCTCCCCTCCCCTCCTCTTCTCTCCCCTCCCCTCCTCTTCTCTCCTCTCCAGCACATATTTATGGAGCTCTACTATGTGCTCTGCACTCACTACATTAAGCTGAAGGAAGGTACCTGCTCTTTGAAGCCTAATGAGACATAGGGCATTAGTCAAATAATTATATACATGAATGTCTGGTTACAGCTGTGGCATTGCTATGAAGGGAAGCCGAGTGCCACTTGTATACTGGGAGAGTTCGGTTCAGGAAGTCCAGGACACGTTCCCTGGGGGAGTTTGATTTGAGTGGACTTAAAGGGAATTGTAGGATATATTTATTTCCCTGACAACTATAACAAAGGACCCAAAACTGGGTTGCTTGAAACAACAGAAATGTATTGCCTGAGTTCTGGAGGCTAGGAATCTGAAATCAAGGTGTCTGTGGGGCTGTGCTCTCTCTGAGCGCCCCAGGGTAGGATCCTTCCTTGTCTCTCCTAGCTTCTGATATTTGCTAGCATCCTTGATGTCCCCTGGTTTGTAGATGCATCTGTCCAGGCATGTGGCTGGTTTCTCCCAGTGAACGTACATGTCCCCTTCTCTCTGTGTGCACCTGTCTCTCGTCCAAAATCCCTTTTCATAAGAACACCAGTCACACTGGATTAGAGCTCACCCCCATGACCTCACGTATCAGTGACCTCCATAAAGGACCCTATTTCCAAATCAGATTCTTGGGTTAGGACTTCAATATATCTTTTGTATCTGTTTCGGGGTGATGATCCAAACCATATCTCAGGACAGGTAGCAGGGGAATCTGGTAGGCAGGTGGGACAGCACACCCAAAGGTCCTTTGTCGGGGGAAGCATGGCCCCTGTGGAGTAGAGAATGAAGACAAGTGTGGTGAGAGGGGAGCTGGTGTTACAGTTAGGATATGAGGTGTCCCCCAGTTCCTGTTCATGCAGGAATATTCGGAGGTGAAATGATCAGATTATGAGAGCTGTAACCTAATGGGTCCATCCTAGTTTGAATGGACTAACTGGGTGGTCCCGAGGCAGGTGGGGTGTGTGGCTGAAGGAGGTGTGTCACCGAAGGCTGTCCCGGAAGAATTCTTCCCCCATCCACTCCCTCGGCCACACCCTTCTACCGGGATGCTTTGCCTCACCTTGGGCCCAGAGCCATGGACTCAGCTAGCCGAGATCTCCAATGAGTCCCCAACAAATTATTTCTCCTCTTAAGTTGCTCTTTTCAGGGATTTTGGTCACAGAGATAGATGATTGATTAACAGCTGAAAAGAAGCAAAGATCAGACCCCGCGCCTGCTGTCCCACCTGCCTACCAGATTCCTCTGCAGGGTTGTCGTTAGGCCTTACTGGGATTTTGATCTTTATCGTGATGGTGGTGAAAAGTCCTTGGGGGTCTTCATCAGGAACAAGACACGACTGGGTTTGTACTTGGAAGAACACTCCTCTGGCTGCACTGGGCAAAACATGCTGGTGATGGAGAGGGCGGGCCCAGACCTCCCAGTTCTGAAGCTGCTGCCTAGCAGGTTGGAGAGGAAGGGCCATGGACGTCAGTGAGCCTGATGAGCGATTCCTAACGTTTCTGACTCATTTGCCTGGGTGCAGGGTGGTGAGGGGCACAGAGAGAGAACCAGGAGAGGGGGCTTGGACTTTGAGTGGGGTCTGACCTGCTGGGCTTGGGATGATTCTCATAGAAATGTCCAGCATTTGAGGATCTGGGGCTGCGAGGACAGGTTCCAGCTGAAGATGAAGTCGTTGGCCAGCAAGGGATAATTGAGGGGAGAGTCTAGGAGAAGAGAAGATGGCCTCGGGCAGCAGCTGAAATCAGGCGCAGCAGGGAACTGAGGTGCAGCAGCAGGAGAGGGGACAGCTAGCAGAGCACAGTCAAGGAGGACGGGAGGATGGGAGAGGGGCCTCGCGGAGGTTGGCGACCCCAGAGAGCCTCTAGGGTACTGAGGTGGGTGGAAGCCAGGTTGGGGGTGTGAGGAGCTGGTGGGAAGGTGAGGAAATGGAGACGCTCCACTCCACACTGCCCTCAGAAACTTGGCTGTGACGAGGCAGAAGCTGTGGCAACTGGAGAGCAGGCTGCGTGGCGGTCCCCACTCTGGCGGTCACGATAAGTTACCATGGCCTGGGTGACTTACATCACAAACATTTATTTTTTCACTGGGGGTGTAGCTCAATGGTAAAGCACTTGCCTAGCAAGTGTGAGGCCTGGGTCCTGTCCCCAACAACACACACACACACACACACACACACAGCCTATTTTCTCAGTTGTGGAGCCTCAAAGTCTTAAGATGAAGGTGATTGATTTGATTTCTGATGAGGAGCCTCTTCTTTTTTTTTTTTTTTCTTTTTTTGGTACCAGGGAGTGAACTCAGGGGCACCCGACCACTGAGCCACACCCCCAGCCCTATTTTGTGTTTTATTTAGAGACAGGGTCTCACTGAGTTACTTAGCACCTTGCTTTTGCTGAGGCTGGCTTTGAACTCGTGATCCTCCTGTCTCAGCCTCCCGAGCCTCTGGGATTATGGCATGCACCACCATGCCCAGCAGGACCTCTTCTTGGATCCTAGATGGCATCTCCTGACTTTGTCCTCACATGGTGGAGAGAGAGTGAAAGGTAAGCTGTTTTCTCATATAAACCCCAGTCCTATCCTGAGGGCGCTGATCTCATGACCTCCCCTAACCTAACTAAACCCCGGGCCAGCTCCCTAAACCATCCCAGTGGAGTTAGGGCTGCCACATGTAGATCTGGGGGGTGGGGACACAATTCAATCCATAATGAGAGAGTGTGGAGGGTTTGGGTTTTGGGTGCTGGGGATTGGATCTGTGGCCTCAGGTGTGCTAAGCATGCCCTCTATCCCCGAGGGACACCCTCAGCCCTATTTTTTTTTTCAATGGAAGTGATTTCGGTATTCTGCAGAGTTGTCGTTGAGGGGGAAAGACTGAGTACTCGAACCAGAGAAGGGTAGCTGAAGACACACGGCAGGAGAAGGCAAAGAAGAAGTGAACTTAGAGAGGAGAGGAGACACTTCGTCATTTAATAGAACCCTTTATTTTAGGGTTTTCCAACTTGGGGTAAGAGCAGGTGGTGCCCAGAGTGCTGCCCTGCAAGCGGAGAGAAGGACGGACATGTCCTCTGTGTTTGGAACTGTCACAAAGTCTCTCCCGGGCTTGGGATTTCACCGTCCACTCTGCTCACAGGAGCAGATGGTCAGTGTCTGCATGTTTTAATCCAGTTCAACTATTAGTACAAATCATTTGAACCCTACTCCGACCCCTGGGCAAGGATGGGGTGGGAATGTGAAAAACAAAATTTTCTAGGGAAAGAGCCATAAAACACGGTGACAGTGGTGTTTTCCTCCATGGCTACTATTTTTGTGTCCCCCCCCACTTCCTCCAGCTACAGAATCAACATCTGAGGAGCACAGTTGCTCCAGGGCATCCTCAGGGCCCTGATGGGCAGAGGAACTCTGTGCCCATTGTATCTGTGCCCGGTCATCCCTGCCACTCAGGCTTTCTTATGCGACAAAACCAAACCAGCCTTCAGCATGTCAGGGGAAGAACCCCTGCTCCTCCTTCCTCAGATGGTCCTCAGAACCAGGTGGATGCCACAGCCCAGGAGAGCTGCCCTTTGCTACTCTGCTTGATAGTCTAATCTGGCAGCTGCCATAAATATAGAAGGACCCAAAGGTCAAATCTTTAATCGGTCTGATAACTGACATAGACTGAATGTTTGGGTTTCCCCCAGCATTTTCATGTGAAATCTTAACCTTCAAGGTGATGATGTTAGGAGGCGGGGCACGTGGGAGGTGGTAAGGTCATGAGGTTGGAGACCTGTCAATGTCATTAGTGCCTTTATGGAAGAGACCCTGGAGAACTTCACCCTTTTACCATGTGAGAACACAGCCAGAAGACAGCGGCCAGTGAGCCAGGAGACAAGTCCTCACCAGGCGCGGGTAGGCCGGCACCTTGATCTTGGACTTCCCTAGCCTCCAGACTGCAAGAAAGACACTTCGGTTGTTTATAAGCCCAAACAAACACAGTCATCTAATCAGTGAGAGATAAGACTCGCCAAAGTGGCAAAGAGATGACCCTTCCCACTTTTTAAAATAAAAGCCATCTGCTTCTGTGAGCAGAGTGGACGGTGAAATCCCAAGTCTGGGAGAGACTTTGTGACAGTTCCAAACACAGAGGACATGTCCGTCCTTCTCTTGTGGTGGTTGGGAACTTCACAGCACACCTCTTCTCTTTATCTCTGGAGGCCATAACAATAAATTAGATGAATATTTCATGTTTTCAGTTTCAGTCCGAGTCTTCTTTTGTAGGTGCTACTATTTGGGGTCATTTGGAGGGAAAATATTTAGTAAATAGAAGGGCTAAGTCCTCTTTTAAAAATGTGATAGAACAGATTTAAAGGTAAGAAAATAGGCTAAAATATCTCATGCTTCTGTAATAAAATATTATGATTTAAGACAGGAGACATTGTGTAATCAGTGGTTCACAAATACCAGACATACGTTTTGAGTAAATCCTGGTTCATTTTTATTATAAGAGAATAAGTACTGCTATAGATATATTCAGGAATATAAAAAAATATTAACACTGTCATTTTAACTCTCACAAATACTTAGGGATTACGTAGTGCATTTTTAAAAACAGCATCATTTTCTTTGGTAAGCACTTCCCAAACTGTGGAATTAGTTTGCTCAAGCAGTTTTCTTTTTAATTCGCTTGATGTTATTTTTAATTTACTTGATTTTACTCAAAATTGTTTTTCTGCATGTTATAATGAAGCTCTGCTGGCACAGCCCCAGCACTCAAAACACCCCGAGCATGATGATTTGCTGCTGCTCTTATTTCCGAGTTTGATCAGAGTTGCAGAACATGGTTTCCAATGAAGATGAACTTCATTATCACGTCCTCTCAAGAAAAAAAACCACCATATGCATATACATGAATAGTCAATTTTAATTAGTTTATCATTTTGGATTTGGTGAAATCCTTTACTGGATATTCAGGATAATTAAGCAGAGGAGGATGGTTGGATATTTACTCATTCCTTCATTTAACCAACTTTTATAGAGCACTTTCATCTCTAAAAGTCCCATCTCTTTCTTCCTTCCGGCCTATGATGTGCCAGGCTCTGTGTTAGACTGTGAGAAGCCCAAAGAGACTTGCCACCTGCCCTCAGGGGGCTTGCATGCTAGTTGAGGGAAGACATATATACAGGTGACAGCCACCACAGATGCATGAGGCAAGTGTGTTGGGAACAGTGGAGGGGAAAAGAAAAAGATCAGGAAAGGCGTCGCTAGAGTTTGCACCTTGAATGTCCTCCAAAGACTCCTGCTGTAGTGGCTTGATCCCTGACCTTGGCGCTTCTGGGAGGTAGTGGAACCTTTAAAAGGTGAGTCCTCCTTGGAGGAAGTTGGGTCCTTGTGGGTGTGATATTGTGTGCTGCTTCTCGTCTCTTGCTTTTTCTTCCTAGCCGCCATGAGGTGAATAGGCCTCCTCCACCACGCATTCTCTGCCATGACATACTGTGTCACCACAGACCCTAGGCAATAGGGCCAAGTGACCAAGGACTGAAACTCTACAACGGTGAGCCAAAATAAACCTTTCCTCATCATAGACTGCTCATCTCTGGTGTTTTGTCACAGGATGGAAAGCTGACAAACATAAGCATCATAGAAAAGAGGGGTCTTGCTGAGCGGTAGAAGATGGGGAGATGCTCATTGTAGAAGGAGATCATCGTTTTCACGGTAGCATAGGAGAAAGAAGAGAGAGAAGCTGGGTCAGGCAGGGAGACCAACTTTGCATCCCTGGCCATGGAATAGCAATGAAGGCAGAGAGAACAGATACATTAGAAGGTAAAGAGGAAGAAAGAGTGTCTTTTTTTAAAAAAAAAAAAAATTCTTTGCACTTGTAAATGGACAGCATGCTTTTATTTTATTTGTTTCATTTTTATGTGCTGCTAAGGATCAAACCCAGGGCCTCACACACGCTAGGCAAATGCTCTGCCACGGAGCTACAGCCCCAGGCCCGGAAACACAGTCTTGATGCCTGAATTTGAGGAATAACAAATAATAAAAGAGGCAAGGCAGACTCCCTAGTTGGGAAGGGTTAGCAGTGACCTGGGGTGGTGGTGGCACACATTGGTACTGTCCTTGGATGTGGAGATGGGTGAATTAAGTTTGGAGGCGACTGGGAGACCCCAACTGAACGTGTAAGGTCCCAAGGCAGGGGAGAGTCTGGGCCGGGAAGGCATCGAAGAGTCACACTTAAATGACAACTAGAAAAGGACCCTGTGTAACAGACTCTGAGACTCTCCTTTCTATTATGATCGACCCTTCATTTCCATTATTTCAAACTACTCATCCCATGAGGGGACGTTCCCTGTGGTTAATCACAGCCCGGTAAGGACTGACTGTGCAGTTCAGTCACCTGGGGAGTTTGAAAACAGAGGCTCCTGGATCCCACACCCGGGATTCTGCCTCCGTGAGGACATTCACCAAATATTCAGCCCTCCCTTCCCCCACCCATCCCTCAGCCCCTGGCAGTGGTTGGTGTCCTGTGACAAGTTCTGGCCTATAGATAAATACATAAATGGGACAGCAGTCACTTTCTCTCTCTCCTTCCCCTTCCACAACAGCAGCAAGAGGCCTGGAGACAAGCTGGATTCCCTGGAGGCCTCAGGCCCAAAGTGGACTTAGCAAGAGGGAGAAATAAGAAATTGCTGAGGCTGGCTTGGGACCTACGATCCTCCTACCTCAGCCTTCTGAGCCCTGGGATTACAAGTGTCTGCCACCGCACCCAGCCAAGACCAAACTTTCAAGACATGAATCTTTATTTATTTATTTTTATTTTTTAGACATTTTGTTCATTTATTTATATGTGGTACTGAGAATCGAACCCAGTGCCTCACACATGCAAGGCAAGCGTCCACCACTGAGCCCCAGCCCCAGTGAATGGCCAAGCTGTTCCTGCAGCGTAGCTTAGCTCATCCTGACCCAGGCAGCCTGCCTTCTGTGGGGCTCGGAAGTCAGCTTTCTCGACCAGCACTACTGGTGATCCTGGTGCAGGACCACTGACCATACTTGGTGACCAATGGCTAGACTGCACTTATGTGATAGTACAAGTGTCTGTCACCTTAGAAACTTTCTCAATGCCCAGGATGTTAGATCTGCCATGAAGGAAGTTTGGCTGGCAGACAGTGCGTCCTTCACACAGATACATGAAAGGTACATGTCATTGAGGGGAGTGTGAGTCACCAGTATAGGTAATAGGTTGGTCAGTTTGTTGAGCAAGGCATGATGCTGGGTGCTCCACATACTTTATTTGTATTCTCCACCTTTGCAAGGTAAATAGGATTGTCACAAGTTGGAAGTGGAAGAGTGGGATCTGGACCCAGTTCAGTCTGATTCCAAACTTGTACTTTAACTTAGAGACTCTCAATTTCCAAGATTTACTCCTGTTAAATAACAGTTATGGTGGGCATTGTTTTGGACCAATCTCTTGCACTGGGTCCTGACAGGCCAAACTAACAGTCAAAAGGGAGAACTCATGCTAAAGTTCTGTATCACCTGCAAACCTCCTGAAATCAGAGAGAGAATGGCCAAATGTCCCAAGCAGGCTAGTTTCAATCTGAGTGACCTCAAAGTTTAATCTTCTGCTTTAATTCTTACAAAAAGAAGAAGAAGAAGAAGAAGAAGAAGAAGAGGAGGAGGAGGAGGAGGAGGAGGAGGAAGAGGAAGAGGAAGAAAAAATTGCCAGGTGAAGTGATGCACATCTGTAATCCCAGCAATTTGGGAGGCTGAGGTAGGAGGATCGCAAGTTCAAGGCCAGGCTCAGCAACTTAGCAAGACCCTCAGTGAAACACTTAGTGAGAATCTGTCTCAAAATAGAAAATAAAAAGGGCTGGGGATGTAGCTCAGTGGTGAAGCCCCTGTGATTTCAACGCCCAGTACTGGGAGGTGGGGGAGGAAGAAAGAAAGAATCTGACAATTATTATTTTTTGTTGTTGTTATTCTGTCTTCCTGTTTCACTTTACAAAGAAAGTAACTTTAAAATGGCCAGTCCACTTTGGGTTTCTTCTTTCTGCTTTCTTCAGTCTTTTTCTGTTTATGAAACCAATCTCCCCTGCTTAACCTCCTGGAATACTTACTCTGTTTTAGAGAGTCAAATGTTGCCAGATAGAGTCAGTTGAAATCTTGACACTCACTTTGTTGTGATTTTGTCCTTTGATGCTGCCCTGAGGTTTTAAGGTTTAGGGTCCACAGGTGATGGTGACTTTGGTACCTGTTCCCACATGGACTTGCAAAGGTTGTGTAATACCAAAGGATATTGTGTGAGTCAGCCTTGTACTACTACAACAAACACCTGAGATGATCAGCTTATGAAGGGGAAAGTTTTATTTTGGCTCACAGTTTTAGAGGTTTCAGTTGATCATCCTTCTGTCCCATTGCTTTGGGTCATGGTGGGGGAACAATGGTGGAGCAAATTCAGTTATTCAGCTCAAGCATAAGAATCAAAAAAAGAGCCAGGAGGGGCCAAGGTCCCACAATCCCTATAGAGGATACCTCACAATGACCTAAAGTTCCCCTACTAGGCCCCACCTCTTAGATCTTCCACCACCTACCACACCAGGGACGAAACCTTTTTTTAATACTAAAGATTAAATGCAGGGGCACTTAACCAATGAGCCACATTCCCAGGCCACCCCCCACCCCTTTTAAACTTTATTTATTTATTTAGGGGAACCAGGAATTGGACTCGGGCACTCGGGGACACGACCCCAGGCCTATTTTGTACTTTATATTTAGAGACAGGGTCTCACTGAGTTGCTTAGGGCCTTGCTAAATTGCTGAGGCTGGCTTTGAACTTGTGATCCTCCTATCTCATCCTCCTGAGCCACTGGAATTATAGGCCTGTGCCAGTGCACCCGCTTAAATGTTCCTCTTTTTTTTTTTTTTTCCATTTTGAGACAGGGTCTAACTAAGTTGCTCAGGGCCTCACTTAATTGCTGAGGCTGGCTTGGAACATGCGACCCTCTTACCCCAGCCTCCTGAACTGTGGGGTTACAAGTGTGTGCCCCCGCACCCAGCCAGGACCAAACCTTCAACACATGAATCTTTTTTTATTTTTTAGATATTGATGGACCTTTATTTTGTTCATTTATTTATATGTGGTACTGAGAATTGAACCCAGTGGCTCCCACATGCTAGGCAAGCACTCTACCACTGAGACACAGCTCCATCTCCTTAACACATGAATCTTTTGTGGGACATTTCAGGTCCAAACTATAGTAGCTGTATAATTTAAATGGTAAAAATGAATAGATGAATGAATGAATGAATAAAAGCCTATTTTCATACTTTTAGCCAAGTATTTTTCAGGCTTTGGGGACAGTTATGTAGCATATTTCAATTTTCCTAGCAATAAATGAAGATTTTTTATTTCTATGGGCTGCAAAAGAAGTTGGCTGTGGAATGCAGATCCCTCCTATGGAGATCACAGACACCAATCAGTTTGCATGTCAGCAAACCAAATTGAAAGCACAAATTACTTGCAATAAAATTTCTTTACAAGATATATGCATTAACTATGTTAAGGAGCCTAAAGAAATACTCTGCAAATTAACAGTCTATATGGCTCACTCCTTGCTGATTTTCAACTCCATGTTCTCATCAATTTAATCGCAGTGCCGCCTCTTCCAGAGGTGCTGGCCTTAAATTCTCCGGGTCTTCTCCCAGTCATGAGATTTTGCATTTGTTGCTGCCTCAGGACGGGTGGATGGACAGACCACGCAGACAAAGGAATGATTATGAACTCTTCAAGACCAGAGTTCAGCTAGGTGGTTGATGACTGGTGGGAACATTTAACCACGTGCTTTTTGATTCTGTCAAATGTCAAATTTGCAGAGATGGTCAAATGTTGACAGGGATTCAAAAGGGTCTTTTCTTATCAACTGGAGAATGTTGTTGCCAAGTCAGGCTCTCCAGTCTACCGTGGTTGGTGATCTGGTTAGAAATCGTGTCTCAAATTTCCTGTGGACTTAATTTTTCCTTCAGAAATGGGTGGCTTGAAGGGAGAAGTCACCATGGGACACCATGACTCTGCAACTGATTTTACCCTGTTATTGCTAAAAGGTTGGTGAAGGATATAATTTAATGTCGACTCCCAGAGCAGTTGAAAATGTTGGGATAATTATGTGCAAACCTGTGAAATGTCTCCAACCATGATTTGCACAGGTTCCATTTTCAAACAAAGGAGCAGGGAGGAAAGACGTCTCTGTGGGTCCGAATTGCTCCCTTCTGGGAATCTCCACCTTGCCTTGGTGAGGAGCCACAGAGGAAGGGACTGACCCGGGTGGAAAGTTCATTGAACACACTATGATGACCATTTGAAAACCCCTTGTTCCTAAAGCCCTTTAGAAACCAGTCATCCCAGGAGCTTGACTTTTGGAACAGTTGCCTGCCTGCAGTAAAAGTAATCACAACTGTCAGCCAGTCAATGATTGCTCCAGTGTCTAAATAAATGGGGAATCTTCTCTGGAAGGACTTACTGCTCCTAAATGAGTCAGCTCAGCTCATCCTCTCTGCCTTGGTTGCTGACGAATTGGACCATCTGTCCAAACCATGGAGGGAGAAAGAAAGGGGGAGGAAGTTGTTTTTGTTTTTGTTTTTTTTTTTGTACCAGCGATTGAACCCAGAGGCGCTTAACCACTGAACCACATCCCCAGCCCTTTTTATATTTTACTTAAAGACAGTGTTTTGCTAAGTTGTGTAGGGCCTCACTAAGTTGCCGAGGCTGGCTTTGAACTCATGATGCTCCTTGCCTCAGCCTCCCAAGCCCCTGGGATTACAGGTGTGTGCCACTGCACCTAGCTGGGAAGGGTGTTTTAATTGGCGACAGCAAGGCAGCACTGCCCTGAGCTTACGAGCTGAACGGCAGAGCGACCTTCGAGTCTTTCCTCTGCCGGGCACCCTGGGCAGGCGTCCCATCTGAGGTCTTGACCCCTGGCTGCATCAGAAGCCTGTGATGCGCTGACCCTTTCCTCCCTTTGCCAGCGCTTGCTGAACTTTACACGGGAGTGCAGAAGACAGGAATCAGAGCACACACCTGGATAGCGGCGGACAGACCATTTCCAAAGGAAATGGATGGGAAAGGTCTGGAGAGGGTGGAGAATCAATTTGTAATTGAAAGAAGTCCAGTGAACTGGTGTCTTTCCAATAATAGTAAAAAAACACAGCTCTGCAGGCTCCTAAAGGACCCAAATTGCCCCTCCTGAGCAGCCAACTCTACCTTGTTGGTATCCTGGATGATCGAGAGCTGGGAGGACGGGAGTTGGTGCAGTCTTTGCCCGTCTCAGGTTTCCTAGGCCTCTGTTTCTTCTCATGTGAAAGGGGAGGAGCGGTGATGTCCAGGGCTCGCCTGTTTTGAAATCCTCCCCTGGGTCTGGGGCACCGATGGGCACTGGTGGAAAGCTGTGGGCAGCCAGCTTTGGGGTGAGTCTTTGGAGGAGATCTCCAAGGATTTTTTCTTGGAGTTTCAGAAACTTAATTGAAAGTTGTTTTTTTTTTTTTTTTAAAGCTACCTGTGCACAGAAGGTCAAAGGGTATGGTTAAGTCTAGAGGAAACTTAGAGACCTAGGCTGTCATGAGGGGGCTGACTCCATGGCAGCTGCGTACCATCTGTGCAAGGGACTGCACTTTTCCCCCCTTGAAGACTGTTCCTTATTCCCTGTGAATGAAGATGAAGCATCAGGAACCTTCTCTTGGTGACCACTGAGGATGTGAAGAGCGGGTCCTGTCTGCTCAGCCACCAGCTTCTCACCTGGTCTTCCATTTCAGGAAAACTGCATTATGTAGAGCACAGTCACCTGCGTATATAATAGACCACGGGGTGGTTCCTAGCTGTGCACTAGCCTGGTTTTTGTTCTCTCTTCAGCCCAAGGTTTAATATCAATACAGATTCTTCATATTGAACACCAGACTTAACACATTTGCTCCTTAGAGACCAACACTACTGGCTTAAAATGTGTTCCTGTATAGTTATGCCCGGGGTTAGTTGCATAAGTAACAATAGTTGAGCAGGTGTCTGAGATGATTATTTAACTAGTTATTAATTGAAGGGTATTTTATTTTTTTAATATTTATTTTTGTGTTGTAGTTTGACACAACACCTTTATTTACTTATTTTTAATGTGGTGCTGAGGATCGAACCCAGGGCCTCGCACGTGCTGGGCGAGCACTCTACCACTGAGCCCCAGCCCCAGGCCCTCAAGAGTATTTTCTTTCTCTCCACTTTAGATTGACTTTGTAATCACATCTGTAAAAAATGCTATTAGCAAGTTGTGTATTTCAAGTGCTCCTGTTAAAGATGCCACCTGACTTTTAGTGCACTGCTTGAAGCACTTAGAGACGACAATGCTTTTTTAAGTAATGATTTTGTTCTTTTTATAATGTACTGTTTATTTTTAATTGATGTAATAATTGTACATATTTATGGGTTACAGTGTGACATTTAAATACATGTATACAGTGTTCAGTGATCAGATCAGAGTAGTTACACATTCATCACCTCAAACATTTTCCATTTCTTTGAGTTGGAGTCATTTGAAATCCTCTCTACTAGCGGCTTTGAAAATCACATTTAATTGTTGTCACCCACAATTTATGAATAAACATTTTTGACATAAGGACTAGTGAAATAACTCATTTGTCTAAAGCACTTTGTTTGACATATTCTTCAGGCAAATTTTGATGCTGTGAAACTCTCGCCTTCCTATCATACATGTTTTCTTTCTTTCCTTCCTTCTTTTTTTGAGACAGGGTCTCACTAAGTTGCCCAGGTTGGCTTTGAACTGTGACTCTCCATACTCCCAAGTAGCTAGGATTACAGGGGTGCCACTGTTCCTGGCTCTAGATGCATTTTATTTTCTTTGACTTTTTGAAAATAACTTTAATTTTTTAAATTTATTTTTAACGTGGTGCTGAAGGTTGAACCCAGTGCCTCCCATGTGCTAGGTGAGCGTTCTACCACTCAGCCACAGTCCCAGCCCCTGGATACATTTTGTTTTCAACATAACATCCTTCTTTCATTCTCTATGTGTCAGGGGCTTCTTTGTGCTGGGCTCGGCTGGGACACCTGGGTGCAGTGGAAATGGAGGATCAGCCCTTGGCGGCTCTCTGCTTTTCTTTACCTTGGAGCGCTCCTTGGCTCTCAGGGCTGGAACCTGGGAGAGCTCATTCTTCAAGGTGCTCAATTCTGCAGTTCCCATACAGGGGGGTTTTTGACCCCGCTCCCTTATTATGTTGTATGAAACCAGACTCTGTCTCTGGGCTGGTCTGGGTTTGGGAGGCGTATGTTACTGGGCCTTGAAGAGTCTGGTGAGGAGGCCAGGAAGCTGTTCCAAGTAGGAAAGTAGAAGTAGGAATTAAAGCGATATGGTGGTACCAGGGTCAGAACAGAAGGAGGGGGAGAGAAGCCGAAGCAGTCAAACCTTGAATGGGGGGATGGAAATGGGGGTGATGTCACAGTACAGAATGCACCAGGAGGAGGAGACTGGAGGTAGGGGACCAGTCAGGAGGCTGATTGACCATTACAAGAATAGTATAATAATAGTATCGATCAAGTTACAGATTTTGCTTCTTTTGGAGAAGAGAAGCTTTGAGAATAGAATGAAAACTCTAAGTATTCTTAGAAAATATGCACACATGTATCAAGTATTATGTGTAATTTGGGAGACTTGGGGATCCCAATGGATGATAAAATAAATGGATTTGGAGTCTCCAAAGAGGAACACTTGCACTGTGTAACTGGTGGAAATCAATAGGGAGATTTGGATGAGGAAGTGCATTGGGAGGGAAGGTAATGGATTTGTTTCCCATAACAGGATGTGGGGTGGAGCTGTGCCTGGGCAGCAGGGCTGGAGGGGGAGACCGAGGGTATTTGATTAGATTGTAAGAGTTTTCATTTTGAGAATGAATGAGTTCTGCAAATTAACAAAAAGCAGAAACATTCAAGTACATCTCAATAATCTCAATATGAAAACAGAGGCCACATTTATGTGGGTAATAGTCCTAGAAGAGTTTGGGATTGCTGTGGAAAAAAACTGCATGTCAAAAAGCAGACACAAGGGCTGGGGTTGTAGCTCAGTGGTAGAGCATTTACCTTGCCTGTGTGAGGCATTGGGTTTGATCCTCAGCACTACATAGAAAATAAATAAATAAAATAAAGGTACAATGTCCATCCTCAACTAAAAATAATTTAAAAAAAAGCAGACACAAAGTAAATTCTTAAGTCAATGATTTCAACAATATTTATTATCAAGCTTAAACATTAAACTTAAGTTGTCAAAATCAAGATCGGGATAGAAGCTGAGCATTTACGATCATAGCTACAGTGTAGTGATTATTGTTATAAGTTAACACCAACAGGTACATGAAGGTCTCAAAACTCTTCACACCCACTCCCACCGTGTCTGAATGCTACAATGGAAGTTCAGGTCAAAATAACACGACTCTTTTCTGCCTTAGATTCTCTGCTTTAACCGTCTCAAGATGGCAGCTGGGGCCCCAGCATCTTTTGACCCAGAGCTTTGCTTGCATTCAAGTGGAACCTCCCTGGAGTGTGTTCTTTTGGGAGAGATAAGGGAGGCTTTGGGGAATTTGGCAGTCTTAACTGGGACCAAAGAGATCCACCTATTCCAGGGACTAAGGTGGGTTGCATTCCTGCATCTTCCTTCTGTCATCTGCCCAGGCTGTGGCCACTTTCCCAAAGATGCTGGTGGCCACTGGATAGGCCACCACCTGCAGAGATGCAGAGCCCTGAGTCAGTCCAGGCTGGGACTGCCCACACCATATCCACCCCAGATCTGGGCACCATTCATGGCTGTCTCTGTTTAATACACCTACACTAAGTTACTCATCCAGGTTCCTTGGGGAACCTGAAATCAGATACTTTAGAATGAACTATGTGGGTATTTTGGGGCAGAGTGATTTATTTACAAAATAGTAATTTTTGGTGGTAAGTTTGGAGGCCTAGAGTAGTCTTTATTTCCCACAGGCTACATAGCTTTTGGGACCTATTAGGATGATTATGACATCACAGAGCCAAAAAAACCAACTTTCCTCAGAATACACATCAACTGTAATCTTGTTGCTTCTATTTTTTTTTTGTAGCAATAACTTTTAGTCAGAAACCATCAAATGATCCAGGCACAGTGGTGCACTCCTATAATCCCAGTGACTTGGGAGGCTGAGGCAGGAGGATCACAGGTTCAAGGCCAATTTCAGCACCCCTGTCTCAAAAAAATAAAAAGGGCTGGGGATGTAGCTGGTGGTAAATGCCCCGGGGTTCAATCCCCAGTATCAAAAAATGAATAAAACACCCAATAACAAGAGAAGCTATTCATGCCAAGATCTCCATCCACTGGATAAACCACAACCCTATACAATCTTCACTGCCTGAACGATGGACCCTGGAGAATTGGGCCAGCCCTGCCTGTGACATGGCAGGTAATGGCCTTAGTGGGAAGGGGGGGACCTACTCTAATTCAGGACAAAGGAAGGGATAGTTTTGTCTAGCCAAGATATTCCAGATCAGACTAATCAGGAAAATTGTATGAAAATCGAGTTCACGTGATATTTTTGATATAGGAATAATATTACTAATATTATTCAAGTCTTCTTGTGTCATGGGTATTTTGCATAATGTTGCAAAAGTTTAATAAATGCTTATTAATTAAACATCTACCACTTCCTCTTAGCACGGGTTTCCTTCTTGTATTTTGGCTGGGCTGATCTCAAATTGCCTGAGCAGCCTGGGGCCGGCTCCCTGCAACCCCTTGGAATTAGTAGTACAGTGTCAGGTCATCAAGCCTGTTTTTCTGCAAGAATATTGAGCTTTTCCTCCCTTCCCATATCCTTTCCTCTTCTTCCAAGTAAAAAGTTTCCCTTTCCATTGGCACATTTCCAATAAAAGGAATCACAGGGCAGAGGCTCGGTGGGTTGGGCTGGCTGGAAGAAACTTTTGCCTGGGTTGAGGGTGGCTGCTTGGAACCCTACTGGCTTGTATTGACCAAGGTTGCTGTTGCTGAATTTGAGTTGTGCTTCTGTCCTCTTGGCCAACAGTTCTTTGCCCTAGCTCATCTGTGATTATGAGAGCAGCAGGGTGAGACCTCCTCTAATCTTTCCCTGCTCAGCCTTACCTCCCCAGAGTTTTCCATCAGGGACGGTGATCTACACAGGATGCCTCTCCTGCAATGACTAAACAGCCTCCCAGGGGGAATGTCATCTCTGTGTGATGTGCTCTCAGTCCCCGACCCCAGGGCTGGGCTAAGGGCTGTTACTGCTCAATAAAACAGTCCAAGAAATCAAATGCATGGACACATTTTGGTCTTGGCATGGAGCATAACAATCACTTCTGGAAGTTCTAAATATTTGCAGAGTGATATGACAGATGTCAAATGTCAATACTTTCAAAATCTCAGCTGCCTCTTAACAATACACTGGGTCCTAGAGATTTCTGCTTTTTAGCTCCATGGATGATGTTGGTTTGCCAGGACATAAGCAGCTACTCAAGGGCAGAAGCCAGGTTTCCTCAAGCATCCTGACTGTAGAAGGATCACTTCTGGAATGTTCCTTCTCAAGCCCACCAACCTGGAGCCCAGCATCGCTGACTAGCATATTAGAAATACTAATTTAGTCTTTCTTCTTTAATTCGTGATCCCATTTAAAAAAAAAAAATCTGCCCAGCATAGTTCATCTGATTGCTCAGGGTCTCAGCCCACGATGCATTAAGTCTCACAGCAATTGAAAAAGTAACGGAATAACACCCAAAGGCAGTAAATAAATCACCAAGTTCATTAACTCAAATCGCTGAATGTCAACTTGTGGAACACTACAGCGCGGTGTAAAATAACGTTACCCGACAGCGTAAGAAGGGGAAAGTGGGAATTATTTTTATATTAATTTTTAATAGACTTTTGACTGCTCATAAGAGATATTAAACATTAAAATCATTTAATCCATATGCTGGCATTCATCAAACCCACGGATTTGCGAGCAACATAAGTGCCACGTCTTTTTGAGACATTAAAGATTCAACAGGGATAATTAACTTGAAGGTCAAGGAGGAAACCGTTACCAGCGCATTCTGCAGAGTCCGCTGCAGCTCGTGCAGCCGAAAGCTGAAGCGGGTGTGAGACGCGCAGCCAGCGGCTCCAGACTCTCGCGAGATGTTGCAAGACCGGTGTTTGCTGATTCTGATCCGTTCGCTAAACTTTTGAGCCTAGTTAAAAATCAGGAGATGGATTTCCCTCCCCGTTGTCGCCTCTCGGTCTGACCTGGAAAGCTCGGGCTCCCGTGCTCACGCCGTTCAAGCTGCACGTGTGAAAGTTCTGCCTATGACGTCAGCATCACCAATGAGGCGGAGCGAGACTGGAATGTTGCTTTGAATGACGGTCACCACCGTGTGACAATTTCATGGCTGAGGTCTTTGAGTTTAAGGGCCCAGACTCGAATGTTGATTTTTTTTTTTTCCTCCCCAGCCCTGGGGATTGAACCCAGGGGCATTCTACCAGTGGGATGCATCTCCAGCCCTTTTAAATTTTGCATTTTGAGACAGGGTCTCACTAAATTGCTGAGGCTGGTGTTGAAATTGCAATTCTCTTGACTCAGCCTCCCGAGTCCCTGGGATTGCAGGAGTGCACCACCACGTCCAACTGAGTTTTGATTTTTGAAGTATGAAAACTCACTCAAAATAAATAACAAATTGGGGTGATTTTTCACTAAAGGAAAGCGGTCGCATCAGGGGCTGAATTCCTTGATAAGCCAATCAGGTACTGTACCAACACGTAATGAAGTGTTGGTTGATTTTTCTTAGTGTAAAAGTGGATCTAGCTGTAGAATTCCATTGGGTTGCACTGAAATTGTACCTATAATTCCTAGTGCTCAAGAAAGGAATTTATTTTTTCTTGAAATTTGGTTAGTACTTTTTTTTGGGGAGGGGGGATACTGGGGATTGAACTCAGGAGCACTCAACCACTGAGCCACATTCCCAGCCCTATTTTGTATTTTATTTAGAGACGGGGTCTTGCTGAGTTGCTTAGCACCTTGCTGCGGCTGAAGCTGGCTTTGAACTTGTGATCCTCCTGCCTCAGTCTCCTGAGCCACTGGGATTACAGACTTGTGCCACCTCACCCGCCTGGTTAGTATTTTTGCCTACTCTAACAGGGCATTTTGATTTAAATTATCTAGTTTCGCCAGCCACAAAGATCAGATTAACTAAATGATGGCCAAATACTCATTAAGCTCATTCAGAAATTCTATTGGCTAATTTCTATTTTGTTAGGTTCACAATTTTTCTACAAATTATTTCCACTCTGTCACCTGCTTCATGTCACTAGCTTCTTTGATAGTGCATCTTGTAGAGCCGCCTTGTACAGATATTTATGCAAAAAATTAGCAATCAGAAATCAAGGTTAAATAATCCCCAAAATATAAAGTTGGGGCTGGAAATATCCTTTTGAAAATATTTTTTCTACTTTATTATAAAGGTGAAAAAAATCATTATGTATTATTCATAAAAGTATAAAGTTTACTATATATCTCGTTTATGATTTACTACCCAGTTAATATTGGGACATACAAACTTACCAAAAAGTGTGGTCCAAGCTAATAAGTTTAATTGACTTCATCACTTCTAAGGCTGCATGATATTTTACAGAATGGTCCTTTAGGTCATTTCCCATTTTTCACTATTATAAACATGATGGATGCATGTTTAAGATAAATTCTTCAAAGAGGATTTGCAACTTCAAAAGTATTCCTCTTCCCTTCCGCCTACCTCTTTTTTTTTTTTTTTGGTAACTACATATTATCAAATCCTCATCCAGAAGATTTTTGCTTAGGGCTGAAGGTGTAACTCAGCTTTAGAGAGCTGACCTAGCATGCAGGAAGCCCTGGGTTCCATCCCCAACATTGCGTGTGTGGGCGCGCGCGCGCGCACACACACACACACACACATACACACACACACAGAAGCTTCTGCCTCCTCATCTCCCCATCAATGTATAATAATGCTTCCTTTTCCCACATGCTGGTATTTTCAGTCTTTTAAATGATTGCTATAATTTATTGTGGTAAAATTCACATTTCTTTGATTATTAAAGAAAAGAGCAACTTTTCCTGTGATTACTTACGTCTTCTTTTGTGAATAGTATTTTTATTTCCTTAGCTCTTTTTATGAAAGTCGCATTTTTCTTATTAATTTACAAAAGCTCTTTATATAGGATATTAGTTCCAGAGAGTATAGACCACAATCTGTTTACAAGTTTTTTTGGTAAAACTGTGATTTGACTCAGATCATCTTTGTTCAATAACCCTCCCTTGGGTGAACCTGTCCCAAGAGATGTTTGTAAACACACACCGTATCTGAGGAAGAGGCCACCATGTGATCTTGCTGGATGGGTTCCTGGTAGTGGTGTCAAAGGAGGCTGAAGGAGGAAGGGCTCGTTACCCTGTGGCTTGCTGGGTGCGGAAGCCCTTCTGGCCCCGTGTGTTATCTTATTGCAGGCGATGGTTTTCCACGGTGTCATTTGCTATCACAGTACATAAAAGAGACTTCATTCTCTCCCATTCTGAGATGGGCATTCAGGCTAGACTGAGGAAGAGGGCAGCACAGTGGTAGGGAATGGCTGTGGGGTGTGTGTGTGTGTGTGTGTGTGTGTGTGAAGGATTTGAAAGGCAGAATCTTCATGAATTCTTTTTAGATGGTGACAGTGACATCTTTGGTGGCATAATTTCTTTTCCTCTCCCATCACAAGGTTTGTGGCTGATGGCTTTCACCACTATTGCAAAAGACAGATTAATAAGAGATAAGCAAATTACTTCACCCAAGGGTTCTGTGACGAGGGAGACCTCAGAAATGAAGAGTCAGGGGGAAAAGAAATGTAAGAAAAGAAAAGGAAAGAAGCCTCCGGGCCCCAGGGAGGACTGCGTTTCTGTGGACAGGCAGACAGGTGG
This sequence comes from Ictidomys tridecemlineatus, assembly GCF_052094955.1. Taxonomy (NCBI): domain Eukaryota; kingdom Metazoa; phylum Chordata; class Mammalia; order Rodentia; family Sciuridae; genus Ictidomys; species Ictidomys tridecemlineatus. The sequence goes on along the minus strand of NC_135481.1, from coordinate 110,939,387 downwards.
ACAGGCGGACAGGTGCGAGGCCAGGTCAGGAGGGTCGGAGACACCAGCTCCAGTTTGTTCAGACTCATCCTGGCGTCCACGTCTTCATTCCATTCCTCTGGTTATGGACAGACACCTGTCCCTTGAGTGTCTTGTGACCCACTTTCAGCAGAGGTAGGTTGGAGAATTTCCCTAGGGCCATGTTCATGGAGAAAGGCAGAAAAAGGTCAGAGGGTAGCTTTTCTATTTCTGCAGTTTTCTCAATTTACTTCCATTTCCAACCCTCGAAATGTCAAGGTGTCATACTTTTTTTTTTTTAAGAGAGAGTGAGAGAGGAGAGAGAGAGAATTGAGAGAATTTTAATATTTATTTATTTTTTAGTTCTCGGCGGACACAACATCTTTGTTGGTATGTGGTGCTGAGGATCGAACCCGGGCCGCACGCATGCCAGGCGAGTGCGCTACCGCTTGAGCCACATCCCCAGCCCCAAGGTGTCATGCTTTAGCAATCATATTCTGAGCCCCAACATTGGGCACTTTCATTCCTGTAAATGTCACTCTTCTTCCCTCCCCCCTCCCTTCCCTCCTCTCTCTTTCCCTTTCTTCTGTTTTTCAGGGCTGGGGACGGAGCCCAGGGTCTCATACACATGAGGCAGGCACTCTGCCACTGGGTACATCCCCAGTCTTAATATTTTATTTCTTCTGTTTCAACCAGGGATTTTTCAGCCTCAGTACTATTGACATTTGGGGCCAGATGTTCCTTCGTGGTGGGGGCGACCCGTGCATGGTAAGATGTTTTGCAGCCTCCCAGGTCTCTACTGCGGATGCCAGTAGCAACCCCCTGGTTGTGGCAGTCAAAACCATCTTCAGACATTGCCATATGCCCCCTGGGGTGGATCAAACCTAGGGCCTCGCACATGCTAGGAGAATGCTCTACCACTGAGCCACAATCCCAGCCCCACAACATAATATTTTAAAAAGCTCACAACATTCATTGGGCTGGGGGTGTAGCTCAGAGGTAGAGAGCATGCTGAGCACGTGTGAGTCTCTGGGTTCAATTCCCAAGACCAATGAATAAAATAAAACCATTTATTATTTTTTTAAAGAGCCATAATCACAACAAAAGATGAAAATTCTAAGCTCTTCAAGGAGATGGGCCTGGTAGTACACGCCTCTAATCCCAGCAGCTCGGGAGACTGAGGCAAAAGGATCATGAGTTCAAAGCCAGCCTCATATAAAGCGAGACACTAAGCAACTCAGTGAGACCCTGTCTCTAAATGAAATACAAAATGGGGCTGGGGATGTGATTCAGTGGTTGAGGGTCTCTGAGTTCAATCCCTGGTACCCGCTCCGTCTCCCCCAAAAGAATAAGCTCCAACAAGATTCATTTAACCTTTAAAAACTCTGGTTAGCCAGACATAGTGACACCTGCCTATAGTCCCAGCTACTCAGGAGGCTGAGGTGGGAGTCCCAGAGTTCAAGACCAGCCTGGGCAACGTGTTGAAACATGCCCCCCTCCCCCAATAAAAAGACTCTGGTTAAAGCCACTTTTATCCAGGGCTCTCATGAAGTGCCACAGCCTGAATACATGAGCTTCCTTACAAGAGAGCAAACGTACATGCAGTTTCTCCACACCATTATCAAGGGGTGTTGGTGACTTCCCTCTGTGTATTTCTGCAGGATTTCTCCAACCTTATGTATCTCAGATATATTCTGGCTTAAGGAAATTATAAATTACGCTTCAATAGATTGCTTTAGCTATGACCAAAGATTGGAATTGTGTCCACATATTGAGACATTTCCAATTCAAGGTCCCCACAGCTTCCAAACAAAGCAGAAGAGCAGACCACATTTGTTTTTATGTGGTGCTGAGGATCGAACCTGGGCCGCACGCATGCCAGGTGAGCGCGCTACCGCTTGAGCCACATCCCTAGCCTAGACCACATTTGTGAAGTGGCTCATGTTCTTTCCTCTCTTTGCTGTTATCTCTGGTTCCCAAAGGGCACATTTCTTTCTTTTACTTCACAGGGACTATCAGAGAATTCCTTAAGACTGAATGAGTTGATAGACCTGTTCCTCCAGATCGCCTGAGCTGGGGAGTGAATGAGGATTCTTTCCCATTCAAGATGAAAGGGAGTTGGCTTTTATATGTTCTGGGTAGACCAGTTTAAAAAATTTCATTCATCGTTCAAACTAATCGAAACATGCCCAGACTCTGGGATGGTGACCTGGTGTCAGGAAATGTCATCATTCACTCACTCACTCTGTATTATTTAGGACTCTTGGGTGCAAATGACAAACTGAACTTAGATTGGATTCCTGAAATGGGGAAATTAGGATATTTGACTGTTTCCTAGAACCCAAGCAGAGAAATGAGGCTGAGCTTCAAAGACAACTACAAGCAGAGTTCCAAAACCTTGGGGACTCTCCAGCTTACATCCGGTTTCACCTTTCTCTCCCTGCAGGTGGGTTTCCTCTGCCTCTCCACCAGCTCCTGAGCTATTTTATCTTTCAGTGTAGACACAAGAGTGACTAGGTTTTATCTTACAATTCTATTTCTAAAATTTCCAGAAAAGAACATTGTTTGGCCTGGCTTGGGTCAGAGCTGGGTTGAACACCTATCAGCTGAAGACATTTTTAGCTTTTCATTGCTGTGACCAAAATACCCGACCACAACTTAAAAGACTTAAAAAAAAGGAAAAGTTTCTTTTAGCTCCTGGTTAGAGGTTTCAGTCCTTTGCTGTGGGCAGAGGTGTGGTGGAACATCGTGGCAAAAGGGTGTGGAGGAGGAAAGTTGTTGGCTCATGGCAGCCAGGAGGAAGAGAGGGAGAGAGGCAAAGAGGGGGAGAAGAAAATAGAAGGGGAGCTCTCCTAGGGCCTGCTTCCTCCACAGGTCCCACCTCCCAGTAGTTCATTCAGCTGTCAATGGAGGAATCTGCTTACTCCATAATCCACTGATGAACTCAGAGCCCTCAGGATCCAGGCATTCCCTAAAAGCCCCACCTCTGAACCTTAGTGCATTGGGGACCATGGTTTCCAATACATGAGCTTTTGGGGGACATTCTAGCTTCAAACATAACACCTGACATACCAGATGGTGCTGGGACCACCAGGCCACATTGCACTGACCTGACCTTGGGGATTAGTGTTCAATTTATTAAAACAAATTAAAATCCCTCATTTGCTCTTAAATGTTTAAGTATCAGATGGTCACACACCTATGGAGCTATCGTGAAAATACATAACACTTCCATCACTCACCTTCAAAAGATTCCCCAGGTCCCTCTGTAGAACATCCCTTCCTCTGCTCCCAGACCTCTCTGATGGCTAGTCTACTTTCTGCCACTACACATTCACCTGTATTTTCTAGGATTTTGTATAAATGGAAACATACAGTAAGCACTATGGGTCTAGCTTATCTCACTTACCATGCTGATTTCAAGATTCACTTCTGTTGAATGTTGCAATAGTTTGTTCCTTCTTATTATGATGATTTTTTTTTCAGAAAAGCCACATTTTAATTACTGGTTAATATTTTTTGTATCATGGAATATTTCAATATGCTTAACAGAAAAGGACAAAATAGGGTATGAATTCCCATGTACACATGAACCCAGTTTCAGCAATTATCAAGCCAGGGCCGGTTTTGTTTCTACCTTATCTCTCTACCCATTAACTACCTCCTGTATTAATTTAAAGCAAATCTTAGATGTCATTCATTTCTTCTGTCAGTATTTAGGAATTTACTTCTAAGAGATAGGGACCCTTTAAAAAAAGATAAAATCACAATACCATTGTCATGCCTATAATATTTTAACAATAATACCTTAATTTTACCAAATATCCAGTCAGTGTCCAAAGTTACATACAGTGTTTGAATCAGAAGCCCAACAAGACCTCACTTAAACTATTTATCAATATATCTCTCAAATCTCTTTGCATGTGTAAGTCCCCTTAGTTCATTTGTGCTGGTCTAATAAAATACCTGAGTCTGGGTAATTTGTAAATAATAGAAAAGAATTTCTTCATTATGCACAACTATAATGTGCCAATAAAAAATGCGGAAGAGATATTCGGGTTATTCTGCAGATCGTATAAATCTTTTGCCTTTTACTAAAGATTTTCTTGGAGAGGAACAACAACAACAAAAAAATGTGGGAGAAAAAGAAATGAATTTCTTGCAGACCTGGAAGGTGGGAAGTCTGTGATCAAGTCCCTGGCAGGCTTAATATGTGGTTAGAGGTGTTTCTGCTTCCAAGATGGTACCTAGTTGCTATATCCTCACACGGCAGAAGACAGAAGGGAAAGTGGGAGGAACACTGTTTCCCTCCGCCCATATTTTTAAGGTTGCTAATCCCACCACTTGACTTAATCACCCACTAAAGTGGTGAAACTTAATCTGCTTCTTAAGTTTCAATGTGTGAATTTTGGAGAAGACAGAAATAGTCAAGCCATAGCATCCCTTTGTGGCTCTCTATTTTTTTTTCCTTATACTTTGTTGAAGGAACTATGTAGCTTGTTCTCTATGGATTCTTACAATCAGGGTTTTGCTAACTGTCTTCTCTAGTAGTATTAACATATCTCTCTGTCCTCTTCATATCTTGAAATTTTGTTGGATACAAAGGAATAAATGTTTTAATTGAAAAAAAAGTTTTGGTTCTTTTTAAAAAATATTTTATTTTGGTTGTAGAGAGATGCAATACCTTTGTTTATTTATGTGGAGCTGAGGATCGAACCCAGGGCCCCCACATGAGAGGCAAGTGCTCTACCGCTGACCCCCAGCCCCAGCCGCAGATTTTTTTTTAAATTTAATTTTTTAAATTTACATATGACAGCAGGATGCATTACAATTCTTGTTACATATAAGACAGCACAATTTTTCATATCTCTGATTATATACATAGTATATTCACACTGATTCATGTCTTCATACATGTACTTTGGATAGTAATGATTATCACATTCCACCATCGTTAATTACCCCATTCCCCCTCCCTTCCCCTCCAATCCCTCTGCCCTACCTAGAGTTCGTCTATTCCTCTCATGCTCCTGTTCCCTATCCCACTAGAAATCAGCCTCCTTATATCAAAGAAAACATTCAGACTTTGGTTTTTTTTGGGGGGATTGGCTAACTTCACTTAGCATTATCTTCTCTAACTCTATCCATTTACCTGCAAATGCCATGATTTTATTCTCTTTTATTGATGAGTAATATTCCATTGTGTATATATGCCGGTTTTTTAAATCCATTCATCTCTCTTTCTTAAATGTTTATTGTTGGTTGTTCAAAACATTACATAGTTCTTGATATATCATATTTCACACTTTGATTCAAGTGGGTTATGAACTCCAATTTTTACCCCGTATACAGATTGCAGCATCACATCGGTTACACATCCACTGATTTACATGTTGCCATACTAGTGTCTGTTGTATTCTGCTGCCTTTCCTATCCTCTGCTATCCTCCTCCCCTCCCCTCCCCTCCCCTCCCCTCCCCTCCCCTCTTCTCTCTCTACCCCATCTACTGTAATTCATTTCTCCCCCTTGTTTTTTTTCCCTTACCCCTCACTTTCTCTTGTATGTAATTTTGTATAACCCTGAGGGTCTCCTTCCATTTCCATGCAGTTTCCCATCTCTCTCCCTTTCCCTCCCACCTCTCATCCCTGTTTAATGTTAATCTTCTTCTCATGCTCTTCCTCACTACTCTGTTCTTAGTTACTCTCCTTATATCAAAGAAGACATTTGGCATTTGTTTTTTAGGGATTGGCTAGCTTCACTTAGCATAATCTGCTCTTATGCCATCCATTTCCCTGCAAATTCTATGATTTTGTCATTTTTTAATGCAGAGTAATACTCCATTGTGTATAAATGCCACATTTTTTTTTTATCCATTTGTCTATTGAAGGGCATCTAGGTTGGTTCCACAGTTTATCTATTGTGAATTGTGCTTCTGTAAACATTGATGTGGCTGTGTCCCTGTAGTATGCTGTTTTTAAGTCCTTTGGGTATTGATTGAGGAGAGGGACAGCCTAGCCCCAGATTTTAGCAATAATTTTAAAAGGGTCTTGAGTAATGTTGGTTTGAATTTATAAAGGTAGTTAATTAAACACTGTTCAATTATAATTTTGAAGTCTTTAGGGCTGGCAAACTATAGCATGTTGGGCCTACCATCTGTTTTTGTAAATAAAATTTTACTGGAACATAGACATGCACATTCATTTATATATTTTATTGTTTGTGACTGCTTTCCCAATATAATGACAGTAGTTGTGAAGAAGACCCTTTGGCCCATAAAGTCTAAATTATTTACAATGTGTCATTTTAAGAAAAAGTTTGCTGACCTCTACAAAGCACTTGTACATTTTATATGATTTAACAATATTGTTTCCTTTTTAGGTACTTCATTTATCAGACTATCTCTGCAATTATTCATTCTTAATAAAGCTAATCAATTACAGTTGCAATATGGTAAACTTTAGGTTTCTTAGATGTCCTGGAACTCTGCATAAGCTTCATCCAGATTTCAACTTACAACCAGAAATCTATACTAGTTATTTGATTACCTACTTTAAATTGTTCGTGTAAGGAGTCTCATGCTAAATTCTCTTACACATTTATAATATACAAAATACCTAGTATGTCCAAATTACAGAAACATTATTACTATGGTTTAGATTTCTTAAGCCTTTCATATTAATTCTTAGGTTTCTGGAATGGAAAAATAGGAAGTATCAGGAAAGACTGTTAACATCAAGTTATCTGAAGTGAAGGCAGATACTACATGGATCAACTGAGATAATTTACAGCCAGAGATTTTGACAGAACCTGATATTTAGTTGCAGAAATGTAGAGGATTACTGTCCCTACTATCCTACTAAGCCCCTTTTTGTAAATACTATGTCAGGGACTTGGAAGCTGAATGTGTTGATTTTGGACTCACACAACCCAATTCTCATGCAGGTGTGCACCTATGCAGGGGTTCATTCATCACTTGATTAGATGATTAGATGCACATCTATGATTTCTGACATTTTATCTAACTCTGAAGATCACTGAGCTCCTTGGAATCCAAAGGAAAATATCACCATCTATTTTCACTTGCAAATTCTTCAGTATGAATCTCTAATACTTAAGAAAGTTAAAAAGACATTTTTGTGCCATTTGTCCTTTGGTACATGTAAGAAAATAATCAATAATCTCTTGATGTCATATAATAAATACTCTATCCACCTTCTTTATGTTTTTGTCTTAAAAATGTTGGGATGTAGTTTAGTGGTATAATGCTTGCCTAGCATTAGCATGCAAGAGGCCCTGGGTTGCAGCCTCCAGCACACACACACACCAAAAAAAAAAAAAAAAAAAAAAAGAAAAGAAAAAAAAAGGTCTTTCTTCATTTTGTCCAATCAGAATCACAAGGCCACATTTCATGCTTAGGACAAAACACTTGCTGCTCTGCCATGGCGGCCTATTTTAAAACTGACATTTTTCCTCCCCTTTCTCTTCTCCCTCTCCCTAACCTTGTGGGAGCAAGATTACCCTTCTTCCCATCCAAGGCTGAGTTATCTGTCCTTGAGCAAACACACACCACAGGAATGAAGCAATTCAGATTTTGAGGATGGCGCCAGAAGACCTAACAAAATGCTATCTTTCAGGGCCACAGGTGATTTACTTCCCCTGACAAGGTGCACCTGGAATATAGCCTTTGACTCACCTCTTTAAAAACCCTATGTTTCCCCTGCTGGATAGAATCACAGACTCTGGGGACAGGAGTCCCCTGTGTTTCTCCTTTGCTAGCAAAGTAATGAAACATCTTTTTCCATGTTTGCAAAATCATGTTTTCCTTATTGGGCTGGCATTGGAGACAAGGGTGGAACTTTGGTTAACACTCTCAAAAACACAGATTTGCCTAAGAAATCCAATCACAAGCTTTCCATGATTTCCCTCATTTTGGATTTGGCTGATTGCTTCTAGGTGGTATGAAGGCTGTTAATTTTCCTTTATTCCTGTATTTTTAGTAGCGGACTTGATTAGATTTGAAGTCAGCACCCCCTCGCCCCCCCACAAGAATACTTCATAGGCAGGCGAATGTATTTCCTATTACAGAACGTTGAACTGGACGGGCCCTAGCATTCTTTCGTACTTCTGGGGTCTTTAAAATGGCAACCTGATTTAAGTGTTGACATCTCGACAGTCACAACTCACACAGCTTTCATTAAGTAAATTTCATTCATTTACTCTCTCGATATTCTGCAGGTAACGAAACTAAAGTTTAGAGCATTTGATTCATCCGACCCCGTTGACAAAATGACTTTGTACGTTTAAGGAGGAATTAGAATTCCGATTTCCTAGTCCCTTCCCGGTCTGAGCGCCTCCATTTCAGGCTCTCACAGAAGCCTGAGGGCACCAACCAGCAGGAAGGAAGCCCTCTTTCCCGGTCCCCTCCAGCAGGCACCTCGCTTCTCTTGTCCCGCCCCACAAGGTCTGAGGTCGAGTCCCGGCGAGCCCCAGGGAAACCACACTTCCCAGAGTGCACTGCGACCGGTGGAGTCCTCCAATCGGCGCTCGCCGGCAGGGGCCACTTCCGTAGAGAGGAACGGCGGAGCGGCCTGTGTGCATGGCGCTGTTCCCAGCCTTTGCGGGCGTTAGTGAGGCCCCCGATGGTGGGGGTTCCAGGAAAGGTGAGCACACAAAAATGTTGAAGAAAGCACCCGGCGAGGTTAAGGCCAGTCTCTTGGGCCCGGGTCGCGTGTATTGTCTTAGGTTTGTTTATCCGTTTGTATCCCAGAGTTCTCCGCGCGTTGCAAAGCCTTCTGGGAAGGGCCCCGCGCTCTGCCCGGGGTGTGGGGCTCGAGGGCGCCTTCGGGGGCGAGGGTTGTCGAGTTTTGGAAGGAGGAGGGAAGACGGAAAAGAGGCTATGGAGCTAGGACCAAGATATTGTCGGACTTCTTTCTTTCTCGTAGCTTCACTTCACCTTTAAAATGACGGTGCTCCACATTGTAAAGAGACTCCCGATGCAAATGCTGGATGTTCTTACGTATTTCCACCTTTAATGTTCTATTTATTTGTAAGATACTTGTTGAATTTCTGTCTTTTGGCAGACCTAGAGCTACGGATTGGAATCCAAAGACTAATCAGGTTCTTTCCAAATGGACGTAGCTAGTCGTGAAAAGAATAAAATGTTCTTGAGAGTTTACTGTGTGTCTCGTTGTAGCCCTACATTATTTTGTTTAAGCCTTAAACATCTGAAGAGGGATGCATTGTTAAAAATTGAGACACACAGTGAATTTATTTAAAAAACAATCCTTCACTGGACACCGAGGCGCTCGCCTTAATCCCAGAGGCTCAGGGAGGCAGAGGCAGGAGGACCAAAAGTTCAAAGCCAGCCTCAGCAATTTCTCGAGGCCCTAAGCAATTTAGCAGGACCATATGTCAAAATTTAAAAAGGCCTGGGGATGTGGCTTAATGATAAGCCTCCGGGTTCAATTCCTGATACCAAAAGGAAAAAAAGAAAAATTAAAAAAAAGGACAATCCCAAGTCATGTACTTCATGTGAAAGGGCCCAATTGTGTGTAAGATGTGTCAAAAAAATTACAGCAAATTTAAAGATCTTATTTGGCTTTTATTCCCGAATTTATAGTCAGGTAGCACTCAGAACCAGAATAGGTCCAAAGAACTCCTGATATGCAACTGGTCAGAAACATTTATGGATAGAAAGTGGAAGTGAGGTACAGCCACAACTTAAATGGTTACAGCTCATTGTTTTATCTTATTGGAGTCAACTGCTCCCTGCAGGTGACTTAACTGAGCTACTGTGATTGACTAAGATTCAAATATTTGTTAGAAGAGTGTACTCTTTACTCCTAAATTAGATTGTTCTTTGGCCTACCAAGGCAGGTTATAGTTTACCATATAAGGATGCACATATCTGAGGCATTTTTAGCTTAAACTTAATTTAACACACCTCTTTCTATCCTCTCTTAACTCCTGCACTTCTCTTTTTGTAACAGTTCTTAACATTTGTATTTCTTATGTGGTTAATGTAATCCTTATTAGACTGTAATCAATAAGGCCAGGGAAATTGTCTCTGCATTGTAGTATACTTAGCTAAGCCACTTAGCCATTTGCTAGTAACTAAGAATACAGTAAGTGTTAAATAAATATTTGCTAGAATTACTCAGAATTAATGTGGAATAAGGGAACCTAAAAAATAACAGTACAAAGTAGGATGTTGTAGACGTCAGAGGTGAACCATAGCAATAACAACTTCTAACGGAAGATTCAAAGAAGGCTTTTTATTTTTATGTAGGAGCTAACTTTGGGACCGTCCTCAAGAGAGTAGGATTTGGACAAGTAGAGGTTGTGGAAGAATATTCCAGAGTCTTGAAGAACCTGAGGAGGAAAAGCATGAGACTTGTGCATAGAACTGCAAAATAATCCAGTTAGTGTGGAAATATGATTGGGCTGGTGATAAGGGAGTATAGTGACCTTTAAACAAGATGAGGGTGTATTTTATTTTGGGAGGGAAATTGAAGGTTTATTTATTAAAGGTTTATCTTAACCAGTATTTATTGTACATGCTCTGGGTATCCAGCATCAGATAATGTATGGAAAAGTGCTTTTCATAAAATATTTTTAAAAAATTTAAACACTAGATTATCACTTATAGTGAGATTAACTGTAATTTCTTAGTATCATTTAGTTATGAATCAGTGTTCAGTTTTCCCAAGGTGTCTTCATATGGCCTTTTATACTTGGTTTATTTAATCAGGATCCAGAAGTCAGGCTCTACATTGCATTTTATGAATATGTCTATTTCAGTATAAAACAATTTCTTCATATCTTCTTTATTCTCAGGTGACACTTTTTTGTAAAGGAAACTGGGTTATTTGTCTTGAAGACATTTTCCACCACATCTTCATGATGTCATTTAATGCTTTTCTGTTTCTTATAAGCTGGTAATTAGATCTAGAGAACAATTAGATTCAGGAATAATCTCTTTTGTGGAAAACACCTTGTACTTGATATTATATTGGGAAGGTATGCTATATAGTTTTCTCTTTTAGTGATAGTAAGATTTCACTGGTCTGGTCCAAAATAGGGATGGGGATGAGGCTCAGTGGTTGAGTGCCCCAGAGTTCAATCCCCAGTACTAAAAAAAGAAAGATTTCACTGGTGGATTCATTTATTTGCAACCTCTTTCTTTCTTTAGGAAGCTGCCCATCAACCTTTCACCTAATGATTTTTGCAATCACCAGTTGTTAACTGGTTATTTTCTAGTTTTTTCTTTACTCCTATATTAGCATCGTCATTCCTTAGAGACTCTTGAGGTACCATAAAATATGATTCAGGCAAGATTTGACAGTTTGAATACTTGATTCATTTCCTTTGTCAGTTTGCAGAATGAAAAGTTGGGTCCTGGTAACTACTAGAGGTTACCATTGAGTTTTTGTGTTTCATTATTAACTCATGAATAATAATAATAATAATAGTAATAATAATAATAATAATTATTATTGTTTTTGTACCAGGGATTGAACCCAGGGTTGCTCAATCACTGAGTCACAACCTCAGACCTTTTTTATTTTATTTAGAGACAGAGTCTTGCTGTGTTGCTTAGGGCCTTGCTAAGTTCCTGAGATTGGCTTTGAACTTGGAATCCTCCTGCCTCAGCCTCCTGAGCCACTGGGATGATAGTTGTTCACCACTTCACACAGCCCAAATTATTATTTTAAAAATCACTTGAAATAATTCTTTTGAGTGGCTTTGCTACCACTTTTTAAAAATTTTTAAATTTTTAGGTGGATACAGTATCTTTATTTTATTTTTATGTGGTGCTGAGGATCGAACCCAGTGCCTCACAGGTGCTAGGAGAGCGCTCTATACCACTTGAGCCACAATCCCAGCCCTTTGCTATCACTTTTGATACATAGATATGTTGGTTATATTTTCAGTTTTTAGGGAATGCTTTTTCTTCTTTTTCATTTAATCTTGTTCTATAATGATGGTACATATTATAAAGATGAAAATATAAATCAGTTATATTCAGAGAAAGAAAGCTTCTGGATCCTGATTAAGTAAACCAAGTATAAAATTCTTTTCCTTCCCCCACAAGTTAACATTTTCCATAGGTCAGTGTTATCCTTCCATTTTTTCTGCCTTAATGTAACTAACTACATTTGCCTTCTCTTTCCTAACCACTTAACTATTCTGTATTTTATCTTAGATCCAGAAGATGGCTCTTATAGCAAAGTGTAGAGAGCTTCCTTATTGGTGTCCCAAACTCCATTGTGTGAATGGCAAATGCTTTATTCAGCCAGTTTTCAATAAAGACATTTGGACTGCTTCTAGTGTTTCACTATTATAAGTGGAAGCACTGTGATTTTTGCCTTACACTATAAAATATTATAAAAAAGATGTAAGCTTAGGAGTAGTGGTAAAGAGGTCCAGTGGTGGGGGAAGCAAAATATTTAACTCTTGGACAGGAAAGACAAGTAGTACCAAAAAGAATGAGAGGGACTCTGCTCTCCACTGTTGAGGTATTGTGAAGAGTGAGGCCAGCATTTGAGTAGGCATCACATTCAGTAGAGGGTCTGGAGGGATGTGTTCAGCACCACTTTTCCTTTGAACAAAGAGGAATGCAGAGTAGCCACTGGTCAGGAGCAGCAGAGAGCCCCCAGTTTCAGATTCCTCCAATTCTCAAACACTTCTTTGTATCCTTGGATTGTTTATTAAGATTGTGTACCTTAATCATTGTTGCTTGTGAGTAAAATATGTGGACAGAGTTGGGATGGAAGGTGGCGAGTCAGTTCATGGGAAGCAAGTGTACTACCCTTATTTGGGGAAGAAACTGAAGTTATTATCCCCAAACTCGGTTCTTTCTGTGACCACATATATTAGAAAATGGTGCTGCCATTCACCCAAACCCAAACTTAATTGCTTACCACAACTCTCCCTGTGCCCCATTCAGTTCTTCAGTTTATTAGTTTCTTTCTGTTTCCACTACCACTACCTAATTTTTGCCATACTCATTTCCTGGGTTACAATAACCTCCTAAAATAGTCTTTCCTTCACTCCCTAAATCACTCTTCACAATGTAGCAAGAATTTTAAAATGTATTTACTGAGTTTACTTAAAAACACATTGGTTGTGGCTCAATGGCAGAGTGCTTGCCTAGCACTGTGAGTCCTGGGGTTTGATCCTCAGCACCACATAAACATAAATAAATAAAATAAATAAAATAAAGGTATTGTGTTCATTTGCAACTAAAATATATATATGTACGCTTTATTCAGCCAGTTTTCCATTAAAGACATTTGGACTGCTTCTAGTGTTTCACTATTATAAGTGGAAGCACTGTGATTTTTGCCTTACACTATAAAATATTATAAAAAAGATGTAAGCTTTTAAAAATCACTTGAAATAATTCTTTTGAGTGGCTTTGCTACACATTGCCACTCATTGGTCTAAATACTCGACAAATACTAACTAACTCATCTCAACAAATACTAACTCATTGACCTCTCATAACAACCTTATGAAGTTGGTGCTGTTCTTTGCATTTTTATGGATGAGGAAATGGAAGCCAAAGCCAGAATAACTTGCCCATGGATTGGAACTCAGGAGGTTTAGCTTCTAAGTACCTGCTCTTCTTTTGAATACCACATCTGATTTTGTCACTATTGCTCAAAACTCTCAGAATGTCCATCCATTGTTGTTAGGGTAAACTCGAACCACTTTTTTTTAAAGCCCAATCTCCCCACCTTCATTTTGCCCCCACTTCCCCTCAGCCCCAGTGGTCTAGCCAGAGAGACCATGAGTTCTCACATTCAGACCTTTCTATAACCAGTTTCCTCTGCCTGGACACTTCCCAGGAGCACATTTGCTTACCTCATCAGCTTTTAGATCTTAGGTGAGATGTTCTCCAAGGCAGCTTTCCCTGGTTCAAACTTTGTCTGTATTTGGTAACCTATTGAAATCCTCTGATTATACCTGGTGTGTTTTCTGGAGCTTGGCCTTTATCATACTGCATGGTGACCACCAGGTAGTATTGGGTTTATTTGGTTCATTTGTATTCCTAGTGCCCAGAACAGAATATGGCTTTTAGTTTAAAAAAAAAAAAAAAGATTACTGAATGAAAAAAGACTCAGGAGGTTAAACATTTTGTTCAGAGTTGTACAACTAATGAATGGTAAAGTAAGTTTGAACCCAGATCTTTCTGACTCCAGAACTTGAGTTATAAATCGGGCTGGGCCGTGTTGGAGGCCATGTTCAACGTTACAGTGTTGTTTAAACATTCTCTTTGGAATTCCTGAGCCTTTTCAAACCATAGGTTAACATCCATGGAAGGATTGATTTGGCTCCATTGTCTGTCATCATCATCCTGACACAGCTGCCAGCCATGTTTGCTAGTACTCTTTATACAAGTTCAGTTTGTGCTCTTGGATTGTCAGAAAATAAGGGGTTTGATCAAAACAAAGAGTTTGATTTATTCTTTTAAGAGCAAACATCTTCCTTAATATATGTGCTAATTTATTTAATGCATTCAGCCCTAGAAATGTTTTTTAGATTATCATCTCTGGGGTGACACTCATCTTTTGAGTTCACTGAAACTAGTAATCATTGCTTTTTGTAGTAAAAGAATGTGGAGTGGGTATAGAACTGGGATATTTTATCCAATTATAATGCAAAATTTGTTTTTAAAGTTTAAATCTTTGTTTATCAATGGTGAGATTGAATTAAAGCATTTTCAGTAGTGACAGAGAAGTGGATTTGTATAATAAACTTATAACAGAAAGTATTTCAGCATTAAGTATTTGATGTTGATTGATCTTACCACTTTCTGTTAAGTCACCTTGGAAGTGTATACATGCTGCAGTCCCACCAGGTAGCTGCCTATTTTTGTTAGGCAATAGGTCTACAGTGGTTTTCTGCTCCAAACCTCCACCGTTTTTCCTTTCTTAGGTGTGTGTATAGCCAAGTGCCAGTTTTCCAGGCAAGTCACAACCTGTGGTTTATTTACTGATCCATGGCCCTCAGGGAGGAAAGGTCTGTCAGTTTTCTCTTAAGCCTTGAACATTTGGTACCTTGTTGCTCTTCTCTGTAATATGTTACATCCTGCTCAGTATTGCCACAATTACATGTTTGATTTCTACAGGCAGTGTAAATTATTTGAGGATGTCAGTAACCCTTGAAAGGACTTTGCAGTCTGATTAAATAAGCATCTTTAATCTCTTATATGACTCCAGTAATCTGTTTAACTATTGTTGAATTTGACAATCCAAATATACTATTTGACCAGGTAAAATTATGATCAAGTTCCAGACATGGTGGTGCATGCCTGTAATCCCAGCAGCTCAGAGGCTGAGACAGGAGAATCATAAGTTCAAAGCCTCAGCAATTTAGCAAGGCCCTGGG
This sequence comes from Ictidomys tridecemlineatus, assembly GCF_052094955.1. Taxonomy (NCBI): domain Eukaryota; kingdom Metazoa; phylum Chordata; class Mammalia; order Rodentia; family Sciuridae; genus Ictidomys; species Ictidomys tridecemlineatus. The sequence goes on along the minus strand of NC_135481.1, from coordinate 110,923,994 downwards.
TTTAATCCCTGGCACCAAAAATTTTTTAAAAATAATAAAAAGGTTATCATTAAGCACCATGTGCGCATAGCCTGTTTTGTTACCACTCTACCCCCAATACCTAGCACCTAGGAAATATTTTTTTGACAAATATTTTTAGGGTTTTGTTTTTATTTTTTCTGTTGCCACTCTCTTATCATGTCACAATAATCATTACTACTCTGGTGCCCAGAGGATTTGAGTTGTTTGACGCTCAGTGTAGAATATAGTGGGAATAGTGATGTGTAGAAAATGAGATTACAGTGCGAATATTGCCGTAACAGCCTCAGGTAACAATGGCAAGGAGACTTTAGGAGAGCTACCTCCTGAGTGAGGAAGCAGAGAGAAGTACCATGGTGTGCTAGAGAGCATTGGATGAAGAATTGATGACCAGGTTTAGATGTGTGCCCTTGGCCACATGACTTAACCTCTTTGAGCCTCCAGCTATATGTTAGAGCTGTGCTCCAGAGAGCATCTCATCCCCTCCCTCTGAACAGCCAGCCAGACTATCCCTGCCTTTTACATTCTGTAGGTTGAACTTTTCTTAATTTTTTTTTTTGTTTCTTTAAGAAAAGTGAATTCCTTGGTTAAGAAAAGTTTGAAAAAATATAGACTAGATGTTTCCCCAGATTCCTTCAGTAATGATCATCTAGTGATTATTACTTATGATATTCTGTACTTATTCAGCAAATATACTAGCAAACATAAACCAACTTCTTGTCTAGTCAGTACTATTAATTAACTTTTTGTTGCTGTGAACAAAATACTGACAAGAACAATTTAGAGGAGGAGAAGTTTACCTAGGCTCGTGGTTTCTGAGGTTTTAGTCCATAGTTGGCCAGCTTCATTGCTCTGGGCCTTACTAGTTCCACAGACATGACTGTGGAAGGGCATGGCAGAGGAAAGCTGCTCAGCTCACGGTAGCAGGAAACAGAGAAAGGGGTCGGGGTAGGGCTAGACCAAGACCACATTCCCAATGACCTACTTCCTCCAATCATGCCCCACTTGCCTACAGTCATAGCTGGTAGTCCATTCAGATTATTTCATTAAGTGGATGAATTCACTGATGAGGTTACAGTTCTCATCTTAGAATGTTGTTACATTGCCTAACAAATGATCTCTGTGGGGTTTTTAGATCTAAACCATTACAGATATCTTTCCCCCTTTGAGATGAGGGCCACACACAGGGTCCATGGTGATTTGGGGTCAAAACCCAGGAATTTTAGTGTTTTTTTTTTTTTTTTAAATTTGGTATCGGGGATTGAACTCAGGGGCATTTGGCCACTGAGGCGTGTCCTCAACTCTATTTTTGTATTTTATTCAGGGACAGTGTCTCACTGAATTGCTGAGCGCCTCGCCATTGCTGAGGCTGGCTTTGAACTCGTGATCCTTCTGTCTCAGACTCCTGAGCTGCTGGGATTACAGATGTGTGCCACCATGCCCGGCGAATTATAGTTCTTTATAAACTACTTTCTTCCCAGTAGTTCTGTGGTCAAATCCTCAGCTTTATTCTTTTTCTTCTTATTATTTTTAAATGTGTATTTTTTTTTATTTATTTATATGTGGTGCTGAGAATTGAACCCAGTGCCTCACACATGCTAGGCAAGTGCTCTACCACTGAGCCACCAGCCCATCAGCTGCATTCTTAAGCAGCCTTGTCTCTTACCTTCTGAGATACTCTGAGAGTCACACACTCTGCATTGTTTTGATGTTTGTGTTTATATTTGTTTTCAGCTGTCATTGTTATCTGGGATGTTTGTGGAAAGACATTCTGGTTTGAGCACTCTCCCAGCATAATGTTTGTTCCATCTTTCCCGCTTTTCTGTTGTCCATGATAGGATCTGATTGTTTTGGAAATAATTCTGATCTTAGCAACAGGAACTATTTCCACATGTCTTGCCAGGAATTAGGCCCTGCGGGAGTGAGCCAACCTCAGAAGGAAAAAGGAGACAGTTGAAGAAAGATTGCACGAACAGTAACAGTGCTTAACATTTACTAGATACGACCTTACAAATTACTTAATCCTTTGAGCCCTAGTTTTCTCTTCTGTAAAGTGGACATCAAAATACTTCCCTGGAGCCTTGTTATGAGGATTAAAAGATGTAAGGGATGGACAAACTTGGCCTTGTGCTTGGCCTACTGTAGACACTAAATTGGAGTCTCTCTCTCTCCCTTTTTCCTGTGCTATTTAATATTTCTTTTTTTCTTTGGAATTTTCCATCTTTTCTCCTTCCTCTCTTTTCTACAGTCATTGAATACCTGCCATGTGCCGGGCATTGCCTTAGGTGCTGGGGATACAGTGTGAATAAAACAAAGGACCTGTCTTCAGGGAGCATGTGTGCTGATATGTCCTCAGTAAGATACAGTTACCATAAAGGACAGAATGCAGAATATATGAAGAACTTTCAGAACTCAATAATAAAAAGACAGCTCAGAATTTGGATATTTACTTCTCTTTGATCTGTGAATGGCCAATAAACAGATTAAAAAGATGTCAATATCATTAGTCATGAGGAAAATGAAAATTAAAACCACATTGAGATAACATATCATATCTACTAGGATGACTATAATCAGCAGAACAACAGTGACAATTGTCTGTGAGATGTGGAGAAATTGGAATCCTCATATATTGTTAATGGGAATCTAATGATGCAGCTACTTTCGAAAATAGGCTGATAGCACCTCAGGATGCTAAATGTGACCCAGCAGTTTTGCTCCTAAATATCTATCTACAGTTTTGCTCCTAAATATCTATTCACAATAGCCACAGAGAGGGAATAGCCCTAGTGTCCATCAGTGGAGAACTAAATGAAAAGCGGTATAGCCATGACATGGGATATCATTTGGTGGTAAAAAGGAATGGTGTGTGGTGTGTGCTGCAGTGGGGACATTTTGCAAGTGAAAGCAGCCAGTTACAGAAGACCACATGTTATATGAGCTCATTTATATTAAATGTCCAAAATAGGCAAATCTGACAGACAGAAAGTAGATCAGTGATTGCCTGTGCCAAGGGGAGGTGACAGGAATCAGCTGCTCTGCCAGTGAAGTTTCTTTATCGGATGATGAAATGTTCTAAAGTTATGGAGATGATTGCACCACTCTAAATGCACTAAAAACTGTTGTCCACTTTAAATGGGTGAACTTTGTGGCATGTAAATTATATCTTAAGTTACTAAAAACTGCAGCTACTTCTTACGTCTTTCTCTGTCTCATGGCCTCCTCCTCAGATGTGTGTGTGCTATGGCCTCCCATCCTAAAGCCAGACAGCAGAAATGCCACTTCTCTGTGGGACCCCTTGCTACTTCCATCCTATGCTTTTTCTCCTTTCATAGCCAAGACTCCTAAAAGTTAGAAAATGAGCAATTTAGTAATAGTTTATTATAGAAAAGTCAGAAATTATGGGAAAGCACACAAAAAGATTTTAGATATTTAATCTCACACCCAGAGATAATTTTAATAACATTTTTATAATTTCAGCGTTAAAATTTGACATCTTGTGTTTTTTTGAAATATTTTCTTAGTTGTAGATGGACACGATACCTTTATTTTGTTTATTTATTTTTATGTGGTGCTGAGGATCGAACTCAGTGAGTGCTCAGTGCCTCACACATGGAAGGCAGGCGCTCTATCGCTGAGCTTCAGCCCCAGCCCAGCCCTGTGTGTGTGTGTTTTTTCCAAAGAAGAGTACTGTTACAAGGAAAGGTTTGTTAAGTTACTACATGTAGACAGAGCATTGGATATAGTAAAAAAGATCTTTACCTTCTGTCAGAACATTAAGCATGGTGGGCTTTTTTGCATGATTTGATTTTTCATTTTTATGATTGTATGAATCAAATTTGAAGTTACTAAAACCTAATGCTTTGGAAGCATTCAAGCTTGTTAAACAATGTGGATGGAATACAGAAAACAAGGTTACCTTTTAGGCCACACCTGTTATGTGGCTTTTGCTTAAGCTGCAGCCTGATACCACAAGAGGATTTCAGTCTGAAATATTTAAGAGCACGTTAAAGTGCCGTGCCCTGTGAAATAAAAATTTCATGGATTCTGTTGAGCTTCTATGGGGTGTTCAAAATGTCTGACTGACTTTGGCTGTGAATTGAGAAGCCAGATAAGACGGATGGATTTCCTGCTTTAGAAATCATATTGAGCCAATTTTCATTGATCCTTTCTCTCTTTTGCATCTGCAGAATTAGACTGGCTGAGTAACCCAAGTTTTTGTGTCGGAACTGTAACTACCCTGAGCCAACAAACTGAAGAGGCCACAGCTCTTGTTTCTGAAGGGTCATCACCAACAAGGTACTTTTTGACAGGTGGATTTTAGCCTTTGTTGGTCCACTTTGTAGCTTAGCTCAGCTGATGCTCCTCGAAAGCCCTGTGATGAAAGAGTGAGTGAACTCATCCCTGTACTCAATAAGGCAACCTCTGGCTGCTTCCTCCCACCTCACCCCTGCAGAGGGCTCCTTCTTCCCCCTTTGCAATGGTAAGTGCATGACAGTCAGTCCCTAGTTAGGTGGCCATGAGAGAAATTACTTGAGATTCTCAAGTACTTTGCTACCTTCATTAGTGATCTTTAGATGATTAGAATTTGGGTATTTCTTTAGTTGCCTTTTCAGCACTTCTTGTGTTGTAGCTTGTGTGATATAACATAGACTAACATTTAAGAAAGCAAAGTGGCCACGTCGCTCCCCAGCTATGAAAGACCTTTTGTAGATGATTGAATTGAGGAACGTGCTCTTCCACAGATGTAGACTAGGTGATCTGTATTTGAAATCCTGTACTAGAATTGTGCAGGAAGCCTTTGGAAACTGATAATAATTAATATCCAAGAGGGAGTTTGTAGAGATTTTGGTAATTAGAAGAAGAGCTCATTGTCATCTTTAAAAATAAGGACCACAAATTAAACCTCTTTTTGTTTTGACCTTAAGGACATTTCAGCATAATATATGGTCCTGAAAAGGTACTTTTAATAATGTGCCTAAAAACTGCTTTATTTGATAAAGTTACTGATAGGTTACTTTTATTTAAAAATGTGTATGTAATGAAAGTATAGATTTAGGAAACTATTAATATGAAAATTTTTCCTTCATCCATTTTTATTTGAGGTTCAGTTCTTAAAGTCTTTAAGGTGATTTGTAACCCAGGAAGGTTCTGTGCAGTATCTGGGTAAATAGTAAGTCTCTATGGGCGTTTTATAGAGCTCCCTATTACATATTTACCTGCATTATTTTCTTATTTATATATAATTTTTTCTATTTCTCTTGAAAATAATTCTAAATTGATTTTCCCAAAAAGGAGTCCTCCGAAATCAGAGCCTTCAGATGAAAGTGATGCTAGCAGAAAGCTCACACAAATAAGCAGGAGAAAGAAGAAGGAAAAAAAGAAAAAAAGGAAGCATCAGCACCACAAGAAAACCAAGAGGAAGCACCGGCAGTCGAGCAGCAGCGAGTCTGAGCCAGATTCTGATTCAGGAAAGGACAGATCTTCCAGGAGCATCAGAAGCAGCCAGAATCAAGCTGAGAAACCCAAGTATGTTGCTCTGCTCAGATACTGCAGCACTTTAAATTTGAATTTTCTGTCTTGATTGTTGCCACAAGTTAGACATTTGAATAATTAGCCAGTCACTCAAAAGATCTCTATCACTAGATCAGCTTAAAAGCAAAAGAAAAATTGTCAAAAAAATTTAGGGGTATTATTTTGTTTGAGAAATACTACTTAGACACAGTAATGATGGTGTCAAAATCTGATTTGGGCTTTCTCAAAGATGGCTTATATGCCACATGGTGGGCTTGTGTGTCACTGCACTACACAGTGAAGGATTCCATCCCTGAGGACTGTTGGTTTCTACCCTAACAGAGACTAACCGAAGCCTCTTAATTCTTAGCCTTGATGTTTTTTGTTCAGTTACTCCTATACATGCTTTCTCTCTCCCTGTCTCACTCTATTTTTTCAGTTCAGTTAATATAACTCTTAAATAATTGTTTTTTATCTCTCTCATTTTTTAATTTCACATTTATTTAGAAACACTGTGTTAAAAGGGTTAGAGTAGCTTGTGACCACAGTATTTCCTTTCTTGGGTGACTTGGTGTCCCCATATCTCACTCTGCTCATCTGCCTTGAACCAATTGCTCTGTGGAATTTCATTCCACGGAGAGGCCACAGCATAGGGACTCAATATAGCTTTTCCTCTTTGTGTAGTTGAACATCCTTCTGCATAGAAAGGTATGTGAGACGGAACAGATAGAATATGCTGAAGCTACTGAATTATTACTCATTTAACGTTTTCCTTTTCTTAGTTCCTACAAATTAGAAGAAAATTTTAAGTAGTTTTCCAGGGTGTACTTAAAAATATGGTGCCATTAAGATTTTTGCAACCCTCAGGGATTATTTGCTTTTCTTGTATGCTTGGAAGTCCTTTGATGCCAGTGAGAGCTCTCTGCTTCAGGAATTGTGGAGCTGACCCTGAGTGTTTCCAACAGAGAGGCAAACACTGCACCCCTCTGGGATCCCAGAGCAGCGTCCTCAGACCACTGGTGAAGAGCACTGCCTGCCTCTGTTACTCAGAGGAGCCAGATTTCTTTAGTGCTATGTGTCTCAAGTGCTATACCTGTAACCCATGCTTTCTCTCAGGAGGGGGAAAAAAAGGAATTGAGCAAAAAGGTTCCGAATTGCAGACTGAATTTAGGAGGTCAGGATCATGGCCAGCCTGCTTACTGCTGCATCCCCAAGTGCTTGGTGGGGCCTGCTGCGGTGCATTGTTGCTGTGTGAATTAATATATTATTGATATCTTTGAATTTTATCTTTTTTTTTTTTTTTTGTAGTGCTGGGGATTGAACCAGGGCCTTGAGCATGCTAGGCAAGTGCTGTACCACTGAGCTACACCCCATAGGTCTGTGTTCTTAGCTTTTTTGTATTTCCAAAGCAAGCTACTTTAAATTGTGATAGTTTCTTTAGAGCTGAGGAAAGTGTTAAATGATTTCCTGAAACCATATAGGAACTACCATGAGAACTTGAAAGATTGTTAATTTTGGCCTCTGCTTGGTTTTATGATCCAGATAGCATTTTTTTAAGTGACCTTTATTAATTTATTTTTTAATTGTTTTTTTTTTTAATACATGACAGCGGAATTCATCACAATTCTTATTACACATATAGAACAGTTTTTCATACCTCTGCTTGTATATAAAGTATGTTTACACCAATTCATGTCTTCATACATGTACTTTGGATGATGATGTCTATCACATTCCACCATCCTTGCTAAATTTCTGCCCCCTCCTTTCCCTCCCACCCCTCTTCCCTATCTAGAATTCATCTATTCCTCCCATGCTCCCCCTCCCTACCCCACTATGAGTCAGCCTCCTTATATCAGAGAAAACATTCAGCATTTGTTTTTTTGGGATTGGCTAACTTCACTTAGCATTATCTTCTCCAATGCCATCCATTTACCTGCAAATGCCATGATTTTATTCTCTTTCAGATAGCATTTTTTTAGTTGTCAATGGACTTTATTTTGTTTATTTATATGTGATGCTGAGAATTGAACCCAGTGCCCCACATATGTTAGGCAAGTGTTTTACTACTGGTCCACAACCCCAGCCCCAGATAGCATTTGTAAGTTTGTTATTTTGTGGAGTGACCTGAGATCAAAATAGATTGTTCTTATCCTTCTCTTTTGCTTTTTTGTGATTAAATTCTATAGTTTCTTCCTGGGAAGGTCGACCTGGAGGAACTGTTTGTTTCCACATAGACAAGTGCTGAGACATTAGTGAGTTGTGAATGTCTTTCCATGATGTCAGGGAAAAGCAGCTTCATGGAGGGCAGCATACCACGAGGGATTCCACTTCAGGAGATCTGGGGACAGTTTCCCCAGAGGCTGCAGCTACTAATTGACCTTCATTTCCTGGGATGAACTTTTCTTCACCTTAAAGGGAAGGCTGCCTCACCTTGTACACAGTTTAGAGGGCATCCTGCTTCCTACCTCCATAGCTGCTAGGGAAGATATGAGGGCTCCTTTATGTGCTGGGGTGGGCTGCAGATGGCCCTTCCTCCCTGCCTCACATTTGGCTTTCCTTTTATTTCTGTTTTGCATCAATCTCTTGCCAGTGGACCCTTCCTCCTTTCACTTCCCCTATGGTTTTTGTAGTTAGAAAACCCTCCACAGTTGTCCTAAAGGCAAATACATTCAAGTCACAATATATTTTATCATTATCATTCAATAAGTATTTATTGAGTAGCTACTTTGAATCCCTGAAATAGCATTCTCTTGTATTCCCTGCCAGGAATGGTTTAGAAGCCTCCAGAATTCTTATTTGCATCTGGGCAGAGCTAAAGCCAAGATGGAGCAACAGTTAATGGCTGTTTTGACTGCTTTGGCAGCTCTTGTGTCAGCTGCATTATAAACTGATTTTCTTTAGAGGAAGAAAAATTCTGGGATGCCAGAAAACCCTTCTCTCCCTCTTACTTAACTCCTAGGGAAGCAGTTTTATTCATTTGTAACTGAGCTGAAAGTCTGCCAGCCTGCAACTTGGTTCAAAGAGATAAATAAGGGTCTTGACTTCCAGGGGTCGTCATGACTCTGCCCTTTCTATAGGAGGTCCAGACAGACCTACAGGCAAAGCGTGGAATAGTCGAGATTATAGAAATGACACTGGGACCACTCCTGAGTAATTCAAGATTGTGGCTCTTTTTTTTCTTTTCTTTTTTAAAAGTACCTAGTTGGTATAAAGTATTTGAGTGCTTTCTTATTGGTGAGGTGAAGTGAGGGCAGCTTACTGTAATGTCAGTGGTTGTCACCTTTAAATGTGTGTCATCATTTCCTCTGCCTAGTACTCTAAATGCCTCAGAGCAGAATTATTTTTTAGGAAAAAAAATTTGTTTATAAGTATACTTGCAATTCCAGTTATAGTCACTTAAATGAACTACTTAAAAAAAAAATACCTATGTCCCTCAGGTTAATATCTGAGGTGGTGACCTTTCTTGTTATTTAGTGGTGGGAGGTTTTACTTTATTTTTTAAACTCTTTTTCCCAGAATAGGACTCCTCTCTTGTCCCTGTAGCATGTACTTAGGCGCGTTGGATGCCATGTGGGGTTTGAAAGGTTTTAACTCCCATATTTCTGAAAATGTCAAGTATATCACTGGAGGATCTCTGAAGTGCCTCTTTCTTTTCCTTCTTCCCACAGTCAAGGAAATAATACTGCTGCTGATGCTGGACTTCGTTCTGTCTGGCTTGAGGACATTCAGTCTCTGACAGGAGAAACCTTCAGAACAGATAAGAAACCCGATCCTGCAAACTGGGAGTATAAGTCTCTCTACCGAGGGGATATTGCAAGGTATCCATGGTGTCAGTCTCTTGTTTTTGCTTTTGAAAGTGAGTTCTTTCCCCTCTGGGCTTTCTCAGCACGGTTTGCCTCTCTCTCATAGCTGGTGGTGGGTTTTATCTATTGCTAAGTTGTTGAGGCACATGTGACATTTCATATTCTAAAATGAAACCTTGAGGTCAGGTTGAATTAATCTTCTTTATTTCTTCTGCTTCATTTAGTGCCTAGGAAAGTTGCTGTTCAGTAAATGTTTGTCGAATGAATAAATCTAAAAATATCTTTTAATAATCAGTTGTGATATAGTATCTGGAAACCATTTGGTCTAATCTATATGCCACTTGAAAAAGTGGCAAAAGCCTGTGCCATTTAAAAGACTTTTAATGGTAATGACTTTTTCTCAAATTATTTCTAGCACACACCACCAGCTGATCATAAAAATAGGTGGTATTTGCTTTGGTAATGAATTTGAACTTTTCCCCTGTAATCTGTCAATCAAAAAGATTTGAGTAAGCATGGCTGGGAGGGTTGTGCTTGTCATCCCAGCTACTCAGAAGGCTGAGGTGTGAGGATTTGATTTCAGGGCCAGCCAGGGCAACTTATTGAGGCTCTGTTCTCAAAACAACAACTATTTGACAATATTTTGTAGGAAATGTGGGAACATAAAGAACAATAATATACTATCTCTGTTCCTAAACACAGATATAAGCAAAGCAATTTGAAGGTAGACAGTCATGGAATATAAGGCCAACAGACTTTGGAGGTGGTTACCCTTCATAGGCTAAATTTCAGTTTCCAGTACCTTACTCCAAATTTTAATCATTTCTCATTCATCTTAACGTTCCTCAACACACAAACAATTCCAGCTTTATGATCAGTTGTATCATTTGGGTGTCAGTACATATTATAGTATGCGTACTGTTGACTAAAACCTCATGACTGCGACTAAATGACTATCATATTTAAATGTATACATATATATATATATTTTTTTTAATTTTAAAATTTTTAGTTGTAGAAAGACACAATATCTTTATTTTGTTTATTTGGTTTTTTTTTTTATGTGATGCTGGGGATTGAACCCAGTGCCTCATGCATGCTAGGCAAGCACTCTACCACTGAGCCACAACCTCAGCCCTGTATGCATATATATTTGCATTATTTTAACGTTGCCTGAAGTCTTGTTTGGTGTTCCATGCTCCCACAGGATAGTGCTAGAGATATGGTGGATACCTAGTAAATGAGGGGGAAGCCGGCAAACGTAACTGGGCAGGAGGTATGTACCATGGTCCTGTGCTCATTCCATTTAATGTCAGCTTGTCTGATGCTCAGGGCTGCTCCTGGAAGAGGAGACTCTCTGAGAAGTTAAGTAACTGCCTAAGATCAGGTAGCCCTGAAGCAGCAGGGCTGGGATTTGAACTAAGTAATGTGAGACAGGTGTGTGATAGGATGCTTTCTCCAGTTGGAAACGGGACCCATGTGCTCATTCTAACTGCTCTTTACTAGCAGCATAATCCCAGGAAGGTTGCCTCTCTTTCTGAGCCTCCTTTTCTTTGTTCGGAAATGGAAAATATAGTTTCTGCCCTTTCTTATGTTCAAAGATCAGAGATATTTGATATGGGATTGGAAATTGGTGTGCACTTATAAAGGGTTATTATTTATTAATAGATTGAAAAAAGGAGAAAACAATACAAAGAGTGGCTCTTGAGGTTTTGCCAATGAATGGCATAGGCCTTAGAAGAGTAATTAAACATGACCTTATTAATCTAAATTACAAATAGGACTATTAAAAGGTTTAAGGCATTGTTGGTTTCCTAGTAACTCAGAAATTTTAAGTGAGGCAATCTTACCTGGGTTAATAGCCATAGAGCTGTCAGTAATTGGGTCTAGGAAGATAGTCATCCCTCAGCACTCTGGACTGGTCAGAGGACAGTGGTAGTAATATTGTGTTGGATACTGTATTTCTGTTCCACTTGAAAAGGAACGCAGACAAACCTAGAGCATCCAGCAGATGGTGAGCCGTTTTTTAGGATTTGATTAGCTCTGGTCTGTCAAAACCAGGTGAAGGGATGGATGTTTGGCCTGTAGCAGGGACGTGATCACTGTCTCTTAAGCTTTGTTGAACTGTCCATTGGAAAGTGGTTTGACAGAGTTTTGACTCAGGGAGGCGGAACCAGAACTAATGGAAGTTCCAGGAAATCAGACTTGACTCAAAACAAAGACGTCGACAAGCATGAGCGCCCCAGCAGTACATGGCACATGTTGGAGGAGTATTCAGCAGGGTATGACCTGCAAATGCTAAGTCATTTTTTCCCTTTGGAAAATTCCTTAGGACTGATACACTGTCAGTGAAATTCAGATCAGTCAGTTTTTTTCTCCATTTTTGAATAGATGATTTCTTTGGCTGTACAACAGACAAAATATTGGCTTATGTCTAGGAGCCAGTTTTTATAAAATAATAATAATTTAAATTTACTAGTCCTTACTGTGTGTCAGACACTCTTCTAACACTTATACATCTGTAAAATTTTTTGATCCTCCTAATAATACTATGACAAAGGGACTACTACTATTCCCATATTACAGATGAGGAAACTGAGGCACAGACAGTGCTGTGGTTTGACTGTGAGTTATTGCTCTGAACTCATGCAGGAGTTTAATCCCCAAAGCCTTATGCTAAAGGTATTAAGAGGATGAAAACTTAATCTGACTGTGATGTGTAGAGGTGTGGCCTATAGGGAGTGACTAGATTAGATGGGGTCCCTAAGGTGGAGTCCTCATCACAGAATCCTTATTGCTTTTATAACAGTTGAGCAAGAGACCAAGTAAATACAAAGATACATACATGCTCCTACCATGACGGGATGATATAAAAGGGCACCCTCTTCAGAGCTTATACCCTGCTGTTTGGACTCCAAGCCTCCAAAACAAAATAAACTTTTTTCTTTTATAAATTAGCCTTCCTCAGATATTTTGTTACAGTATTGCAAAACTGACCAATACAGAGTGGTTTTAATGACTTGATCAAATTCACCCAGCTAGTCAATGATGGGATTGGAATTTGGACTAAGGTATTCTTATTCTGTGAAGGTAGATGAGATGGAAGCTACTGAAGAAAAGGTAAATTTATGGGCATCTAGGGCCCAGGCCTATTGAGTGGATTCAAGGCACAATTGTGTGCTCTTTTTAAATGAATTTATTTCCCTCTTTATCTTCTAATGACTTGTTTTCTCTCTCTCTCTTTTTTTTTTTCCTTTTCTTTCTTTGGCGGGCAGGCAACTATTGTGGTTTTTATTTAAAAATGTACACATGATGTGTCATTTATTGAACCTCCAGAGTGGAAGTTCCAATTTTAAATTATTCAAGTGAAGCCTAGCTGTTTATTTGATACAGAACTTTATTGGAAGAGCACCTTCATTGGTGGGGTATTGCATTAAAAAACATCTTAAATTCTGTCCAATTTGTTAACCTCTGAAGGCCCAAGTTTTCAAATCTGCCAATATTTCAGTAGAATTGACACAGGTATATTAAAATAGGTTGCAAATCATAATTTAAAGCTCATATATATATATATATATATATATAGTGTTATAACATTTGTCAACAGTATTTGATTATTATATATATATAATTATATAATGGAAAAAAAATTATAATTATATACCAAATTTAGTTTTTAGAGGTGTTCCATCTGGGACAGTGGAAGTGGGTTAAGATTCTTTGGTAAGTGATTACTTAGATACAGTCTAAATGTTCAGGAGTAGAGAAATAGTTAACTGTACACATCTGTACAGTGGAACAGTTGGAAGCCAATAAAAATTATATTCTCATAAGACTGTTGGTATGGAGAGAGCTTGAAGGTAGGGAGGAAATCTTGAAACTATGTGATATCAACTGTTAAAAAGGAAGTGTACGTGCAAATATCCAAATGTATACAGAACAATGTCTGAAAGTAGATAATATAAGCCAGTAAGATTCTCTAGCAGTTTCATTTCCTTTGCTACAGAAAATGAAGCCATTACTTTTAAATTAGAAAACTAAATAACTCCTCCCCCATACTGGGGATTGAACCCAGGGGTGCTTACCCAGTAAGCCACATCCCTTATGATTTTTTATTTTGAAGCAGGGTGTCATTGCTTAGGGCCTCACCGAGTTGTTGAGGCCAGCCTCAAACTTGCGATCTTCCTGCTTCAGCCTCCTGAGTCACTGAGATTACAGTATGCACCACTGTGCCTGGCCTCAGTAAACATTTTTAACAGGTTATATGAATATTTAAAATACTGTATGTTTTTAATAAGGGATCAATACTATTAAAATAGTAGTAATTAAAGAGACAGTAATAATTTTTTTTGTTTTACTTAGTTTGTTCCTTAGGGAATGAGGAGTGTGTTTAGAACTATTTAACTCTGTTTTGTCCCATTACAAGTTGTTGTTACGCTCCTTAGGTTTTGGTGCTCAAGTATTGCCCCAGGCATGCTGAGCACAGCTCTACCTCTGAGGTGCACCCCAGCCCCGTTACAGTTTTTGACTCATATTGGAATACAGAAAGATTGTCCTAAGGTGATCTAGGAAGAGTTGAGAGGGGGGGATAGGAAAAGGGTTTGTCTTCTCTGCTTTCTGCTCCTTTAACAAAATCCTGGGGGTCCAGGACTCGGTGACTCACTGAAGAATCCAGGTGTGTGTGGCTCACGGTCAGCCTCTGGCCATGGCTGCATGAGGACCTGGGAGATAGAGCAACTGTGTCAGCTCAGGACTTTGTTCCCTTCTTCCTGGGAAGTCACCAGTCCCACTTTGGGGGTCCCATGCTGATGGTGACCTTCGTTTTGGATCCATTATGTTCTAACGATCCCGCCTCCAAATATCATCCCTGTAGGAATTTGGGAATTAGGGTTGACTGTCAGTTCCTGAGAGGACATCCAAGCCCTGCAGGGCGAGTGGGGAGAAAACATTTCCATCTTGCGGAAGTCATCACACTTGAGCAGTGACAAAGGACAGGGTGTTCACAAGAGGGCAGCTGTGGGCAGTGGAGAAGCTCAGGATGGAGGGGGAGACCATAGTGGCCTGCGGTGTGGTGGAGGCAGAGCTTGTGAGAGCCAGACCGAATGACAAGAGAGGCTCGCTGTGGCTGGTGCTTTTCTCCTCCGGCTCCTTCCCATGCTTCCAGCGGCAGGCACCTTCCTAACTTCCTCCCACCCGTGATTCCTCAAGCCTGGTCAGAATCCATGGGGGCAGACTGGTGGCGCCCTGCGTTGGGTTTGTGAGGCTCACCTGCATGGCAGTATTTGTCAGTAGTGGTTCTTTCCGCTACTGGTGGTGCTGGTCCTGGCTCAGCCGCCGGCTGTTGTCCTTTTTTTTTTTTAAAGAGAATTTTTTAATATTTGTTTTTTAGTTTTCCATGCTGAGGATCGAACCCAGTGCCCCGTGCATGCCAGGCAAGCACACTACTTATTTATTTATTTTTGGTGCTAGGGATTGAATGCAGTTGTGCTTTACCATTGAGCTAGATCCCCAGCCCTTTTTATTTTTTAAAACTTTGAGACAGGGTCTTGCTAAATTGCTTAGGGTCTTGCTAAGTTGTTGAGGCTGGCTCAAACTTGGGATGCTCTTGCCTCAGCCTCCCAGGTTGATGGGATTACAGGTGTGCACCACTGTGCCTCGCTTTGCTCAGTCTTTAATTGGGTTGTTTGCTAACTATATACAGAAATGTACAAAATTTTCTTTCATTTTGCCTATGCGTATATTCAGTAGTCATGTGCTGGTAACTCTGGGGACGCCTACATGTTACATAAAAGCGTTTAAGAACCCAGCCTCTTTTCCTCTAGAGTAGAAAATAGCCAGATGTAATTTCATTTGACATACTTTGTTTCAGGACTAAAAAAAGAATCTTAGGCCTGTATGTTGTCTTACGTACGGACACAGGATGATATTGAGAAATCGGGACTGAGGTAGGAGACAGATGGCTTAGGTTCCCAGCTCAGTGTGCTTATTAGGAACAATGTAAAAGGTGATGAGATTTCTGCCTGCCTGTCGTGTGTGGTTGTGATGATCAGATGACATAATGAATATGGCAGTACTTTAACCACAAAGCTCCAGGAAAATATAAATTACTAAAATCTAGAAGATGGTCATGATGGAAACGTTAACAAGGGTTGATTTGTTAGGGGAAGCAGTCAGACTTGGCAGAAAATGCTGATTGCTAATTCTCTCATGGCTCTAAATAGAAGCAATTTTTTAAAAAAATATTTTTTAGTTGTTAATGGACCTTTATTTTATTTATTTATATGCAGTACTGAGAATCGAACCCAGTACCTTACACATGCTAGGCGAGCGCTCTACTACTAAGCCCCAACCCCAGCCCTAATACAAGCAATTTGTGTGCAGTGAACTTGAAAGAGTTTAAAGTTCTAATGAGCCTTTAGGCACTTTGAGGTAGCACATGTACTCCCTCAGTAACCTTTTTTCTTTTTTTTTAAAAAGATACAAGAGGAAAGGAGACTCCTGCCTGGGCATTAACCCGAAGAAGCAGTGCATATCTTGGGAAGGGGCTTCCTCAACAAAGAAGTGTGCGCACAGGCACGTTGAACGCTATTTTACGAAGAAGAGTGTGGGGTTGATGAGCGTTGATGGCGTTTCTGTTAGCAGTAGAACTGATCCTCCCTCTGCAGAGCCGGTCTTGTTTATCCCCGTGAAGGACTTGGATGATATGGCTTCTCCTGTTACAACCTGGTTGAATCCTTTGGGGATTTATGATCGGTCAACCACACAGTGGTTACAAGGACAGGGTCCTTCAGAAGCAGAATCAAAGCAGCCAGACTCACAGCTGGACAGAGAGAATGCTCTTCTCAAGGCAAAGGTGGAGGAGTTTAATAGGAAGGTTCGGGAGAACCCTCGGGATATTCAGCTGTGGATGGCATTTGTTGCTTTTCAGGTAAGTGTCCCTGTCCTGGTTCCCATACCTTGGAATGAGATTCCTGAATTAGGGCAGACCCTTTTATTCTACAGCACTTTCGGAGCTGCCATGAGGAAACCTGGCACTGAGCATGTAAAGATAGTTAGGCTCTAGCCCTTTCCCTGAGCTTGCTCAGGGTCCACTGAGGAAGCCTGATGTGAGGAACAAATGCAGCCTGGGTAGTCAGTGCTGTGCTGTGTTATTTGGGAATGGAGTCACTTGCCACTGGGGAGGAAGACAGGCTCCCAAGGGAAGGTGAGATTGGAACAGAATCCTTTTCTTCTTCTTCTTCTTCTTCTTCTTCTTTTTTTTTTTTTTTTTTTTTTTTGGTGCTAGGGATCAAAACCAGGGCCTCACTTGTGCTGAGCAAGTACTCTTGCACCAAGCCACATCCTAGCTCAGGAAGGAACAGAATCTCAAGAGGAGTAGATATTCACTAGGCAGTGGGAGGCAAGTCTGAAGTACAAACAACACAGGCCAAGTGCACAAATCAGAAGTCAGTAGCTAGACCTGTGTGCTCCCTGTGTGTTTCCCTAAAACAGATGGGTCTGTCTTTTGTCTTCACTTGGAACCACATGCTATCATTAGACACTGTCCCATGTTTGGCTGTTTTATTGGTAAGACTGGCTCTTCAGAAAAGGTTTTCAGGGCACGATATGCTGGTTACTAACACTTAAATAAATCTAAGTTAAAAATGGCAGAGTAGGCAGGTCAATCTGTTGAAGTAAAGAGATCACGACTACTGTGGTAGGTGACACAGGCATCTTAAGAACTGAGTTTTCATGTAAAGGAATTATGATGAATGAGTGGTTATTGACAAGGTAGAAACCCGTGGGGATTGTTAGCCTACACAAGCACTGTCGACACGCTGGAGGTCCCCACTCATTGTGTTAGTAAATTGGTGTTTTTGTCATTGAGGATGAGGTCATGAGGAGTCCTGGCCTGTATGCTATGGAGGAAGGAGAACAGGAGAAGAGAAAGAAGTCCCTGAAGCTCATCCTGGAGAAGAAGCTGGCCATCCTGGAGCGGGCCATTGAGAGCAACCAGAGCAGCATCGATCTCAAGCTCGCCAAGCTGAAGCTCTGTGCGGAGTTCTGGGAGCCTGCTGCGCTGGTCAAAGAGTGGCAGAAACTGATCTTTTTACATCCCAATAACACGGTCCTTTGGCAGAAATACCTTTTGTTTTGCCAGAGCCAATTTAGCACTTTTTCAATATCAAAAATTCACAGTCTTTATGGAAAGTGCTTGAGCACTCTGTCTGCTGTTAAGGATGGCAGCATCTTATCTCACCCTGCGCTGCCTGGCATAGAAGAGGCCATGTTTGGTAAGAAGATAACTGATCCAGTTGCGTGGGAGGAGTTGGAAAAAAGGACTTATTTTTGGTTTATTTTAGAAAAGTCTAAATTGTCAGAAGTAATTTTTTAAAAAAGTGTTATGACTCTGGTAGATTATAAGATTCCCCTCCAGCTCTGTGGGTAGGGGTATTGGTGGCGGGGTGGGGACTGTTTAGAATCAGTAGTTGGGAAAATGTCACTGAACATGAAGTTCCAACTTTTGTACTTATTAGTCCAGTAAACAGTCTTTTAAGTGCTTTGGCTATCAACCTGTTACAACCCCTAGTTACCTGGTCGCTGGTAGTAATGTACATGAGATGCCTTACTGACTGCGTGCGTAGATACGTTATTGATATTATTATGCTGTTAATGTTTTGGGTGTATTCCAAGGAGCTTAGACTATAGATTTCTGCAGTAATGTGAGGTAGCATGTTATGCAGGAGCTGGAGAACGTCACTCTTCAGTTTGAATCTGGCTCTGGTGTGACTTTGGACATATATATTCGTTTTCCTGTTTGAGCTCCAGTTCCCCCATCAGGAGCAATAGTTTAAAAAAACTCATCTGCTCACAGGGCTATTGTGAACATCAATGAGATAGAGATGATATGTGGTGAGTCCAGCTTAGTGTGTGGCACCTAACAGGCATATCTTTTATTGAATTCCCTGCTGTTATTACTGTTAGCTTCTAATACAAACATAGTGCTCTATAAATTTATAAGCATTTACCACTCTTAACATAAAGAATGTCACCTTTGGGGCTGGAGGTATTGGGAGTGAGTGCTTAGCATGTATGAGGCCCTAGGTTTGCTCTCCAGCACCAAAAAATAAAATAAATTCCATGGAGTAACTTTTAAAAGTCTTATATTTAAAATTATTTGTGATATGCTATATACATAGCTTGATGTTATTTAACAAATGGAATTATACCATTGTAACGCTGAACTGAAAATTTCAAGCACAGAACCTGGATTTGTTCACAGTGGACTCTGAGGGCTTGATGAAAATTGCTGGACAGTGACGCCATCTAGTGATCCGTGGGGTACAGAGCTTTGCTCTCTGATAAAAATCTACGTCATCCTTTTCCCACAGTTCTTCTTGTAGCAGTGTTGAATATTTGACAGCCAACATTCAGATCAATCTCTTGACGTATTTTTAGGTACCATGTGTAGTTTTTATTATAATAGTATTCTGTGTTGGCTTCATCAAAAATCAGCAAGATTATACTTGGATGGAGTACTGCTGATAGTCCTTTTAGATCAGGACATGTGTGTGTTCCAGCTTTGAAAATGTTAACAGGAATTTCTGGCAAAAGATATTCTCAGTGTTCAGTTGCATGTTGTGAGCATCCTGTTCTCTCCCTCAGTGGTATCAGCAAGGAATTCCTTCCCTTTCTTCTCCCTTCTGCAGCACTCCTTCTTCAGCAGTGCCACTTTCTGCGGCAGGCTGGCCACTCAGAGAAGGCCGTGTCTTTGTTCCAGGCCATGATTGACTTCACTTTCTTCAAACCTGACAGTGTGAAAGATCTGCCTACCAAAGTACAGGTACCAATCTCTGCTTATATGATCAGTGTCTATTTCTCAGAAATATTTCACTGAGCCAAGGAAAATTCCACAGTGAAAGTAATGAAGTAAGGATAGAGAAGGGAAGATTCGTCCCTTCTCTCCACATGGAGACGTGCCCGTTATCCATCCATTCTCCCCTCGTGGCCCTTGTTTAAAGGCAGGTCATCTCCAGCAGTCATGCTGCAGCAGCAGGCCCGTCACTCTCCTGCGTCCTAGTCTGGGTCTTGTGGTGCTGGCCAGGTAACCTTTCTACTGCCTACAGTGTTTGCTGGAGTTGCAAATGCAATTGCATACAGGCACTTTGTCCACACCAGTCCTTGAGAAGGGTTCATCTTTTAGGTGACAAGTGAACAGTGCCAGAGTTTGTTTTGTGAAGAAATGAGAACGTCTTATTATAGAGATATGCCTTTGTGAAAACCACTGTCTTCCCTTTTTCCACTGAAGAAAACTGCTTTTTTGCTCTGAAGAGGCTCAGGTCTCCCTCCTATGGAAGTTTCATGAATTGCCAGTAAAAACCATTTTTATAATGATTTATCTCTAGTTAAAGTTGGGTTAAAGAATTACTAGTTAACATTAGTGTAATGGATTATTAATAAGCCAGATAGAGTAGTTTTATATTCTTTGGTTTTTTAAGAATATGCTGTGTTCCAGAAGTGATTCTTAGCTGATTCTAAGGGTCGGGGTCTGAATCCCTCTCATCCCTGTTCCTTTACTGTCTGTGAGGAGAGCATTTACTGCCCGGAGAAGGAGTCCACTGGCTACTGTGACACAAGAGGACCAGTGCTCAGCTGCTCATAGGTGTCCAGGGATCATGAGCCTTAGTCTTGAGGTTTTAAGTACTAATAGGTATGTGTGTTTCCAAAGCATTTATGTGACAACTTTGAAATGAAACTTCTTACTTAACAATTTTCCATTTTTTATTAACTGAGACATTACTGTACACACATTAACAGTTTATGTAATAAAACAGTCAGATACCACTGTTTCTTTGGAGTAAAAAACACTGGTTACAATAATTTATCACACTATTTTAAGAAAAGTTCTTTTTCTTGAGTGTACTTTCTTCCGTCACTCTCACAAGAGCAGCCCTATGAAGCGAGAGCATAGTCTTCCAGTTCCTTTTCCGAGGGTGACTGACACATGCTGGGAGTGCAGGGCCCATATCAGCTTGCTTGCTCTGCCCTGCCCTGTCCTACCCTGCCCTGACTCTTCTAGAGACCATGTTCCTCCAAGTGTGCAGGACACTGCTCAGGCTGCATAATCCTGTGACTCTGTGCTGTGCTGTGCTGGTTGGAAGAATGTTTGTCCTTTGAAAGGTTTCTTACAAGAGCCTTGTGGGAGTAGGGTTGTTGGCTCACTCTTGAAGTCCTGTTGCCAGTTGATAGCATGATCACGTTCCTGCTCAGCACGTTCACATTCTGTTCCGTGGGGAATTATTTATTGCCAGTGAGCCGGTTTCCACACACTATGGACCTAATGCCCACGTGAGTGGAGCCAGGGGCTCATGGGTCAGGCTAAAATGCAGGCCATTTTTTTCCTTGGCATGCTTCCCTTCTGTGTCTGTGCCAACAAGCATTTATTGAGTCCCTACTATGTGTTGAGCTCTGTGCCAGGTGTTGGGGGTAGAGTTACCTAAGATGTGGTTTTCCCCTCAAGAGCTCATGGTCATTGGAATTTTGAATTCCCTTCCCCTGAAAAGGTCTTGAAAGCAATGTGACTTCAGATATCTGTTGGGGGATCCGGTGGCATTAGGAACAGGCAAAGCCACCAAGGAGCAGAACTGGGAAACTGCTTGTCTCCTGCCCAGCTGCAGGCCCTGTCACTAGAATTTGCCTGGTCTTTTTTATATCCTAACTTTGGAAGTGTCATCTCTTCATCTTGGCCATATTTGATTTATTATAAGTCACTGGGCCAGCCTTTGCTCAGAAGTGTGCATTCCGAGTCAGGAGTGAGGTGTCTTGAAGGCTGCCTACCACACTAGCTATTGTGTTTTTGTCGTGGCATGTTCCGTGTGTTGACTTCAAACACTGGTAGCCGCATATGGCTTTAGGAATCCTCTGCTCCTGGTGTGTCCACCAGCTCTTATTTTGCCCAGTGACTCAGCAGTGTTGTCCTATAGGCCTAACTTATGTGTTTTTAAACCTAAACAGGTGGAATTTTTTGAGCCCTTCTGGGACAGTGGAGAGCCACGGCCTGGGGAGAAAGGAGCGCGAGGCTGGAGGGCGTGGATGCACCAGCAGGAGCGGGGTGGCTGGGTGGTCATCAATCCAGGTAGGTGCCTCCCCGGGAAGATGGGTATGCGCTTTTCTTATGGAGTTTCAGCATCTTCATGGTCACTTGTATGTCTGTATAACCTTTTTATCTGTGGCTTAAGAACATGTACAAACTTTAAAATGTCAAAAACACATTAAGTAGATTTCATGGGAGAGTAGACTGTTTCTTCCTCTTTTAGGCTTGAAAGTACTTAACATCCCATTCCTCCAGTCCACAGTGCTCTGAGGATTGAGTCTCCGGGGGAAGGAATTTTTTATTTTCTTTGTAAGTTGCTCCTGAAGAAGCAAGTGTGTGTTTAAGAAGGTCTTATTGTTCCTTTGGCAACATACAGACCAACAGATCCTTTTTGCCTTTTTAGGAATATTGCAAAATAATTATTAACTAGCATTTGTATAACTGTCATTCTGCATAACTCCAGAGTTCTTTCCAGATTTAAATTCTAACACAGCACTATCTAATAGAAATACAACACAAGCCACATGTGTGATTTCAGATTTTTCCAGTAACTACAATGAAAAAGTAAAAAGTTGGGTGTGGTGGCACATGCCTATAATCCCAGTACTTTGGAGGCTGAGGCAGGAGGATTACAAGTTCACGGCTAGCCGCAGCAATTTATTGAGGCCCTAAGCAATTTAATGATATCTTATCTCAGAATAAAATATTTAAAAAGTGGAGTGGGGTGGGGTGGGCTGGGCTGGGGAGGGCTGGGGATGTCACTCAGTGGTAAAGTGACCCTGGATTCCATCCCTAGTACCAAAGGTAGTAAAAAGAAACAGTGAAATTACTTAATAATGATATTTTTAACCTTGTATTTCATAACATAAACATTGCAGCATGTAAATACTATCAGTATTTAAAAATTATTAATAAGATAATTTACATTTTTCTCCTTTTCCTGCTAATTCCTTGAAAGTTGGTGTGTATTTTGCACCTGCCACTCACGTCAGTTCACCCAGCCACTTGTCCAGTACTCACCAGCCACATACTCACAGCTGGGCCTTGGGTGGTGCAGCTCTTAGACATTCAGTAACTGCTTCTCTCTCTGAAAAGTACTTCTAGCCTAGAGGGAGGTCTCCCTGGCAGACTGTTTGATCCAAAGTACCAGGACTTGGGTACCAGGTCCTAGCTGAGGCTCAGCTGCCTCTTCTCCCAGCATGACCTTTCTAGGCCCTGTTTTCTAATTTTTTAATGTTTTTTTTTTAGTTATACATGGACACAATATCTTTGTTTATTTTTATGTGGTGCTGAGGATCGAATCCAGTGCTGCACGTGTGAGAGTCAAGCGCTGTGCCACTGAGCCACAACCCCAGTCTCTCTAGGCCGTTTTCTTGACCTATAGATAGAAACTTTGGTGTCGGCGTGGTTTGCCCGGCACAGAGCTCAGGCCAGGTGGCATCTCTGCTACCACTGAGGGGGCAGAGGGCTCCTTTGAAGTTTTGGGCTTGTTCTGCTGGGGGCGCCTTTCGGTGAGGATCATGCCTCATGGGACCCTTTGGTAGGCTCAGCTTTTAGATTTCCCTGAGGGATCTTTTTCAACAAGAACTGGAACCAGTCTCCAGGCTAACCAGTGGCTCTGTGTGAAGGCCAACAGCCTAAAGCCTGCATGTGTGGAATGGAAGTGTTGCACTGCTGGCCACAGAGATGTAGTGACCAAGGACCAAAAAATGGCAGTCTTGGCATTAAGCCTTCTTTATTCAGTGACTGACTCAACTTGGGTCTGTGTTTTAGGCTAGCTTTTTGATTTGTTGAGGAGCAAGATTATTATGATGCTTAGTATCTGTGTTATAAAGTTTGTCAAATTCTGCACTTTTACAATGATAAAGTAGCGTTCTCATAGCAGTTATCTGGAGATTAGGGTAACACTGTTTCTCTGATGAGTGTCCAGATGTCTCATGGTTACTCATAATAAGATGTAAAGTTAGTTAAGTGTGGAGACCTTGACTTTTAATATCAAGTTAGAGAGGTGTTTTGGCACCTATATTTCCTGAGATTTCCTAATGTTTCCATTAAAGAAAATTGTCTATTGAATTTAATTAATTTCTTTCTGATGAATTTAATAGGAGTCTTTCAAAAAACCAGCAGAGAGATTGATAATTTTCTTGTTTCCAGAAAACTAGTTGGTAACCATTTTTGTTTTTACTTTTAAAATTTCTGTCCACCCTGAGAAATGTAGCATTTAGAAGGTAGTTGGGATTTTATAATGTGTTTTGAGGCATATCTTTTTCATATATCACAGCTTACTTTTACCCATTAGTCTGTAATTATTATGTCTGCCTGTCCAAAACCATGTGATCATTTGAATTCTTTTTTCTTTTTTTTTTCTTCAGACCTAGGGATTGGACCCAGGGCCTTGCACATTCTAGGCAAACACTCTACCATTGAGCTATACTCTGATCCTTTTTAAAAATATTTTCAAATTTTGAGACAGAGTCTCAGTAAGTTGCTCAGACTGGCCTAGAACTTATGATCCTCCTGTCTCAGCCTCCCAAATAACTGGGATTACAGGCATATAATATCATGCCTTGCTTGAATTCTTAGTGCAATAAATTCAGGTGTCTAACTGAATATGTATAACTCAGGGATCATTTTAAAGTATTTCTCAAAAGTGTTTAATGGATTACTTTAAATGTAGACCTGGGGCTGGGGATGTGGCTCAAGCGGTAGCGGGCTTGCCTGGCATGCGTGCGGCCCGGGTTCGATCCTCAGCACCACATACCAACAAAGATGTTGTGTCCGCTGAGAACTAAAAAAAAATAAATATTAAAAATTCTCTCTCTCTCTCTCACTCTCTCTCCTCTCTCACTCTCTCTTTAAAAATAAATAAATAAATAAATAAATAAATAAATAAATAAATATATGTAGACCTTTAGAAGATGAAGATGAATACATTTTGGTATTTTACTTTGAGAAACACAGAACATTTAAGTAGAATGCTGTTATACATTTAAATTATTCGGGGTTTTTGTTGTTTTTTTATTTTGAAATACTTGTAGATTTACAAGAAGCTAAAACAAATGTACCTAGAAGTTTTGTGAACCCTTTGCTCAGTTCCACACATTGGGCAGAGTTTCACAACCAGGAAGCTGGCATTGGTATAGTCTGCAGGGTTTATTCCAGTTTCACCAGTCTGTACCTCTTTTGTATGTGTGTGTTTCCCTAAGCACTTCAGTCCCGTGTAGCTTCATGCAGTCACCACCACACTCCAACACAGATCTGATTCATCACACAGAGCTCCCTCCCATGACTCCCCTTTTTGGTCTCCCTGTTCCCTCCCACTGATCTGTTCTCTACCATCTCTAGAATGTTTGCATCTTCCTTCTCTGAAACTCTGTGCTCATTAATCCCCTCTCCCTGTAGCAGCTACCATTCTTTCTTGATTTAGTAACCTCACACAAGATCAGTTTTGTAATTATTTGTCCTTTTGTGACAAGCTTATTCCACTTATCATAGTGTCCTTAAGGTTCAGCTGTGTTGTGCATGTGTTGCAATT
This sequence comes from Ictidomys tridecemlineatus, assembly GCF_052094955.1. NCBI lineage: Eukaryota > Metazoa > Chordata > Mammalia > Rodentia > Sciuridae > Ictidomys > Ictidomys tridecemlineatus. The sequence continues at coordinate 110,899,048 of NC_135481.1, read as the reverse complement.
TCCCTTTCTTTTGATGGGATGTGTGTGCCACATTTTGTTTATTCATTCTTCCATTGATGGACACTTGGGTTGCTTCACCTTCAGTGGTTGCCGATGCTGTCACGAACACGGGTGTAAAATATTTGAGTTCCTGCTTTTGGTTCTTGGTATATATTCAGAAGTGGAATTGCCCAATCATGGTAATCCTAAGTTCAATCTTTTCAACTGTCAATACTATTTTTTACAGTGACTATATCATTTTACATTCCTACCACCACTGCACAAAGGCTCTGGTCTCTCTACCTTCTTTGCAACACTTGCTTTCTGTGTAGTTTTTTGAGATTGAATTTTTCGCTTAGCACAAGTCTATCAATAGTTGTTTGTTTTTAACACTGAGTAGTAGAAGTCCACAGTATAGTTGTATCACAGGTTCTGTTCACTTACTGTGGGACGTTTGGGCTATTGTGAATAAAGCCACTACAAACATTAGTGTATAGGATTTTATGTGAACATAGGTTTTTGTTTTTCTGGAATCAGTTGTTCAGAATTAGGAAACAGAGAAATTACTAGATATTCTGAATTGACCTATTTTTAAGCAACTTACAGTGGTGTAATAGTTAATGATAAGGCCACTGTCTAAATATTCTGATGGCTTAAGGAAATCTAAGCCAATACGGTCACTCAGCATTTTAAAACTGTGTTGTCCAAAACAGTGACCTCTAGTTACCTCTAGTGATTATTTAAAAATTAATTAAAATGAAATTAAGAATTCAGTTTTTTTTTTATTTGTGACATTTCAGGTGCCCAGTAAGTCACATGTAGCTAGTTAGTACTGTTTTAGCACAGATAAAGAACATTTTTCACCTTTGCAGAAAGTTCTTTTGAACAGTGCTGATCTAGAGTATCTATCATTCTTTTTTTTTGCTGTGATAGCATTTCAAATCGTCTGATTCCCTTATCTTTCCTGCCTGTTCTTCCTGGGCCTTGGGAGAGTCCCTAGATGCCCCTGAATGCCTGAGGAGTCTGGCCTGGCTCTGATTCATCTTGGTGTGGTAGGTGCCCACACAGTACCTGGCACAGCAGGCTGACTGGGTGACTGTGGGGGTTTTATTTACTGCTTAGGTGAACTGGAGATTTCATTCTTGTCTAGATGAGGATGATGACGAGCCAGAAGAGGATGACCAGGAGATAAAAGAGAAGACTCTGCCCAGGTGGCAGATCTGGCTTGCTGCTGAGCGTTCCCGAGATCAAAGGCACTGGCGGCCCTGGCGCCCTGATAAGACCAAGAAACAAACTGAGGAAGACTGTGAGGATCCCGAGAGACAGGCACGTGCGCTCCACCGAAGGCAGGAAATTGACCTTTGGATTTTTGTCCTCCTTTCATTCCCATTATGTCTCCTTATCTGAAAGAAGTTGCTGGGGGTGCCCTAGTGCTTGGCTGGCTCAGAAGACTCTGGCCTGTTTCTGTCTGTGTCTGGGGAAACAGCCCTCCTGTTCGGTATCAGGTAGAATTTCCCTGCATTTGGTTATGGGAGTGCTTATTGGCACTTGACTAGGTAGATCCTGTTGAAGGTAGGCTCTCTTGGTCTCCCCTTTGGAGAGTGTCTTCCAGGTCATTTAGTTAACTTTTCATATGGAACCCTGTGGCCTCAAGTTCTAAAATTTGGATCATTGTCCTAGATTGTTTAATTGTGTCTGCTCCCCCACCCATTCTCTTGGATTCATGAAGATGCAGCAGCTGTATTCAACTCTAGAAGGCATGAGGGGAGAATGGAGAGACAGGGCAGTAGGTTCACAGCTTGTCTTTTTGAGGAAGGCGCTGATGTTGGTTGAACATGTTGAGGGCCACACACTTCACTTTACTGTTGTTCCATGGTATGATCCGTGCTGCTCTGCATTTGTGGGTTAGCAGCTCTGCGGGTTTTAAATTAAAATGAGGGAGGAAGTGCTCTTTTTTTGTTTGTTTTAGGTGGACACAATATCTTTATTTTATTTTTATGTGGTGCTGAGGATCGAACCCAGTGCCTCGAACATGCCAGGCCAGCGCACTACCACTTGAGCCACATTCCCAGCCCAGAAGTGCTCTTTTGATGCCTGGAATTGACCAGGTACCAGCTCTACTACTTGGTGGGTGTTACCTGAATAGATTTTTCTCTGTGACCTTGCAAGTGACATGCCTCAAAGGTGGAGAGTTCTGCCTCTTGTTCATTGCTGTGTCATCAGTGCCTAGAGCAATGCTCATTCTGTGCTTAGGTGATGTTCTTGTATGTTGAAGGGTTGTTTGTTGATGCTGGAGCATGAAGGCCCCACAGTGCCAGCCACATCTGTGAACAGGGTGGCCAGACTGGAGTTAAGATGCAGAGAATTGGGGCTAGAGAAGCAGGTGTGGTCTGGGCAGGAGGGCCAGCTTCCAGGGAAACCTCAGCTCCCCACCTGCTGTGGGAGGCATGTTTGTGTGGGAGACCTCTTTCTTGACTGCAGCCGAGTGTTTAGGGGAGACTGGGGTCTCCTTTTGGTGTTCCAGGATCTTATATGGAGTTCACGACTAACCTTTGGGAAGTTGGTTCTCTACCAAGAATTCCACCTGTCCCATGGACCTGGAGCACACAACTGTTGTGAGTGACTTCTTGTCATTTAGCTTTTTTCTCTAGTCCAAAGTCCCAAGTTTATTGTGTTTGCATTTTGATTTCCTCTTCCGAGAGCCACAGAGGTGAATCAGACAAGCAGCAAGTACCTTGAGACAAAGGGCAGTGGGTGTCCTTGGCTTGGATGTTTTAAAACAATTACATGAAATCAGCTGTGAACATGTACAGTTGGTATTGGGCTCTTAAATGCTCTTGTCATTTTCTTCTTACCTGTGCCTGTTTATCTGCAGTTTTCATTTTCTGAAGAAAATTTGGACAAAAAGAATTCTCAAATAGAATTTTTTTTTACCTTAAGATACAAAGGTTTGTTATAGTAACTATAAAAGCAATTATGTGTGCTTTTTGAAGAGAACATGGTCAATCTCTCTTATGAATCCAGCAGGATTCTTTGGAAGTGGTCGGCTTAAGCTTGTTTGTGCCTGTCTGCCTTCACAGTTCTCCCCAGAGGTGTGAAAGTGGTAGTAGTCTTGGGCTGCTAGTGGTTCTCCAGCTGTCTGGGAGGCCTTGGGAGGCATCCAGCTTTTTTGTATTTTGCAGAAAACTTAGTTCAATATAAGATTTACTTTGATTTGAGTCATGTTGAATCATTAGTACCTCCATATAAAAAGAAATGTGAAAAAATGTGAAGATAGAAGTCTTGTGTGTTTGTTCATTTCATTAAATGGATCCCTTTATTTTGCCTTTGATTACAGGTGTTGTTTGATGATATTGGACAATCTCTGATCAGACTTTCCAGCCAAGAGCTTCAGTTCCAGCTGATCGAGGCCTTTCTGCAGTTCTTGGGTGTGCCTTCCGGCTTTGTCCCTCCAGCCTCCTGCCTGTACCTGGCCATGGATGAGAGCAGCATCTTTGATAGTGGACTCTGTGATGAAAAGCCCTTGACTTTTTTCAACCTTTCATTTTCTGGCATTAGCTGTGTTGGCCGCATGGACCGCTTGGGCTCTCTCCGCTGGACCAGGGGTCACAATCGAGAGGGCGAGGAGTTCATTCGCAATGTCTTCCACCTTGTGATGCCTTTGTTTTCAGGCAAGCAAAAGTCTCAGCTCTGCTTCTCCTGGTTACAGTACGAGATTGCAAAGGTAACTCCAGCTGCCTCCTGCCTGGGTTTGGGGCTTTTTCCTTTCACATCAGTGTTACAGATGGCATTGTAAGGCCCCAAGTGCTGCTCCAGGAACCATGCCGACTCCTGAAGGCATGTTACGCATGGCTGCCCTTCAGAGGGGCTGCAGGGAAGAGGAAAGCAGGGGCCAGTCCAGGGCTCAGTGCTGGAGCTGTCACGAGGAGATTCTTACCAGATGCCTATGATAATGTGGGCAGTTGGTGTTAAGAACCAGAGTCAGCTTAAGCAGGGTTAAGGGATTTATGTGCTTATTAGAATAGATAAATAAGCTACTTATCCTCAGCGGTATAGCTATCTGCTCAAAAGTGAGTCTCAGCCTGCTGCTCTGCCCTCTGCTGGCCATAGTTAGTACTGACTCTTAACATTCAGAGTTCTGAAGCTGACTACAGCTTATGCATACCAAGTTGTGTTAAAATAGTGTCTTTGATAAAATGTGGTGGCCACATCTCTTTGAAGAAGAACATTTGAAGTGTATCAACTTTGTTTATAGAGATTTGAAATGGAAACCTGGATGTGTTAATGTTGGGCTCCTGAGGCCTTGGTAAAATCTTGGTTTCTTTTCTAGCTCAGAGAGTCTTGGTGTTTACCAAACACCCAGGAAAGGAAGTGTAGAGACCTTTGCTATTGGTGTTTTCTAAAGTTGACAGTACAAAGAGATTGCTTGGAAATAATAGAGCACCCAGAGTCATTCTTTGATTATTTTTGTCTTGTAGGTCATTTGGTGTCTGCACACTAAAAACAAGAAGAGATTAAAGTCACAGGGGAAGAACTGCAAAAAACTAGCCAAGAATCTCCTCAAAGAGCCAGAAAACCGTAATAATTTTTGCCTCTGGAAGCAGTACGCACATCTGGAGTGGTTGCTTGGCAACACAGAGGATGCCCGAAAAGTTTTTGATACAGCCCTCAGTATGGTGGGCAGCAGCGAGCTGAAGGATCGTGAACTTTGTGAACTCAGTCTCCTCTATGCTGAGCTGGAGGTGGAGCTATCACTGGACTCGGCAGGGGCCACCACGGCCCGAGCTGTTCACATACTAACCCGACTGACAGAGAGCAGTCCCTACGGGCCCTTCACTGGGCAGGTCTTACCCACTAATGTTTTGAAAGCTCGAAAGGCTTATGAGCATGCGCTACAAGACTGTGTGAGTAAGAGCTGTGTCTCTGATCCAACTCCTCCTGACTCCTTGAACTGCCTGAGTAGCTTGGTCAAATGCTTTATGCTGTTCCAGTATTTGACCGTAGGGATTGAAGCTGCCATGCAGATATATGAACAGCTATTTGCCAAACTGAAGGGTTCTGTTTTCTCAGAAGGCTCTGGCATGGAGGACGGTGCCAGCTCCCAGAATCTGACCAGTGTTCTTGAAGCCATGACGCTGATGCACACAAGTCTGCTGAGGTTCCACATGAAAGTTAATGTTTACCCTTTGACTCCGCTACGAGAGGCGCTCTCGGAGGCTTTGAGGCTGTATCCCGGCAACCAGGTTCTTTGGAGGTCATATGTTCAGATTCAAAATAAGTCTCACAGTGCTAGCAAGACCAGAAAATTCTTTGATACAATGACCAGGTCTGCCAAACCCATGGAGCCGTGGTTATTTGCAATTGAAGCTGAGAAAATGAGGAAAAGACTGGTAGAAACTGTTCAGAGGTAACTATAGGCCATCTTGTTTGTGTACTTCCCAAACCTCTCGGGGGTGCTTGCCATTTTCCTACACCTTTGCTAGATCTCAGGAGTGGATGGGGTACAGGGTCTCGAGCACCTGCTGTAGAGAACACACTGAAGATGAACAAGGGACTTAGAGCATAGCAGTATCTTTTTTGAGAGGCTTTGGTGGCTGTCTTCCTGGGCTGGGCCTCTTGGGGCATGTGTTGCTTTTGGTGTGTACCTGGCAGGCCATCAGAGTGTCTGAAAGGCTATGTGAAAGCACAGTTGTTGAGAGCCTAACTCTGGGGGGTCACTTCTCTGATTCCAGCGCCAGCTCTGTTAGCAGCTGGGTGACCTCAGGCAAGTCACTCTCTAATAGGCTCCTCTCTGTCAAAAGAGAATAGTTAAAGAACCCGCCCGCCTCCTATGGTGGCTCTGACTGGTCAGTGAGGTAAGTGCTTGGCCCAGAGACAATGCTGCTGTCACTGTTTCCTTAGGAAGCCCTGTCTGTTTCACATGCTGTCTTTTGACGCAGTGTATTATATCCAAAAGTAAATGATAGTCCTGTGAACATATTAGTTTAGGCATCATTGTTTCTTCTGGAATCTCTGCTGTGGTTTCACTGCAACCTTATAAATAAGGCAGAATTTCCATTGAGTAGTATTTCATTTTGCCTGATTTTTATTTTTTACATTGGGATTTTTCACTGCATGTAAATCTTACCTCATCTACTTTGTATGGAAAGGTCTTTCCTTCCTGGGGAGTAGAGTTTGTATTCTGATTTTAGGGTAGGGCAGCGTCTTTAGAAAAGAGAGAAGCAAAGAATTTGTGACTTCTGGACAGTCTTCGTGTGGGGCAGAAACCACAGAACCCTGACCACTGCCTTCTAGAAATCACATTGTGGTGCCACCACACACTTGAAGGACAGCACTCCCCTGACACACTGTGACCTAGCTGTTGCTGACCTTCGTTGTCACTAGAGCATCCCTTCCTGCAGGTCACATAGCAGAGAGAAACGTGTTTTGGTTACATGAGCCCTTGCCTTGCAGGGTGGGAGGTAGAGAGATCCACGCCACCATCCCAGAGACTGGCTTAACACATCGGATCAGAGCCCTGTTTGAGAATGCAGTGCGGAGTGACCACGGCAGCCAGTGCCCCTTACTGTGGAGGATGTATTTGAATTTTTTGGTAAGAAAATATTTCGACGTTTGTTTTTGTTTGAATAGAATTCTGCTTCTTCCTTTTTAAGTGCAAAAGTGCACATGGCCCAGAGCTGCTGCTGGGAGGGCCTCAAGCCTCCCTGGTGTAGGAACCCTGAGGGAACAGCATCAGGCCTCTCAGGACTTGTGAAGGGGCGGGGAGTGCATATTTACTCAGATTATTTGGTAAAACAAAACCAGTAAGTAATGTAGCAGAACTTAATGTTAGTTTCTTTGAGTTGATTTCATTAAGTCAGCAACTTGAAAAATGGTCTAAGAGCTTTCCTTTGAAGGGAACCTAAATTCTTTATATTCTACTCATAAGAATTTCCTGATTCTGTTTTGTTATTAGAAATAAAATTTAGTCTAGAATGTGGTTTTTAAAGTAGACATTTTCAAGCAGATTGTGCTCACTTAAATGGTGAAGCACCATTTAATTTTGTCAACGTGAGGGTGCAGACGGGAAGGTGCTTCTCTGACTACGCAGGCTTAACTCGCTTTGCTTTGGGTCTGGGGCCTGGCCCTGAACTGGCCTCGTCTACTGTTTCCAGGTTGCCTGGTTCTTGAGGACATAGTCTTCTAGGCCTTCTGCTTGTTGCTTTAGTTCAAGGCCACTCACATCCAGCTGACCTCTGGTGAATGTTGTACCTTTTAGAAGCCAGAAGTGACCTTTATTCTTAGGTTTTATGTATATCCCTGATTATTCCATCAGGACAAATTCTCAAAAATTTCATCAGAGAATTTGAGCATTTGACACAAGACAAAGCTGGGGTGTTTTAAAGAGATGACAGACAGGGTTAGGAGAGGTTTGGCTCTCTGATGGCAAAAGGTCTCCACTGGACACTCCAGAATTTATCTAGGTATACCTCCCTGACCTCTGAAAGGGGCCATGTGCTGAAGACCTGAGGGATGAGGAGGATACATCATCTCACGACAGCTCTTCATTGGCATATACAGGAAAAATGGGTTAATCCTAAGGGGGTAGAAGTTGCATCAAAAAGTTTGTACATTTCCTTTGTATTTGTTCTTTAGGTCCAGAAACTCAAGAGTTTGTGGTTTGTGTGAAATGGAAGTTTAAGGGGTCCTGTGCTTTGTGCTTTCGTGGCTGCAAGGGTGCTGCTTGTTTGCCAGAGATGACTAGGTGCAGAAGAATCTGGAGGACTGGAGGACTGGGCTTTTGCCAGAACCCTGCTCTGATTTTTCCAACATTAATGCTCTTGTCACTCTTCCGAAACAATGGGAAATCTGTAGGTTTAAGTGGGGTTAGCTTCCAAATTTGCCAGTGTAATTTCTCCAGTCTTTTATAGGTAAAGGTAGGGTAAGAGCAAATTTATAGTATTTTTATTGAGTCTCTGCTGTGAGCTAGGTTTAATTGGGTTGTAGACTAAGAAATACCATTGACTTGGCAAAAAGATCTAGACTCTTACGGAATTTGTTTGCAAAAGTGGTGTTGGAGCTAAGGATTAATTAGAGCAGTGACTTTGCTTCACTCAGTTCCTGAATTGTCTGGGTGGGCACCTGGCACTTTATCAATTAAACACATGAAGAAACCAGATTAGAGCCCAAATGTAGCTGCAAGTGCCACAAGAAGAGCTGTGGGCCCTGTGAAGGTTGAGACCTGGGGCTGGGCTGGTGGGTTGCCTCTGCTAGAGCCTTCCCTGGACCTATGTACAGACTGACTTGCTTGCTTCTTTCACTGCAAAAATTGATTGAGGGATTAAAAACTTACTTTTGGCTATGGAGAATATGCAAGGAAAAGGAAGTGGACTAATAGCAGTTCAAACTCTCCACTCAGATTGGGACATAGCCAGTTAAAGCCTCAGTTTTAGGATCTTCCAGTGCATTGTTCTGCATAGATACTAACATTTCAACCAGACTTTTTTGTTGTTGTTTTGGCTAAAGTTGCAGTTACTTTGAAGATTTTTTTGGTCATGTGCCTACACAATAAGGAAGGAAATGTAAGTGTTGATAAGCTAATCAGCTGATTCCATGGGGCTGATGAAAGAAGTCTTGCTACATAAAAAAGAAACAATGGCATTTCTAAATGGTTAATCACTAGATTTCTTTTGCCCTCAGTACAGTTCCTTGTGCCATCCTGTTGATAGTGGGCAGAGTTCAGGCCATATTGAGAGGCCACCATTGAGGAGGGCTGGTGGGAGGGAAGAGATTCTTTTCAGCTGCCCTCCTGGGGTGAATGAGTAAACTTCTCATAGTGCCAGCAACTCATAAGGGGAGTATTATAGAGAGATGACATTTTATTGGAGGAAAATGGATGTCAGTTTTGTCAAATTGCTTGAAAAAATTCTGAGAGCTAACAGTTGCTCAGTTAAGTTTATAATGAGATGAGAAAAGAGAATCAAGTTTTGCAAAAGTGTGAAGACTTCCACCTTCTCATTTTCTTAGAGGTGTTGGTTCCCCCGTCGAGGTGGAGCATATCAGAGAGGAAGGCACAGAATGCCAGATTAAGCACCAAACAACTTTGCAAAATGGGCAAGTGCAGACCACTTGGTAGGTGTGCCGAGGCAGCCTGGTGGTGGCTGCCACTCCACATGGCCACTGGTGTTCTTTCCGCCTAGGGAGAGGAGAACCATGTTGCCCTGCTCACGGCTGACACAGGAGCTACTCCAGGGAGGCTGGCCTGCATGTTCCTTACATGTGCGCGACTTGGCTCCATGGGCTGAGGGTGAAGGAAGGGGGCGCCTCTGTGTGAGCTCTGTCCTGCCCCTCTGAAGACTCATTGGCAGGATCAGGATGTGCACAGAGATGGTAAAGTGTGACCATTTGCCCACTGCATAGGATGCCAGTCGCTGAAACAAATTTTCAAAAGAGTTATTCACAAGGCAGCTGAGTGTGGAGTGGGAGGCCACACATCTCCCTGCCTGAGGGTAGGTGTGTTGGATATTTATGGGATAAAGAAGCAGGGTGATCTGTGGTGTGGGGAGAATGATTGGAGGTGAAGTAATCTGTGTTTCATGCACGTGTAATGAAACTTCATGGCTCTTTATGAGACACATGTACAGAAAACAGAGGTGCACCATCTGAAGGTGGAGATTTTGGCCCTCTGACGGCAAAAGGTCTCCACTAGACACCTGTGCAGGCCCAAATGAAGAGTTGGTGGTTTCAACAAATATAGCCAAGTCCCTGAAAAGTAACCTAGGCAGCTGTTACCATCATGACCCACGCGTCAGAGGTGTCATCTATAGCTCGGCTTGTGAGAGACTAAGAATATATAGCTCAGCTCCGTGACCCCCAGAATTAGTGATTTGTAAAGCCAGTAAAAATCAGGTAACTAAAGTGGGGAAAGGGGCTTCAGAGAGAAGTACAAAGCGTCGGTTCACATATATGAGGCCAGGCCAGCCACGTTTGTTAATTATCAGAGTTAGGATTCCAGTCTTCATGGAGTCTTGGAGACTGAGGTGAGGGTTACCTTCCCTACAGTGGCTCTCAGTTTCTTGGGAGATGCTTCTGACTGCAAAAGGTAGATATTTATAACTGGGATCCTCTCTTTTAGTAAATGCCCGGCAGATGGTTGGCCCCGGTGAGCAAGAGCACATTTTTCATAGCAGCTCTCTTCCTTCATCAGCTCTGTCTTCTTTGGTTCCATGCAAAGACTCAGTTGGTACCCTCAGGTGTTCCTGGCTTGCCTGAGGACACACATTCACCCAGTCATAATACTGTGGGGGTGACAGGAGTGTCACAGAAACTCCAGAAAAGAGTGTATCACCCCCCAGTTATGTTTCATTCCTAAAGGAATCTTATAAGGAGTCTTGGTTGTTAGGATGACATTTAGTTGGTGATAGAGGGACCAGGAGAGCTGGTAGTGTCCATGGACTCTTTTCTCACTTGAGGCTGTGCTCTACCCACAGGTGAAGGCATGTCCAAGGCCATGTCTTAGAATACAAAATCATGGGTAGAAAATGCACGGTCACCACTGAGTTCTCACCTGGCATCAAGCTCTTCCACCCCTGATGCAGAAAAGCACAGTGTTTTCCTGTGGCCTGTTGATGAAGGAAATGCCACTGAAAAGAGTGTAGTGATTTATTAGGTTCCAGGATTCTGCACTTGGTAGAAGACATAGTAATATAGTTTTTCTTTTTTCAAAAAGGAAGAAAAGGTTCAGTTTAGTCAGGAATTAGGAGAGGACATTGACGCATACTGACGTGGGAACGAACACACCGGCTGCTTAGTTGTGAATTGAGTGGCTCAGCCTCAGAACTGGAGGCATTCAGTAGAAAGGACACATGGGGAGTCTCCTGAGCCTTGTGGCTGGCTCTTGGAGAGGCTGAGCCTTGCCCAAAGCAGGGTTCTCATAGGTGTTGTTACAGTCCAAGCTGTAGTCTCTTGTGACCGTGGGAATGAACCTTCAAGATTGAAAAGTGGAGTTCCCGAGCAGCAGTTTGGAGCTCTGGATGCTGCAGTCCAGGTTTCCAGGAGCCCAGTCATTAGCTCTTCCTTCTCTGCTGGCTGCAGCATGCTGGCTGTGTGGCTAGGGAGAGCCAGTGTCCACTAGAACCCGATCCTGAGGGAGCAGGCTGGGTGGACAAGCACAGAGACAGACTTGAGCTCCCTGGGCTCTGCTCACGCCAGCCAGCAGGTACTGTCCTGGGTAGCTGGCTTCCCAGGAAGGTCAGGAGAGGTCCCCAGCAATGGCTCCTTCCACACTGGGCTGGGAACACAGTGGTGGCTGACTTGAGATGAAGGGTTTAGATCGAGAGAGAAAGCTGGCCGAGAACCTGCACACACTCAGACTGAAATTTCTGATGGAAAAATTTAATAAGGTAAAATCTGGCAAATGGGGTAAGCTATTGGAGAAATGAGATAGTCCTGATTATTTCATTTCTCTAAAAGACAGCTTTCATCCAGTGGCACATACTAAAGCAAAGGTTTTTTTCATTTGCACAACTTATCAAGCTCACCAGCTTCATTTTGCGGATGCAGAATGAGGCAGGTGGTTCCCAGTACAGGAGGAGGAACAGGATTGCTAATAAAAGTGCTCAGCATCAACATGGAGCCATTTGAAAAGGGAAATGTCCACCACATAGCAAGGGCCTAGAGAGCATTTTCTGGTATCTGGGTGCATTCCCGTCAGCCACCGTGATGGTGCCGGGCCATCCACAGAGCCTGCCTACGCAGCTAGGGCCGTATGCCATGTGAGGGCTGTTTTTTTTGTTTTTTCTTTTTTATTAAAGCCTGAGCTCTGCTTCAGTTGATCTTTTTTGTATTTTCGCCCTCCCCTCAGGCTTCCTTAGGAAACAAAGACAGAAGCAAAGGTGTGTTCTACAAAGCACTTCAGAATTGTCCCTGGGCAAAGGTAGGTTTTACACACCATGGTATCTTAGGATTCCTCAGGACCTTTCTTTCTTCTAGGCCTCCGCCCAGCCAGTATCACCTGGACATCTGGGGCTATCAGTACCCCTTCCCGGGGAACATTCAGGGCCTTATCCTAATGGAGTCAGAGCCCAGTGGTCCGTTTCCTTGCCCTGCATTGAAATGTGGCTCTTAACACTTGCCCACAATTCAGCTTAGATGCCCAAAGTGTTGGGACCCATGTCCCATCCAGGCCAGGAGACATTTGGAGTCAAGTAGATAGTGATTCAGGGTCTCCAGCACCTCTGGCTCCACTGTAAGTGAGGCCTCACTTGGGTTCACTGGCTTTCACTGCTGTCAAGTCCACTGTCCTTCCTGACCAGTGCTGCCTGAGCTAAGAAAGCCCAAGAGAAAGGGATAGTGGACTGTGGAGGGCCAAGGTGGGGGGCACGCTTGCTGGAACCCCTCCACTCTCACCAGAGGTCTTTCTCTGGCACTAGGTGTTGTACATGGACGCCGTGGAGTACTTCCCTGACGAGCTGCAGGAGGTCCTGGATCTGATGACCGAGAAGGAGCTGCGTGTGCGGCTGCCCCTGGAGGAGCTGGAGCTCCTGCTGGAGGACTAGGGTGCAGGCAGGGGAGCTGGGGAGCGCATGCGAGGAGCCTCTGTTTTGGAAGTGCTCTTCTTTGGTCCTTTGTGTCGGGGTTGTCAGGCTTTCCCATCTTACAAAGGTTTTGGACGTGTAAACGACACAAAGCCATTGCTTTACATATTATATATGTGAATGTGTGCACCTGTGTACAGAGGCGCAAGATCACCAGTGATGACGAGACGTGTGGTTGAGCTGTGCGTGGATTCCTATTCCTTCTGCTCTTGCTTTGCCCAGCCAGCACTGGCCCCGCCCTGGTACACACAGCCCCTGGTGGCATCATTGAGGGTCCTTCCAGATCCCTCTGTGTTAGGACTTTAAAGTCTGGCCCCTTAACATTAGGACGTCTTTCTGAAGCTGGGTGGCAGGAGAGCAGATTTTGTCCTCATCCTCAGCCCAGCACAGTGGAGGGTCGTTTAACCCTTGGTGTTCCTTCCTGGGTCAGGTGTGGGGCAGGTGTCTGCTTATTTCCTGAGCCCCACCGGGTGGCCCCTGCCTCTGCACAGCAGCATCCCCTGGGATCTCGGGAGCAGTGCAGACTCCCGGCCCACCCCAGCCCTGCGAGTCAGAGTCTGCCCTCCATCAGTGACGAGTGGAAAGCCCTTGGAGCCCTCCACAGAAAGCCTGCTGATGACACCATCCCAGAGAGGGCGGACTGCAGCCAGCACCTTCCCCACCCAGCCTGACTCTGCAGGGAGCACTGAGGTTCGCTTGGCCTCCGTGTGGCAGCTGGCCCTGTTTTTGATTGCTGAGGGCTGTGAATAAAATGAGAGAGAAATATCCACATTTGGGCTTCTTTGCTTCTTTTGCTCTGAAGAGATTGGCAGCGCAGTCCTTTTCACCATGAATGTGGCGGGAGGGATGTCTCGTCTGTCTTGCCCACAGACCTGCTGCAAAGCAGATAGCTCCTTTCTGGACTCTTTTTTTTTTTAATCCTCATCTGTATAATTGCTGAAGATTTTGCATTTCTTTGGCCCCCCCATACAGAAACACCTGTGTTGTGGGATGTAAATTTGGCCCAAAGCTGATGGACAGGTTGGGAAATAGAAGGGGAGTCAGTGTGCTAGCGTGCTTTCCAAGGGCAGTGTCTCAGGATACCCAGTCACTACCGCCTCCTGCCCCTCCCTGCGTGCATTTCTTCAGCAAAGAGGCACCTAATGGTGCTCCCTCTGGTGTCTTTTCACAGAAACAGGCAGAGCTTAGGGAGTTGAGAGCTCAGCCCTGAACTGGACCCGATGAGAGCCACTACAGCGCAGGGCTAAAATGAGGAGGCTCCCGCTCCCAGTTCTTGGCAGCTTACGAAGGAAAGTCTTTACCACCCTCACCTTCTTGTCGGGTGGGTAACTTGCACACCCTGTTGGGGGCATCCAGTTGAAGCCCAGGACCAAGCCACATCCCCTACAACAGTGACTCATGTTTTGATCCTATCTGACTCCTGCACCTGTTCTCATTTGATTAGAACTTTAGAAACTGGCCTGTGGGTAACTGGTCCCCTCATACCCTAGTGGGATCCTTGTACCTTGGGAGCCTGGAATGAACTGTGCAAATGGGCAGTGAATCCCTGAAATGTGATAAAGGAGCTTCTCACATTGAGTTTTGGCACATTACCCTCTGCATGAGAAGATGCTTTAACACACACGCACACACACTCACACACGAATTCTCTGTGGGTAGCAGTGTTTTTTAAAGTTTTTTGTACTTGAGACAAAATGGGTACTTTATCACTGAGCTACACCCCCAGCCCCTTTATTGAAGTTTTTGGTACTGAGGATTGAACCCACGGGCACTTAACCACTGAACCACATCCACAGCCCTTTTAAAAAAATAATTTAGTAGAGAGTATCTCACTTAGGGCCTTGCTAAATTGGTGAGCTTGCCTTTGAACTCATGATCCTCCTGCCTCAGCCTCCCTAACTGCTGGGATTTCAGGTGTGCACCACCGTACCCAGCCCTTTTTATTTTTTGAGACAGGTCTCACTGAGTAGGTGAGGCTGACTTCAGACTTGGAGTCCTCCTGCCTCAGCCTCATTGGGATCACAGGTATACCCAACCATGCCTGGCTGGCTGTGGGTAGATGTTTTATAGAAAAGTGGATAGTGCTATAATTGTGATTTTTTTAAGAGACTTTTGAGATTGCTCAACATAAAAGCATGAAAGATGATTAGGCTGTTCCCAAAACTAACAAACTGATGGGAAAAGAAGGGGTTTGAATTTCTCCAAGTCTGTCAGGCAGTTGCTCTTATATTTATCAGGAGTGCTAATTAATTCCTCAAGGAGTTCTTATCACTTGAGACCCTAGGGCTCAGCCCTGTCTTGGGTCTGGATTGACAGTGGAGTGGAGCATACCATACTTCTGGCTTGTGGATTGCTGGACTTGCAGGGATCAGGAAGAGCCAGGAGGTGCCCTCTGTGCTATGTCCAGGTAAGAGAAGCCTCTCTGTTAGCTGCTGGTCATAATACACACATATTCCTTCGTTATTTTGCATTTAAAAAGTGAAGACAGGGTAGTTCTCTGCTTGCTATAGGGAGCAATCGGAGAGTTCACCCTAAAATACTTCTTCTGAGGAAGGGCTTTAAGGGACTAGTGACTTCCACAGGCAGCAGAGCTGACTGCCCTGCTCACCAGGTGAGAAACCAGAGAAGAAACTCATCTGAAGAAATTATTAGTCACTTCGTAATTTTAGCATTGGTTTGGTCAGCAAACTAAGTGGAGAGGCAGCTGGATTGGGGTGGAGGTGGGGTACAGTTCAGGCTGTGACCGCACTGTGCCTCAGCTCCTTCTACTCAGACACCGTAGGCACTGGCATTTGCTTTGGCTACTTTTCTTTGAGAGAAAGGAGACGTCTCTGTGGTTAGAGGAATTGGAGGTCACCGAGAAGGAGAAGGAAATACTGATGTGCATGTGTTTTATTCTTTTAAAGTCTGAAACTTAAAAAATATTTTACAGAGGAGTGAGTGTAGTCATTCCTTAGTATCCATGGAGGATTGGCTCCAGGACCCCCTGAGGATTCTGAAATCCAGAATGTACTTAAATCCTTTATGTAGAAGGGTATAACTTTGCATATGACCTATGCATATCTTCCCATATACTTTAAATCACCTCTAAATGACTTGTAACACCTAATGTAATCCAAATGTTACGTACACAGTTGTTTAACTGTATTGTTTGGGAGTAATGACTAGAAAAAGGTCTATACAGGTTCAGTACACATTTTTCCTGAATATTTTTGATCCGGGATTGACTCCATGGATATGGAACCCTTGGATGTGGAGGGCTGACTGTACACGGAACTTTTTTATCCTGACCCACTTGAGGGTAAGTTGCGATAGTTTTCTGCACATTACCATGCAAGTATCAAATAGGAAATCAGCATGAATACAGTTCTCTGTAAGATCTTAAGGTCAAAGTTAGGCCTCAAGGATTGTCCCAATGTCTTCTTTAGGAAGAGGATCCTATACACTTGGTTATCATGTATATCTCTTTGGCTCATTTGGTCTAGAAGCTTTAACTTTTTTTTTTTTTTTTTTAATAATCTGGACACTTTTGAAGTGTCCAGAATTTGTAGACTGTTCAATTTGGAGGTCTAGGTATGTCCTCCTGAATGGATTCAAAGTATCTTTGGCAGGAGTGTCACAATAGTGACACCTCTGGGCTAGCACATACTTTCAAGATGCTAATTGTTGATGTTTGTTTTGATAACCAGGTTAAGATGGTGTCTGCTGGGATTCTCCAATGTGAAGCTGCTTTTTCCCTAATTAAAGAGCATTTTGTGGGGAGGTATTCTGAAAATTGCAAATGTCCTGTTATCAAGTTTTCAATTCATGGATGTTAGTATGATCTCAGTTCCTATTTTAAAGGACTGTATTCCATTGATGTTAATTATTTTGACCAGTGGCAGCACCTTCAGACTGGCAGTGTCTTTTGACGTGTCCATTCTGTATACTTCTTGCTTTCTGGCAAAGTATACTTAAAGTTCATGCCCAGCTCTGGAATCACTCTAGCTCCTTTTAGGGGAGAATGATATTTACTTTTTGTGGTACTGGAGATCCAGCCCTGGACATCATTCTTGCTCAACAAGTGCTCAGCCGTCTTAACTACATCCCCAATCCACAAATGGTATTTAGAAGCAAAGATGTAGGTCTAGGTATGTCCATTGTAATTGGAGTATCACCATTCCTAGTGGCTGTCAGTGGATTGAGTTCATTCTACTTTCCTTCTTTCCTTCCCTGTCACTTCTCAGATAGTAAGGATGGCAGGAGCCAGGTTTCTCACTATGTAACTACATGTAACCAACCTTTTCTATTTCTGCCACTATCCAGTCCTGCACTATCCACTGATGCCCTCCTCACTTACAAGGGCTCTAATACTCGTTAAGCTGTTTTCACGTGGATGCTTCTTAACCTGCCCACGCCAATATCCCACTCTGCTTATGCCAAGTCCCTATGCTGTGCTACTGCTCCATGTGGACAAGGACCTTTCTCAGGCTGCCTGATTGGCTGCCTGATTGGGAACCCCACTTCCTCACACATACATTGTCTTCCTCCTCTTGCACTGGGCCTCTTTGTTGGGATATCCTCCATGGTAGGCAGAATGGTCCCCAAAGATGCCCACACCTAAGCTCTGAAACATGTGTTGTGTGGCAAAAGGAACTTTGTAAACAAATTGTCTTTTTTAAAATGGGGAGGTTATCCTGGATTATCTGGGTAGGTCCACGTAATCACAATGGCATTAGTGTGAAAAAGATAAGCGGGCTGAAAGATGGGAAAAATTCAGAACTCAAAAGGGACTTGGCTTGCTGTTGCTGGCTGAGGATGAGTTGGGGGAGCAGGGGTGCATGGGCATGAGTCAAGGAATAAGTGTGGCCTTCACAATCTGGGAAAGGTCCTCACATCTGAGTTAACTCCTAAAATTCCAAGAAATAATTCTGCCAGTGACTCCCAGGTTAAGAAACTGTATTCTCCCCTAGAGCCTCCATAAAGGAATGAAGTCCTGCTAACACCATATGAGCCGCAGAAGACCAGTGCTGGACTGAGGTTTTTTTTTTTTCTGATGATACTGTGGATTTAACCCATGGGTGCGCTACCATTGAACTATATACTCCCAGCCCTTTTAAATTCTGAAGCAGAGTCCTACGCAATTGCTAAGGCTGGCCTTGAAGTTGAAATCCTGCTGCCTCAGCCTCCTGAGTAGCTGGGATTATAGGTGAATACTACCACTCCCAGAGACAAATTTATATTTAGTCTGTGGTAACTTGTTATGGTGCTAACAAAACTAATAATCTCACTCAGGCTGCCCTGTCAAGTGGATGTGCCCCTTGACCTACCTCACCCAGTGACTTTAGATTTGGATTTGTTCAGAAAAGGAAGTAAAGGAAATAGCTGGAAGAAGGGAAGGTGGAAAGTTTGGCATGCATTTGAATACTCTTGAAGGTGAGGTTTCTGAACCAAAGAACAAGGCAAGACCAATAGCCAGATTCGTTAGTCCTAACCTGAAGTTTCTTTTAGGAACCCTCAGTCTCTTGGGAACTTCAGAACTTATTTTCCCACAGAGTTGCAAGAACCTATGTGGTCCATAGGTGGAACCTTCTCTCTCTCTCTAAAGGCAATAGCCACATTAATTCAGTCTTATAAACATCAAAGATCATTGTCTGTGAAAGAGCACACTTTATTCGGAAGCAGAGAGCAGCACAGTGACCAAGAGAAGGTGCCCAATGGGCATCCTATACGTCGTACTCCAGAAGATACACAGGATGTTTTGCTAATAAAAATCAACAGGAACATGGATTCTTCTGGGCAACTTCCCCAAACTCAACCCTCTCAGGGGTCAAGAAAACTCCTGAAGGCAACTATGGTTCACTAAAGATAGAGGCCCTCAGGGGTGCCTTCTTGTTTTTTATAAAGAACATTTTCTTTAGATTTTTTGAAGTCTTCATTTGTTACTTTCATTCTACGTTCTCTCAAGGCCATCAGACCAGCTTCTGTACAGATTGCCTGAAAGAAAGCAGTCAGTATGTTCAGAAAGTGAGCTATTTTGAAATAAGGCATAAGATAGACTAAATACAAATTGCTCACTGGGAAAAGATTATTTTAAAAGTTTTAAAAGGATCTGAAATGGCTTAAACTGGGAATACTTTAAGAAAGTAGACTGGCCAGGAGTCTAGGCTGTGTCTAGGTTTTGGTTCTAATGAGGTATGTGGCTTGGCAGGTTAGTAATTTCTGCAGCTTTTTTTTTTTTTTTTAATTAAAGAGAACGTTTAGGAAATTACACCTGGAATTTAGAGGCAATTGAGAATAAAGGTCTATTTCATTTACCAAGGGTCATGTATTCCAGTCAGATAGTATAAGTTGCACTACAGCATTGATACTAATATTTTCTCAAAACTTAAGTTCTTGCCCAAAGTCAAGCATCATAAGAGCCCTTGTGACCCTTAGATTAGTTATAGCTATCAGGTTATTTACTTCAAATGGTTTATCTAAAAAGTGAGAGTGCTTGTGCAAAGGAAGAGAAAGCAAGTGGTAAAGTGTTAACCACAAATAAATCCAGGTGGGAATGTAGGTGTTCATGGTACTGTTGTGGCAACTTTTCTAAAGGCTTGGCATTTTTCTAAATAAAAAGCTGGTTTGTATGGTTTTAAAAAGAGAATACAGACTTTACTCCCCAACTAGGCAACTAACCTAGTTTTCCACGACTGATGCCAGCTATCCAGAGGCTCAGTGAGGCACTGGCCTGGAAAGTGCTGTGTATGTCATTCCTCCCTAGCCATGGCACTTACGCTTACAAAGACCCACATCTTCCCAGAGAAAGCAAGTTGTGCTCACATTCAGTGCTGCTAGGCCTTGTTTATAAACCCTGTGGGCAACTGAGAAGAAGCATCTTAACTCGAATACATTTGTAATAAAGCCCAGAGGTACAATCTGGTGTAACCTATCAGAACGCATTGGGAAGACGAATCTTCTGGCCTAGAACACCTGGGCCTTGCAGAGACGGTGGCAGACTTACGCCAGTAACTCATCATTGTGGCTACAAGGACTTAGGGGTCATTTACTTCATAAAATAATTCACAAAACACCTTCAAATAAAAAGCAAATCTACCATTCGGATGTAATGGTAAAACTAATACAAAGAAAATGTTAAGACCCACACACACCTCTCCCCCCAGGAGCACAATCTTTCCTGACAGAGGAGTGACCTTTCCAGAAATAAGCTGACTCAGCCCAGTTAACTCACCTTGATGTCAGCACCAGAGAGGTCGTCCTTTGCCATAATTAAATCGTCCAGGGTTACGTCATCGGCCAGTGTCATCCGGCTTGTGTGAATCTGAAAGATGCGCTTCTTAGTCTTTTCATCAGGCAGGGGGAACTCAATCTTTCTGTCGATGCGACCTGCAGATAGAAAGCTTCCAGTCACACTGCTCCAGACCCAGCTCTGCCCTCAAAAAGAGGCTTCATCCTGTCTCCCCACAGGTGTGGTTTCAGTTAAGGGGTGTTCTGTGGGAATGATACCTAGATCTTAAAAAGTGAACATTTACTTTAATACTTAGTAAATTTCTATATTTGAATTCACCCCATTTAAAATAAATCCTCTCTGCTTTAGTATCCTCAGAAATAAAAGAAGCAATTCTTGAATGGCACATTTAGTGACAAAGGAGAGACCTATGGGCTAAAATCATTACAAAAGAGGCCAAACAAATCACTTTTGGGGTGGGGGGTAACCGAGGATTGAACTCGGGGGCACTGCACCCACTGAGCCACATTCCCTAGCCCTACCTTGATTTAAGAGACAGTCTCAGTTGCTTAGTGCTCGTTTTTGCTAAAGCTGGCTTTGAACTTATGATCCTCCTGCCTCAGCCTCCCAAGCTGCTTGGATTACAGGCATGCTCCACCCTGTGTGGCTCAAATCACTAGTTTTTTTCTAGTGCTACCTGAATGTAAATGATTAACCCCAGCTGTCATACAAATTATTTTTTCAAGAAAAAAGCAAGTGTTTGAGGCTAAAAGGGGAATATTTATTATGGGGAAAAAGATCAAGATGTAAGATTAGAATTCAAAGGGCTAAGATGCAAGAACTTAGAATATGATTTACCAAAGACATACCCCTTCTAAGTTTCACTATGGCATTTGCTATTAGGTGTATCAGTTTATAATCACCCCAAAGCACACTCAAATACATTAATTCTCTAAGATGAAACAAAAGTAAATTTAACCTGGTCTGATAAGTGCTGGATCCAGAGTTTCTATTCGGTTTGTGGCCATGATAACTTTTACGTCTCCTCTTGAATCAAATCCATCCAACTGGTTCAACAATTCCAACATTGTCCGCTGAATCTCTCTTTCGCCTCCAGAATTTGAATCGTATCTTTGGAAAAAGAGAAGAAATAAAGACCCAAATCTCCCGCTAAAGGGGAAGGTCAGCAAAGACTTTACCATGACAGAACACCTTAACATTCTCTTCTTAATCCAAATATACTCCCTCATTCTTCTAACATAAAAAATTAGCCTCCTATGCTTTGTTCTGAATGTGTCCCCCCAAATTTATGTGTTGGAAGGTAATTAGTGTCTAAAGAAAAAGCTGGTGGGAACTAGCGTAGGCCTCTTCACTCTACCACATGAGCACATAGCATTTGTCCTCTTTTGCCTTTCTGCCACATGTTCATGAGGACTGAGCATCAAGGGACCATCTTGGAAGCACAAAGCAGCCCTCACCAGACACCAATGTCATCAAATTGATCTTGGAATGTTTTAGCCTCCAGAACTGTGAGAAAATAAACTTCTGTCTTTGTAATTTACTCATTCTATGGTATTTTGTTACAGCAGCACAAACAGACCCCCATCAACCAAGCTACAGATCACAAAATTCTTCACAGCAGTTTCTGTGCCTGAAATTGGAGTACTGATTCTGTCTTCCTTTTCCAGTTTGGTGTCTGATCCCACAACCTGACTGTGAACTCAAGGGCAGAGACTATGATGTTCATGGCTCTATCCCTCAAATCCTGGTGGTCCTTGCTCAGGGCAAGTGCTCAAGCTGTAGTTCTTCAAGACTGACCAATTTCCAGACATAACCATGCTCTTGGGTAGTTGCTACCTAGCTTCTAGAGAGCAGAGTCCAAAGCACCCACACAGAAGGCCATAGACAACAAGACCTCACCACTCATGCAGAGCCCAATGATCATTCTTAAAGAGCTGTGTGATTTTTACCTTTGATTAAGGCAAAACAGGTGGAGAAGTTTACCTTTTGGTCCCAATGGCATCGATTTCATCAATGAACACAATGGATGGTGCATGTTCTTCAGCAACTCGAAACAATTCCCGCACAAGTTTGGGACCGTCACCTAGGTACTTCTGAATAAGTTCAGAGCCAACCACTCTTAAGAAAGTGGCCGAGGTCTGGTTTGCTACGGCTTTGGCTAACAAGGTTTTACCTATTTTAGATAAAAAGAAAAAGGATAAGAAAAAAACCCTCAAGTCTTATTTTAACTTAGAAATATCACCACCTTAAGTAGTGATATCACCACAAATGGGGGTAACCCAGTGATGAAAGGCACACCACATCAGGAGTCCTGCAGTTCCGTTCTCCTAAGTAGGTAAGAGGAAATTTAGAAGAACCTAACATGTTTTGATTATTTTGAACCGTTTCCTTAAATTCATCAACGACAATATCAGCAAATATCTTACATACTTGGTTAGTTTCAAACCTTGACCCAAAGTTTCCAATAAAGAATTATAAACTATAATTACCTATAGGAAGAATATCTATACTAGCTATATATATATATATATATATATATATATATATTTTTTTTTTTTTTTCCCCCTCTAGGTGAGCTTTCCTTGGGTCCCTTCAAAGCTGCATATAAAATTAACCTGACCCATCCAACCCAGGGTTAGAGAATCAAATAAACTGCAGAGTTATCAGTGATGATATACCATCTGGAATCTTAGGTTTGATCCTAAAGAGCGACACCTAAGGGACTGGGGCTGGAGCTCAGTGGTAGAGTGCTTGCCTAGCATGCATGAGGCACTGGGTTTGATCCTCAGCACCACATAAAAGTAAATAAAAAATAAGGATATTGTGTCTAGCTACAACTTAAAAATAAAGGGGGGTTTAAATGTTTAAAAATCAAACCCCAAGATTCATGAGCATTGGTCACATGGCTCTATCACCAGCATAGTTAATCTGGGTGGGCTTGATGTCAGCTCAGGCATGTGAGCCCTAACTAGCTTTTGATGGAGCCTACAAATGAGAGCTGAGGAAAGTTTAGGACTTTTCTCAGTCTGGGATGACCTTTGAGGAAAAGGCAGTTCCTCTCACTGCTCTCAGGAAGATCTCAAACCATATCTCCAATACTTTTCTATACCATGATATTTCTATTTTGAGTCCAAAACAAAGAATATCCAATTTGAGAATTTTAGATCTGTCAGACGGTAACCCCTTTAGATGGTAAGTGAGGACATGCCTGAGGACTGAGTGCCGCTGCAGGATTCAGAAATAGCTGCAGCACAAATGGCACTTTGAGACCAACAGGGGAACCCAAGGAGGAATCTAGCTGGGGAGTGACATAGAAAACTCCACAGTGGGAAGGACAGGGAGCTAAACTTTTGAGATATATGACAACGATGTTCCCTTAGGTACAGTGGCAGATGAAAGGCTTAGGGGCTGGACCAAGAGAATCAATTAAGGATAGCTAAAAGAAAAAGAGGGCCTTTTCAATAGATGGGATCTTACAGTCCAGAAGCAGCCATGACCAGTTGCTGGGTTGCTTCAATAGCTAGAGGGATCACTGAACAGGTCACCCACTTCTCTGAGGGGCTTACCTGCCCAGTGCTGGGCTCCAGCCCTTCAGGCCAGCGCTCTGTAAAAGGTGTGTGGCTGAGCATCAGGTCTCCATTATGGCTTCAGCTATTATCTGCTCAGTGCCCAAAGTCGTGCCACTCTGGGTTAGTCACCAACCTCTTGGAAACATGAATTTCCTGAGCTGAAAGATTAGGGGCTGCAGTAGAGTGGTTGTTTCTGGCTCCAGGATTCTGGGCCCAGGGGCCTACTTTACCTCTGAAGTGGGCAATCCCCAGCACACCCTCAGGAACATGTTCAATAAGATATATATACATGTATTTTTATCATGATTCATTCACACTTTCATTGACAAATACGTATCCAGTACAAGTGGGTCAGGAAAGTGAATCTGATCTGAATACCCTAAAATAGTTGTGGTGTCCTCACTGGATGGTTTAGTAATTACAATAGCAAATGCTGCTACTCAGGATATGAGCTGAGTACCTATAAAGTATCAAACCAGCATACCTGTGCCAGGTGGACCATAGAGAATGACCCCCTTTGGGGGCTTTATACCCATCTCTTCATAATATTCAGGGTGGGTGAGAGGAAGCTCCACAGATTCCTAAAAAAAATAAAAATACCTGCTAAAAACTAGTCTTTCATATTGAAATTATTAGCATTATTTGACATGAGAATATCTTCCTTCTAGCAAAAATAAGTGAAAATCTCACTCTTCGAGACAATGTACTTAAGTTGCATTAGCAGCAAGGGCATACTGAAGAGGACATCTGTCCCAGCTAGGCTCCTAGCAACCAGCTTCTAAGTTATACCCAGTTCCCTTCAAGTTTCTAGTAGAAGTCAGCACTGAGCAAGAGTGACTTAAGAAAGGTAAAATTCACACTTTTCAAATAAACTATAGATAGGACCAAGAAAGATTTCCTGATGGTTGTTCCCACCTAAGGACATTAAATCTGTATCCCAATTGTCTGAGAGATAACCAGTGGATATCTGTGATTGACTTCCCTGTGGATTAAAGAGCATGTAGACACCTGGCCCACAGCATCCTAAATGACCATATTCCCCAATCCCCAGGACTACTGCAGGAGCTGGAATTATGTTCTAGACCCCAGCACTCTGTAAGCATGTGCAGGTACACATGCTACCTCCATACACACTGGAGGTTTCTAGATATCCACAGCCAAAGTCAATGGAAACATGTCTTCACACAATTAAACATTACATATGGTAAGTATTAAGCTGCAGCTGCTGTAGGAACTATCATACTATACATATTTACTATCTAATTCAGATTAACTAACAAAAACAACTCATAACTGATAAGCCCCGAGACAGTCACTAATCTGATCAATAAAGAAAAACAAATTCCAAAGTACCCTGAATAGGACAAGCAATAAGAAACTAAGTCTAAAAACCTAGAACTGGTTCCCAGCCATACCTTAATTTCTTGGATTTGGTTGTCCAATCCCCCAATATCTGCATAGGTCTCCTGGGGGGCCTTTTCCACCTTCATCACTGTGACCAAGGGATCTGTGTCATCCATCAGCACTCCTATCACGGCATGCACCTAGCAAGGAACACCAAGCTTTAACACAGAACAGGATATTCCCTCAGTCTGCTAACAACAAAATATGCCAATTATGGCATCATTCTCCCCTCCCAGGAGTGCTCTGACATCCACATACTTGGGACAGGTCTGAGAGGAGGCAGAAAGCACTCCTATGGATTTCCTTAGAGACTAGCAACTCACTTTGTGGTTGAGCAGAACTGAGCAGCCTGGTTCCAACAAATCCTTGTCCACAAATGAAAGGATGCTGACATAGTGTTCTGAGCCCACAGATGTGGACACGATGGCGTGATTGTCATCAATGATCTCTTCCAAAGTTCCTACTGACATTGGGGTCCCCCTCAGATCATCCACCTTTGATCTTTCCTCCTATAGAATATACCAAGAAGGAGAAGCCGATTAGACCTAAGAGGCACCAGGTAGTCCTTATAGGTTCTTAGTTTGTTAGAACAGCTGATGCTTTTCTAAGATACCTAATAAGGCTTCACACAGGCCTGGAGAAGTTTACCTGCTGGAATCTAATTTATCTGACAGTTTCAGATTCTAAATAGAATTCAGTTTGTAAAAAAGAAAATTAGAGTAACTTCTCCACTTACCTCTTGCTTTTCTTCTAATGGTTTCATTTGTTCTTGATTTCTAATGAATTCTTCTTCCATGAGAAGATAATCTTTAATTCTTTCTAACTTCAGTAATTTCAAGCGACACTGAGTGTGAGGTGTCACTGTAATTAAAAAATAAAGTTCTATTTTACTTGGAACTTTGCAATTAAGGAGAAAATATTAGCATTTTAATATTTTTTTTGCAGTGTTGGGGATCAAACCCAGGGTCTCATGCTTGCTAGTCAAGCATTCTAACACTGTGCTGTATCCCCAGTCCAAGATTTTGTAAAAACAAAAAAACAAAAACAAAAACACTCACTTTAGCTGGGGGTGGTGGTGCACACCTATAATCTAAGTGACTAGGAGGCCGAGACAGAAGCATTGCAAGTTCAAGGCCAGCCTCAGCAACTTGAGACCCTGTCTCAAAAAATAAAAAGAACTAGAGATATAGCTCATTGGTAGAGCACTCCTGGGTTCAATCCCTGGTACCAAAAGAAAAGAAAACAACAACAAAATAAAATAAGCTCATTTCAGTTGGAAAAACTGTGGAAAAGTCAGTTTGCTAACCCCAAGCAAAGCAAGTACTGAGATGAAAATAGAAAAGGGATGCTGGCAGTTATAACCAAACATCTAAAAATGGGATTAAGGATAGGACCAAACGGCTAGCGCAAAATGACATGTACTGACTGAACAGTGTATATATTTAAAGAAGAAAAAAGTTACTGATCCGCTAGATAGTTGGTTTATTTTATGCTCATCCATTTTTAGGCTTCTACACTATCAGGGATATTAACCTTTCCATGCTTTGATTCTTTTGATTTTGTTTTGAAGTCTCATGCTACAGAGGAATTTTATCACTTACATAGACAAATCTGTCAGCCTTTCATAGTTTCTGGGTTTTCTAGCTTTCTTCAAAAGGCCTCTTCTTCCCTAAGGTTAAATATATCCCTGAATATTTCATTTATTTATTTCCCATGTATATCTATAATCCATCTGGCAAGAGGCAAGTGGCCTAATTTCATTTTCTCTGGAAGATTTAAAAACCTCATCCATTTATATTAAATAACCCATCCTATTGCCTATAAAACTAAAATGTCACCTTTAACATTCATTATATATCCATGTTATCATAGTAGATTAATGGGTGATTTTACTATTTGACTCCCTTTGTTTTTAACTGAGCAAAATTTAAAAAAATATATAGTTTACTTCTTCTAAGTAGGGAAGGATACTTTTAGGTGGACATGGTGGTGGTCTTTAAATTGAAGCCTGAAAAGATGAGAAGCAGACAGCCATGGGAAGGACATTTTAAGCAAGGGAAGCGTAAGGGCAAAGACCCTGATATACAGAGAAGTTGAAAGACAAAAAGCAGGTAGTGTAACCAGTGAGCAAAGAGGAGTGGCAGGGTTGGACATAGAGAGGGAGACTGGATAGGGACACTTGTTATTTTGTAAGCAGGAAGTCAATGAATTTTAAGTTCAGGCATTACATGATCCAAATTTTAATACAGTGACCTTTCATTTCATGAAATGTTTCTGAGTTACTCAAGTTTAAGTTGGGTTTTGTAATCTAAAACCATACTGTTATAGTTTGGATCTTTAATGTATCCTGAAAAGCTCCTGTGTTAGGGAATGCAGGGATATTCAGAGGTGATATGATTAGATTATGAAAGCTATAACCTCATTAGTGGATCAACCCATTTAATGGATTGATAATTTGAATGGACTATTGGTAACTACAGGCAAATAGGGTGAGGTTAAGGAGCTGTCCTCCACCACAATGCTTAGGCCCAGAGCCATGGAGTCAGTTAACCATAGACCGAAACCACAGAAGCTGTGAATTCAAAATAAACACTCCCTTCTCTAAGCTGTCTTGTCAGGTACTTCGGCCGCAGCGATGGAAAGCTGACCAACACACATACTTTTGATAAGCTAAAGGGGCTTAAAGAAATGAATTTTTTTAAGTGAGCAGACGTATATAATACTCGATTTAAAAATAAAGTATAACTATAACTCAGAGGAATGGTAGAATGGGGTTAGGAGCACAGAGCTACAAGTTTAAGGACACTAAGCCACATGCACAGAGATGGGTTTTCCCCAGGAACTGGGAAGACAGGAAGGAGGAACCATGTCATTACCCAGTGGGAGTTTGCTGGCAGCATCTGGTCCCTTTGTTTTCTTCTTCTTTTTCCCCACTCTGGTTGGTACAGGAGGTTCATATTTTTTTTTCTTATCCTTGAGTTTTTAGAAGAGCAAGAAAAAAGGTCATATGGAAATCATAAAACATAAATGTATTCCTGTAGTACCATCAGGTGGTACAATTTCCTTATCTTTTAGGATACTATTTTAAAAACAACCTTAAAAAACAAACAACAAAAAAAACTAGAACTTCACATTCTTGCAATTTTAATAAGTAAAATAATTATAATAAGTAAATGTAACCTTTTCATAATACACATTAATGACAATGAGTCAGCCTATTCATGAAAAGTATATTTTATCTATAGACCAGGCTAGTTAAATAATTATTAGATCATTTTGTTTTTTAAAATTCTTGAATACCCAAAGAACTCAGTTGAGACCTATGCCATTTTCCATAATTTCACATCACAGTACATATCTGGTTTTTTATTTACCTTGTCATCCTTCTTGCCACCTCCAGGACCATGACCACCACTCTGACTTTGACCCTGAAAGGAAAAAAAAAAAAAAAAATCAGACATAGATATAAATTCAGAATACAATCAGTTCAAAAGAACATCCTTCTTACTGTCCTGATTCTAAAACACAAACACATCTTCTTATTTTAACATTTACAAACCCAGGATTTGCCTTGTAGCTAATGTGTGTATTTAGTGTAGTAGAGATTATATGCAACTGACTACATCTTAGAAGCAAGAGTAACTCAATTAAGAAGTAGACAGAACTAAGGAGGCTGGGTTCTAAGATCATTCCCTCTTGAGCAGAAGGTATAGATAGAGCTTGACATTCTTTAATATAAAATTACCAGAGTGAGGCTACCAAGAGTGTATTTCAAGGAATCATCTTGTGGAAAGTGAATATAACAGACAATCATTTACACTGTATGTACCTTACACTATGATCCAGAAGAATTTCAACTGCACTTTATCTACACCTCACCTTAAAACCTGGGGGCCACCAGGCAGGTCTTTCTGTTCAATCTGAAAAACTGAATCCCCCCTTAAGATATTAAGAGCTTAATGTAACTAAAAAGCTTGTGAGATTTCTTATTTTAAAATAGACCCTTCATTTATAGGACAATGCTTAACACAGAGCAATGACTTAGAAATGAGTTAACAGTGAACTTACTGATTATAGAGGGGACTGCTTAGTTCCCTCAACTCACTTTCATATAGGTGACTCTAAATTAATACACTAGCAGTTTCACTATCAGAAAACTTTACCATGGTTACCTGATAGTTAATGTCAAATATACTGCACCATAAGCACAATAAATTTTGTAATCTACTCTGAAGAAAGTAATTAAGGACACAGAGAGAATCTGGGTAACACAATTTGTTTTGCTTAAATAGGCAGTTCAACTTATAAGCCTTTAACATTTATTAAACTTGCTGATGGCTAGGGCAGCTAATGTTGGTGGGATGCTTTCTAAGTGCCCAACTCTACTAGATATTTTTCCTTCAATCTCATTAATTACATATAATCCTCCAAGAAGGGTTCATTATTCCCTCTTTATAGATGAGGAACTGCAATAAGCCTGAGAATAGGGCTGTGGAATTAGATGACTCTGGTCTGAATTCTGGTTCTATTACCATAGGCTCTGTGGCCTTAGGTAAGTCAGGTCACCTCTTTGAGTTTTGGTGTCTTAACTGAAGAGCAGGGGATGATACTAGCTCCTGTTGCAGAAAATGACAGACAACTTACTACATACGCAATTTAAAATAAGTTCTCACCAATATGTAGTGAATAAAGAAAATCAAGGTAACAGACAATCGTTTACACTGTATGTACCTTACGCTATCATCCAGAAGAATTTCAACTGCACTATATCTAGTCCTCACCTTAAAACTTTATGCCTTTCCTAGCAGTGGACCGCAGCCCCCTCCCTCCCAGCTCTGCCTGTCAAGATTTTGTCAGTCTGGCTACAAAATGTGGGCCTTAAAACAGCCCAGATTCTGTTCTGGTTCAGTTTTTTGTTCTCTTCTATCTCCACTCCTTCATTCCGGTTTTCATCCCAAACCATCATCATCCCCTGCCTCCTGTGCCCCTCTTCCCACACTCTGGTACTGGGGAATGAACCCAGGCCTCACTTGGGCAAACCTTGTACTAGAGGGCTACATCCCCAGTATTCAGGCCATCATCTATTTGGATTATAGCCTCTGATATGAGAACCCTGGGTCCAGTTTCTTCTCTCACCAATATAGCTACTGCCTTTAAAAACAAACAGCTGGCCCTTCAATTCTCAAAATCATTTAGCGGTCCCTGGCCTTTATGGTGTGATGCCCAAACTCTTTAGTTTGGCATGCCTGGCCCTTGCCAACCTGTTTATACTTAAACTTTCCAGGTTCATCAGAAAAAATCAGAACATTTTCCTGAATGGGTCCCTCATTCCATCTCTGGGGCATTTCACATGTTTCTCAGTCTCAAATAACAAAAAGTTCACTGAATTTTGAGTCCTTACTATATGCCAAGTAGTATGCTAAACATTCTTGGAATATTATCCCATTTAATTCTTGCTAACACCAAGAGATTGGTACTATGATTACCTCCAATTTGCAAATAAGGAAACCAAGGCTTGGAGAGGGTAAGTGACTTACATATTGTCATAGAGCCTGCCAGAAACAGCCATGAATCACACCCAGGTCTGCTAGATACTAAAGCACAGCTGTTTCTTACTGCTCCAGAAAAGATAGGGCTGGTGTGTTGTAAGGAATAAGGAGAAACGCTGTAAAAAAAACACCGGGCACAGGCTTAGAATTCCACCCGGAGGTCCTCACTGCGTGCTTTGGCCTTCTTGCCATCCAAGGTTGAGCTAAACGCAGTCCCCTCTCAGGTCCTTTGCACTGGCAGTCTTGGCTTCCCTCAGACACTTGCATGGCTACTCCCTCAATTTAGGCCTCTGCTCAAATTTCACCTCCTCCGAGGGTCTTTGTCTGACACCCTATCAAAAAACAGCCAACCCTCGCTGTCCTTTCCCTTCCTATAAAACAGAACAAGTGGTGACACCGGCCAGCCCGTCCCCGCAGGTACTCGGCGCGCCTTGGCCTCTGGACCGCGAGCGCCCTGCGGGGGGCCGTCAGCCCCCAGCCGCCCGGGCACCGGGGTGCGCCGCGCTCGGCCCTTCAGTGGGTCAACGCCGACATGCGGGCCGCCTTTCCTAGCAGTGGACCGCGGCCCCCTCCCTCCCTCCCAGTCCGCCTGTCAAAGCGCCGTCCTTACGGCTCCCTCCAAGGCCCATCCAAACGGCTCCCCGCCCCGCTCACCCCTCGGCGGCTGCAACGAGTCCCTCCTCCGCCTCCTCCTCCAACCTCTCCCTCCCAACGCTCGGAAAACGCCTGCCCCGGTACTGCAAGGAAGCGCCGTCGGCCCAGCCCGGTCGGCGGAGAGGCAACGCTGGCGAGGCGGCCCGCTCTTCTGTCCCCCGCGTGGGGACCCACTGCGCCGGGCAGAGGCAGCAGGCCCCCGGCCAGGCCCGCTGGTCAGCCCGGCCCGCGGTGGATCTGCGCGCCGTCTGCCGGAGGCTCCGCGAGCCTCGGCCCGCAGTGGAGAGCCGGCCGATAGGAGGGGAGAGGGAGGACCGAGCTCCTCGGCATCCGCCTCCTTCTCTCGCCTCGGGCCGTTCCTCAGGTACTGTCTTACCGCGACCACCGGCTGAAACCCTTAGTCACTCACCATCTTGTCTCGGCTGCTCCGGCTGCTGCTGCCGGAAGTGCATTCACCACTCAGGAGAGGAAGTTGCTGGGAGACTACGGAAGCCGAAGGAGGCCAAACATCCTACGAATAAAGTTGCGCCCGAAGAGCAGGTGTTGGTGGGTTGTGTTATCGAAGTACCTCGCACATGTGTTGTGAACCTTGTATATATTTTACCTTAAAAAATAAAAATAAAAAAAGAAAGAAAAAGTTAGATTTTACTGGGCTTTTGTCAATAACTTACGACAGTGATACCGACTGTCAAAGAACTGGGGCAATTGTGAAAATAAAAAAGTATGCAAAATAATTGGAACATGATTTGGTCAACAATAGACCTAATGTTTGACGGTGGTCCCATAGGATTTTATTGCCTAGTGACATCACAGCTGTCTTAGTTTGTGTAAGTCCACTTATGAGGTATGCACAAAACCACTAATGATGATTTTGCAGAATGTGTCCCTGTGGTTAAGCAATATATGACCTACATGGTGTAGAATCTCCAAAACCGAACTTAGCTTCTTCTGCAGGATCTGTTCAACCTCACCTGTACTCTGTCCTGGCCAATGTCACCGTTCAGAGACCTAAACCAGAAGCTTTACATTCTCTTTCACCCATCCCAGCCAGCTCAACAGTCCAGTCTTGTCAACCTCTGTCACATTTCCTCAACCTACTTTTCCTTCCTTCAATGCCTTCTTCAGACCTCTTGATCCTATCTGAATATGAATGCAGCAAAAAATTTCTGAGTATTGGTTTTGCTCCAAGCTCTCCTCCAGGTTCTGGGAATTCTGCACATGCCAACACCCTAATGGATTTTATTAAAAAACAAACAACAACAACTACAACAACAACAAAAAAAAAATCCCAAAAGGCAAAATATACGTGTGCAATGGAGGTGTCCTAGCTGGACACAGTGTTTATTGAACTGATTTGGTGGCCAAAATCATTCAAAAGATGAATCAGGTGTAAACAATGGAGATTGGTTTGGGGAGAGTACTGCTGGGGGCTGGAAGGCCGAAGTCCAGCTGTGAAAGAATATCCCTGAGCCCAGGGAAGTGGATGGGGTAGGGACAGGAGGCTAAGACCCAAGCCAAGTTCCAGCAATGTCACTTTGGCATCAGGAAACTTGTCTCCTCCTGTTGTCTCACCTGCGTGTGGGATTGTGAACAGCCATCTCACAGGCCGAGAATACCCGGAGAGGATGATGCACTTTCCAGGTTCTCTGTGGGTTTTCACGAAAGTGGATGGAATGGTGGGTGAGAGGGTGAAGGCCAGAGGTGGACAGAGGCCTCATGCTGGGGCTAGGGCTCTCCCTGTTCACCTGCCCTTCTCTGATATCAGGGCACATCAGAACCAGTATGGATGCTGGTCAGAGGACAGCATCCCAGAGATGGTGATTCTGCAGGCCATGGACAGGGCCCTTGGCATCTGCATTCTAAACGAATATCCCCAGGGATTCTGATTTGGTGGCTTGAGAGCCAGAGCTCCAGGGCAGAACTCTCTAAAGTAGGATGTACACAGCCTGGTGGTCCAAGGACCCATTAGGGTATTGAAGGAATCCATCAGAATGTCTTTTCAAGGAATACTAATTTTTGATCACGAGGGGAGGGAGAAATAAGGGGAGGCTGGTCAGGGGGGAGTAGGTTAAGTTACAGTTAAATAGGAGCAAGAAGTTCTGGGGTGCTATTACACCATAGGATGACTAAGAGTAACAATTACATTCTGTAGTCAGACGCTGTGGTGCACATCTATAATCATAGCTACTTGGGAGGCTGAGGCAGGAGGATCATAAGTTCAAGGCCAATTTAGTAAGGGCAACTTAGTGAGACCTTTCTCAAAATTAAAAATGAAAAGGACTGTGATGTAGCTCAGTGGTAGTGAAGTGGCACCCCCTTTCTCTACAGAAAAGCCCTCTTCACCATGGCTGATTTTAGGACTTTCAGAAAAAAGAGTCCAATGTAGATAAACTTCCTATTTTCGTGTCGCCCTGTTTACTTGGCCACTGGCCGAGAAGATACCAGCACTCCAGGTGCTGGACACCCCCTTACTAGTTTTTCATGAACGATCCAGTATAGCAGTTCGTAAATGTGCAAACAAGGCCTCTGGCCTGGAGCTGGGCTTCACAAAGATGTCTACATTCCTAAGATGAGAGAAGTTATAATTGGGCTCCATGGTAACAGCTGTCAGGGGAGGAAAGAAAGGGGAGAAGAAGCTCTCCCCTTCTCAGGTGTTGTCCTTGAAGGATTAACTTGCCCAAAACAGTGAAAGAAAAAGCTGCTTTTATGTGAACTTCTGAGCCCCTCCCCTTACATGCTGGGTGTAAAACTCTGAAACTTCCTGAACTCGGGGTTCAGGGGGTTAATTGATTACAGCAAAAGCTGTGCCCTCTGAACCTGGCTGCAGCCAAATAAAACTGTTTCCTGCTATCTTCGGTGCCTTGCCTTGTTTGTCCCTACAACAGTAGAGCACCCCTGGGTTCCATCCCCAGCAACAAAACAAAAGCAAAAACCCAAGTAAGTACTGGATATTTCAAAAAGCTAGAAGGAAGGATTTGGAATGTTGGGGCTGGGGTGGCTCAGTGGTAGAACACTTGCTTAGCATGCGTGAGGCACTGATTCCATCCTCAGCACCACATAAAAGTAAATAAACAAAATAAAGATATTGTGTCCACCTACAACTAAAAAATAAATATTAAAAAGGAAATGATAAGTGTGTAAGGAAACAGATATGTTTGACCTGACTTAAACATTACACAATGTATACATGCATCGAAACATCACATGCTATCCCATTGCTACCTACAAGTTTTGTGTTTTTATGTATCAGTTAAATAAATAATTGAAGATTAAGCCAGGCAGGTGGGCACACACCTGTAATCCCTGTGGCTTGGGAAGCTGAGGCAGGAGGATTGTGAGTTCAAAGCCAGCCTCAGCAACTTAGTAAATTCCTGAGCAACTCAGTGAGACTCTGTCTCTAAATAAAATATAAAAAAAAAGGGCTGGGGCCTGGGGTTGTAGTTCAGTGGCAGAGAACTTGCCTAGCATGTGTGAGGCACTGGGTTTGATCCTCAGCACCACATAAAAATAAATAAATAAATAAAATGAAACCATGCTGTCTGTCTACAACTAAAATAAAATAAAATAAAATAAAATAAAATAAAATAAAAGGAATGAAATGTGGCCAAGTGTGGTGGCGCACACGGATAATCCCAGTGACTCAGGAGGTTGAGGCAGAAGGATCACAAATTCAAAGCCAGCCTCAGCAATTTAGAGAGGACTTAAGCAACTTAGCAAGACCCTGTCTGAAAATAAAAAATAAAAAGTGGCTGGGGATGTGGCTCAGAGGTTAAGTGTCCCTAGGTTCAATATCTGGTATCAAAAAAAAAAAAAAAAAGGAAAGAAACCAGACTCGCTCAGAGTGGTGACAGGTTTACTCTTGGCCTCTCTCCTGGGAATTGACCCACCCACAAAGAGGGAACCTCTGACCGCTTCTCCTTCCCGAGGCTGCGGCTCTAGTTAAGGGCAGCTTCAAGAAGGCTCCTTTGTTTATCTCCAACAAAAGGTTGTCTCTCAAACCTCTTCAGCCTCAGAGGCTGTTCATATGCCAACCCTGGAGTTCCATGTGGGTCCCCACAGTGTTAAGCAAAGCTGTGAAAGTGGAGCACACAGGTCCCCACGCAGGGGTCTCAGGAGCCCCCAGGGTTGACCCAGGCACTGAACAACCGCCTGGGAGGTCCTGGAATGTGAGCTTACCAGGTCTTCAAGACAAACAGGAGATGAAAATAGAAGTTGGGCTTCATGCTGGGCTGGGAGTCAGCCCACGATGGACTGAACCCTCCAAAACTGTGATCCCCCAATACAATTTCCTGACTCTAAGTTGTTCTTGACAGGTCTTTGGTCACAGTGACACGAAGCTGATCAACGGAGCTTCTTTGGAATACATAGGACCAGACTCTCCCTTCATCCTCTGGCTGCCCAACCTCGTGCCCTGTCCTTCCCTTCTGAATCCGGCCACTGCTGCGGTCAGCTGGACCTCGACAGCGGTCTCCCCACGTCCTTTGGGTCTTTGCTGCTTCTCTGAACATTGCTCCACGGCCTCTCCACCTAAGACTCAGCCTTTCCCCTCTATTTGATTGTTTTTCTTTTTTCTTTTTTTTTTTTTAAAGAGAGAGTGAGAGAGAGAGGGAGACAGAGAAAGAGAGAGAGAATTTTTTAACATTTATTTATTTTTTCTTAGTTCTCGGGGTACACAACATCTTTGTTGGTATGTGGTGCTGAGGATCGAACCCGGGCCGGACGCACGCTAGCCGAGCGCGCTACCGCTTGAGCCACATCCCCAGCCCCTCTATTTGATTGTTTTTCTGAAGGCAAATTTTACACACACACACATACAAAAACAATTAAAAAATAAGATAAAATGCAGGAGGTGTGCGTATGCACGCATGTGTCACGCCCATGTGTCACAGCTGTGCAGACAAGGGCTGAGGGATTTCCAGCACCCAGAAATTTCTCTCAAGGACCTTCTTAGTCTCAGCCTATCCAACCTGGAGCCCAGAGCTCAGGGATCGGGTCTTGGTCATATCATGTAGTTTTACTTGTTCTAGAATTTCACATGGCTGACGGCGGTGCCCACATTTTGGTATCTAGCTGCTTTCATTCAGAATTTGCTTTGTTTTGCCTTTGTTTTGCAGTGCTGGGGGTTGAACTCCGCTGTGCTCTACCACTGAACTACACCCCCAGACCTTTTTATTTTTCAAATTTTAAGACAGGGTCTGACTAAGTCGATGACACTGGCCTCCAACTTGCCATCCTTCTGCCTCAGCCCCCTGAGCCACTGGGATTTATAGGCATGTGCCACGGCATCCAGCCTCAAACACTTTCTGTGATTCGTCTGTGTTGTCACAAGTGTTGGTAATTCTCCCTCTTCCTCTCTCTACTTTGGTGTTGGTGATTGAGCCTGGGGCTAAGTATGCATTTAACCACTGAACTACATTTTTAGTTTTGATTTATTTTAAGATACGGCCTCCCTAAATTGCTTACGCTGGCCTTGAACTTGGGATCCTCCCACCCCAGCCTCTTCAATAGCTGGGATTACAGATGGAGACCACCAAGCCCAGTTAGAAATTCATTTTTTATATTTATTTTTAGTTATAGGTGGACACAATATCTTTATTTTATTTTTATGTGGTGCTGAGGATCGAACCTAGGGCCTCACGCATGCTAGACAAGTACTCTACCTCTGAGCCACAACCCCAGCCCATCTAGCAATACATTTTTAAAAAATATTTTTAGTTGTAGATGGACATAATAGCTTTATTTTTATTTATTTATTTTTGTAGATGGTGCTGAGGATTAAACCCAGTGCCTCACACATGCTAGGCAAGTGGTCTACCACTGAACCCCAACCCCAGTCTAGCAATTCATTTTTAATGATCTAATATGCAGATGGATGTGCTACAACTATTCAAAGGCTGTTTCTAGCCACTGGCCATAGCAAGGAAGACCTTTGTGTACATTCTCACACAAGTGTTTGGTGGACGTATGTGCTCACAGCTCTTATGTGGAAATGCTGGCCACAGGCTTAACAGACACTGTTTTCCAAAGTGGTTGTACAATTTTATGTTCTCACCAGCAAGGTACAAAGGTTCCGAGTGCTCTCCATCATCTGTGTCACATACCATTTTCTGTCTTAACTTTTAGCCACTTCAGTGCAAATGCATAGGGAATGGAGTGGGGTCCCATTGTGGCCGTGAGCAATGCTGCTGAGCACCTTCTTGTGGGCTCACTGGCCTCTTCTGCGCAGTGCTTGCTTCAATATTTTGTAGAGTATGATTTACAAAACCATTAAACTCACCCATGTTTCTGTACAGGTGGATGAGTTTTGCAACCACCAGATTTGAGGACATGTTCATCAGACCAAAAAATTAACGGAAGACTCGACCTTGAAGAGAGGCAGGTGCTCATGGAAGTGGACAGATATCCCCCTCCCGGTCCCTTGCTGAGTGACAGAGACGCAAGGAGAATAATTGTGGGGACAGGTTCTCTTAAGAAAAGGGGGATCGGTGTCTCTCTTTGGCAGCTGCACGTTGAAGTCTTTGCCGAGCGGGGACACCAGGTGGCAGCACTGTGAGACCGCAACACGGGAGCCCGGAGCTCAGGGACCCCAGTGCAGAGGCCCAACCTGGAACGGCAGGATGGGTGGAGTTCAGTGGCAATCAGCAACCTGCACAGTGTCATTCATCACGGGACACAGGGATGCTACTGAAAGTAGCTGGCTGAAGCCTTCAATGGATCCCAACCAAGAAGCTTTGTTGGACCCCAACAGGACACACACAGGTCTTTGTGGCAGACCTCCTGGGGGTGACACTGGGGGTCACAAGAGGTCATCTGGAGGATGTCAGGCCAAAGTCAGACCACAGGACAGTGTGGCAGTCCCCATGGGACCTCCCCAGAATCCCTGTGGGCTTCACGAAGGAGCATTTGGACCAACATGCGTTGGCCAATAGAACATGGCAAACACCCCCACTAAGACTCAGTTCCCAAAGTGAGGTAATGTCACCCTCATTGGGAGCATTTGTCAGCACGAGAGGGTGTTTGTGCTGTCACATGGTTAGGGAGGATGCCCTTGGCATTTAGCGACTGGGGAGTCAATCATCTTGAGGTGTATGCCCAGTGAAGAGCGTCCCCCGACAGCTCTATGGCAGACACTTTACTCACAAAACTTCCGAAACTTTTCCTTGGGTCCCTACTCTGCATGTGTGTGGTGACACTGGGGGGCGCCAGAAGCTGCAGAGTTGGGGGAAGGAAAGTGCTTCCTGAGTCTTGAGCCAGGAGTCAGGTGGGGGCGGAGTGCTTTGGAGTGGGCTGGACTTAATTTTTTTTTTTTTTTTTAGTTGCATGGCTTTATTTTTTTCATTTAAAAACATTTTGGGTGGGGGGGGACACCAGGGATTGAATTCAGGGGCACTCAACCACTGAGCCACATCCCCAGCCCTCTTTGGTATTTTATTTAGAGACAGGGTCTCACTGAGTTGTTTAATGCCTTGCTAAATTGCTGAGGCTGGCTTTCAACTAGCGAACCTTCTGCCTCAGCCTCCCCAGCCTCTGGGATTACAGGCAGGCGCCACCCCACCGTGCTCGGCCTGTTTCATTTGTTTGTGGTGCTGAGGATGGAACCCAGGGCCTCACACATGCTAGGCAAGTGCTTGCCACTGAGCTACAGTCCAACCCCTGAACTGGACTTTTTAATAAGGGTGAGTCCCAAACGAGGGCTGGTCTTCGTGTTGGAAAGGAGCCAGACTGTGGGATCTGCCTGAGGGGCCGGCGGCAGGACCCCTCAGGGACTGGGCGAAAGCCCAAGTCTGAGAAGAGTAAAAGCGCTTCTCGCTGAAGACTCCCGAATCTTAATAAACCAGTGTTAATCCACTCACGCCGTCCCCACCGAGCACCTGTCCTGGGCCACGCTGTCACTGGGCACGCTGGTGCAGGGACAAAGCGCTGGCCCACCCGGGCAGATATTCTCGGTGGTTTGCACGGTGCACCTCTGTGCCTGTGCTGGTGCCCTCTACCTGGACTCTCTGGCTCTCTTTGTCTTCCTGGACTTGAGGAGATTCTCCCAGGCCTCCTGGGCACATCAGGAGCCCCTCTCGGTTCCCTCAGTGAGGACAACAATGGCCTGCTGTAGTCTTTGGCTCATGGGTCGGTTCCCCTCCCAGCCAGGGTCACCTCACTATCCCCAGCACCTCGATGACAGTGTGCACTGAATTGTTCAGGTCGACTCTGCAACGACTGGAAGTTAGTTGGAAAAACCTTCCTCCTTTCATCTGTCAGTTTTTCAGGACTCCACACTTGGAGACCCTGAGCGGGTCATTTCCCATTTCAAAACCCTGGGCCTTGCTTTTCCCGTCTGTGAAGTGGACTCCTCCTCCTTACTTCTTGATGCGGTGAGGATGGAATGCATTGGGGTGAATGGGGAGGGGTCCGGGGCTGTGTCACGGGGCTGAGGTGTCGGGGGTGAGAGCGCGTTCTAGCCACAGTCCTGGAGGGACTCCCACCCGACAAAATCAGGACCCTGAGAAGCTTGCAGACGGGCTCCAGAGCTTGTATGTTTGTGGACTGACTCCTCTGGAGGTGGTGACGGTGATGACGATGATTGATCAGGTGTCATCATCTCTCGGATTGCTTCTCCCATAATTCCTGCTTTCCTGTCATATTTGGCCAGTCCTGTTTCTCATACCTGCCCTGGGATCTGCGTCTGCTGTCTTGACGTAGATTTCCAGTTCTGCTACGACTTGTCAAGAAACTCCTACTCAACCTTCAAGGCCCACTCAGATGCGACCTGTCTATAAAACTTCCTGACCATCCCGGAAGCCTGTGCTCCTGAGCTCACTTCTCAAAGCCTTTTCATTCATGAGCTTAACTGAGGAGGTTGTATGTGCCTCGTTCCCTTTCTGAGCCTAGATTGCAGGGACCACGTCTGTTTGTGTCTGTTTCCCGGGACTGGTGTCTGATCTAGTGGCTTGCTTATGGGGGAAGAGCAAGGGACTTCCCCAAGAATGAAAATGAGGTCATGAGGGGTCACAGATGGGTCCTGGGCAGAGCTGAGCAGCTGCACATCTGACCCAAACTCACTCCCTGCTGATCTTCTTGGGCCTGGCTCTGCTCGGATTGTGCCCACAGAGCTGCCCATCAGCGCACGCCCATGTGTCCCCGCAGGCTGCCCCTAATGCCTGGGAGACATGAGCTGTGCACCCAGGGAAGCCGGCGCAGAGGTGCGATTTGGTGCAATTTGTTAACAGGAGTGTTCGCCAAATGTCAAAACTTGGCAGAGCCTTCGAGCCAGCCCAGCCCCCGGGGAAAGCAGCGAGTGGCAAGTCCCTGTGGCATTTGAGCAGCTAAAAACCAGCTGCCAGAAGGACTCCAGCCAGGCAGCTGCCAGTGGCGGATGGACTGATTACGGCATCCAGCTTGTAATAGTAAGAGTGAGCATCCTGACCCCGGGCCAGAGCTGCGGAATGAAGTCAGTTTCCAAGACTTTGGAGAGCAACGGAGCGGGGGGGGGGGGGGGGGAGAAGAAAGCGCTGGCCGTGGAGGACTCCAGCCCCCCGGTACCAGCACCGAATGACCACAGGGCACACCTGCTGGCCTTCAGCTCGTTTTCATAGGGCATTTATTGAGCATCTACTGTAGGCATGGCACACTGGCTCAGGAATCTGAAAACCTGTCTCTGACATTTAGGGGATGACCATCAGCTTTGCTGTGGGGACCTCATTTCATTGGATATAAAGTGGGAGCAATGATGGTGACGGTGACAATGACAGCTTCCATTTGATGAGCACTCTCAATGAGCTTTCCTGTCATCGTTTATTCCATCCTCAGGGCGATCTATTATATAGAACCCACTCAAGGCACCACTTTATAGAGAGTGTTGGGTCGGGCAGGGTCCCCTTCAAAACTCACGAACCTCCCACTGAGACCTCCTATGGAAACAGGGACTTTGCAGATGTCTTTCATTAAACCGGGTGGGTTAAGGTGAAGTTTCTCCTGGATTCCGGTGGGCTCTTACTCCAAGGTGACTTGTGGTGGTGTTCCTTAGGGGAGAGGATTTTCCAAAACTGTGTGAATTTCTACTGTTTTAAGTCACCCAGTTTGTGTCGTCTGCAAGAGCAGCTTCAGGAAAGTAAAACAGAGAGGGTAATGAGTTGCCTGGGGCATACAGCTGAGGAACTGGTACCCCAGGTTTCCAAAGCACCTTCTGCTTTCAGAGCCCCGACGATGAGCCGTGAGTTTACGTCTTCTACATCTAATGAGCCAGTTGCCTCAGTGAGAGCTGAAGAAGCGCCACTGCTCCCCTGTTGTGGTGTCAATCATACGGTGGTGCGGGCTCCCTCCCTCCTCTGGTACTTCACGGGGTTGACATGGGGGTGAGGAAGATGATGAATGCCTGGTAATCGCTCAGGACCCAGACAACTGGAATCAGACGGTCATTAATGTCATCATCAGAGACAATGAAGTACAGAAAAAAAAAACAATTTGTATTTTTTAAACCCGCTGAAGTGTGTTTAGTCAAAGCAACACCAGTTCATCCTGCTGAGTGGAGGTGGAAATAAACATTCTGGTGTCCTCCGGAGAGAACTGAAGATTTTTCTGCATCTACTTTATGACACTAGATGCTCAGCGAAGAGGGAGAGGGAATGGCCCCAAACCTCGGCTCTTCCCTGCAGGCCCGACTTCTGCCGTGGGGCTTTCCTGCCCCCTCACCTGGGTGGTCGGTGCCTATTTCCCTGCCCCTGACGTTGGGTGGGCCTTGGGGCTTGTGCTGGTCAGGAGACAGAGACGAAAGTGCCTTGCTTCATCTTTTGTGCTTACACCTGTCACTTGTCTCTCTGCTGTCACCATAAGAAGACTGGTCCAGGCAGCTTGCTGATTCCAGGAGGGGCATGAGAGACACCTGGGACACAGCCACCTCCAGAGAGCCCAGCCTGGATCAGCTGTCCCCAGCTGCAGACAATGAACTGTATTGGCGCTCACCATGGCCAGCCTTTGAGGATTGGAGCTTTTTGTTACACAGCATCACCACGGCCAAATAGACAGATACAAACCCACACACACTTGCTCCTCAATATCTAGGCCTACAATGATGTCACCTGGAGCTGTGTCACACAGTGAGACTCAAAAAGCAAGGAGAGCATTCCTTTGAGCCTCCATGGACACTAGGGGGTTGAAAAGATGGCCACATGAATGGCAACTAATGACTGTGACCCTAGACAGCTCTGTCTCTGATTTTCCTCTGTAAAATGGGAATAAAAATGTTGGGAGTCTCCCTGAGAACTCCCCGGGCCTTTCAGACATGGCGGCGGGCAAATAGCCAGTGGGTGGCTAGAACTCCCCGGGGCCTCTCAGATAAGGAGCCCCTGATGCAACAGGGCAGCGGGCAAGTTGCCAGTGGGCAGATAACAAGTTGTTTTGAAAACCTTGTAATTGGTCCTCCTGCCTTCCGTGATCGTGGACAGCTCGTGCCCCCCATGAATCTTATGCAGGGCGACGTGCGTGCACCGTAGGTGATGACCTGACCTTTACTACGATTGGCCCCGGGAGCTTCCTGGTTTAAGATAACTGACTCTCACTTTCTGTATAAACTAGCACCAGCTTGCAGTACAGTGCTTCATCTTTGTCACTGCTGTCTGTGTGTGTGCATTTTAATCTCCCACGACGAACCTTGGCCTTTCATTGGTGCCGAGACCCGGGAGGGGAAATTCCTCATTCTGAGGACCCCCTCTCTCAAGGTTCGCCATCCTCGTTCACCTTTTTGAGCGCTCTCCAATAGGGAACTCCTGCTGATCAACAACCAGTGAGTCCCCCTCCCCCTCTTTGGGAATCCATCTCAAACGGCTGTATGCAAAGGCTTTGGCTGTGAACGTCCAGCAAGGCCCTTGACGCCTAGTTTGGAGGAGAGAACGCACCCCACCACCACTTTCACAGTTACAGTGGACTCTCTGGATGCCCATCTCATGGGGGTTGAGCTATAAGGGACAGAAGAATAGGCACTCCCTGACTCTCTTTAAATTTTCCTTCTCCTCTCCTGGAAAAGCCCTGACGTCAGGTGGCCTGTGACTCCCGGCCTTCAGAAGGTCTCGCTGGTTGGGCTCTTGGGTGACGACTCATTTGCCATCCTGGCCCCGGCTCTCCCGAGTCTCTTTGGTTGACGTCTCCTGTGGGGGACGCCTGCAGGAAACTCAACCAAAATCTGATCCAGTCCCGGCCATCCACCTCTTCTCACCATGGGAGCCTCTTCTTCCCTCCCCGCTGACTCCCCTCTCAAATGCCTCCTGGCTACTCTTAATCAGTTGTCCCTCACTCCTGACATCAACCCTAACTCCTCATCAAATTCAGTGCACAGAATTGGCCATGTTACCAATTAGACAACCAAAACCGATGGCCCCCAGAGGGGTCTCTAGATCCTCAAATTCTGCGTGACCTTTTAACTTCTGCAAGCGCTCAAAGGGGAGGAAGGAGATCCCCCTATGTGGAGGCCTCTTCCCTCCTTCGCTCCCACCCTGAACTATGTTTCTCCAGCAGATCCTCACCCTCAGCCTTCTGCCCCAGACTCTCTGCTCTCACCCCCACCTCAGCAACCTGTTTCTCCCCTCCAGTTACTAGGTCAAAAACCCAAACCTCCGCCGGTTCTCAGACCATTGCCCCCTTGCTGAGGTCAGGTACCGAGGTACCCCTCCACCCACTCACTCCTCTCTTCTCCTGTCAGTGCCCACACCGGGTCCCACCAGGTCCTCTTACCAGCTAACCCAAAGCTCAAACCAGCTGAGGAGGGCCCTTGGACCCCTACTCAAGATCTGGTGAAAATGGCCTTTAGAGTTGCTTTGTCATCACTGAAAACAGGTTACTAAGAATTAAAGTCCCTCACAGGCTTTTTGGGATACTCACTCCCATCTTCCCCTCTGCTCTACCTGTTCTGCAGCTCAAGTTTCTGTTGCTAGGAGAATCCCAAACCCCTTTCCCATTATTCTTTTACATCTCCTTCCCCATTCTCAGACCCACCAGAGCTGCTCTCAGCCCCGCCTTCCGGTCTTCCCCCTCCCTACCAGGCCCACAGAAAAGTCTTAACTGACCTTCTCCAGAAATCTTCACCATGGCTGATTTTAGGACTTTCAGCAAAAAAACAAAACAAAAAACCTATAAAAGAGTTCAGTAGATCAACTTCCTCTTTTCCTGTTGTCCTGTTCTACTTGGCCACTGGCTGGAAAAATCAGCACTCCAAAAGCTAGACACCCCCTTACTAGTTTTTCACAAAATATGTGAACAAGGCCTCTGGCCTTGAGCTGGGCTTCACAGGGATGGCTACATTTCTAAGGTAAGGAAGTTACCAACCGGTCTCCATGGTAACAGCTGGCAGGGGGAGGAGAGAAAAAGATAAAGCTCTCCCCTTCCCAGGTACCCTTGAAAGTTAACTTGCCCAGAACAGAAAAAACAAAACAAAACAAAACAAACCCCTGCTTTTTGTGAACTTCTGCAGACTGTGAACTTCTGAGCCCCTTCTCTTACATGTTGGGTACAAAATTCTGAAACTACCTAAACCTGGGGTTCAGGGGATTAATTGATTACAACAGAAGCTGTGCCCTCTGAATCTGGCTGCAACTAAATAAGACTGTTTCCTTACCTTCGGTGCTATCTTAGGTGCCTTGCCTTGTCCGTCCCTACAACAGTATAATTCTATACACTTAAACATTGTTTATGTTTTCATGAAATGGTCAACAGATGTGATTGTGTACTGCAAAACACAA
Source organism: Ictidomys tridecemlineatus (assembly GCF_052094955.1). Lineage (NCBI taxonomy): Eukaryota > Metazoa > Chordata > Mammalia > Rodentia > Sciuridae > Ictidomys > Ictidomys tridecemlineatus. Next base: position 110,854,366 of record NC_135481.1, on the reverse strand, counting down.
AAGTACTTTGCTACTTTTCTACAAAAGGTTGAAAGTTTCAGCCTTTCTTTAATTCATGTTTTAGATGTGATATTATATTGTGTTAGCTAATATTCATGTGAACTTGAACAATAATTTATGTAAACTTTATAAAACGATATTTAAAAAGCAAAGATCAGCTTCAATACTAGAACACTTTGCCTAAGATTTATAAAGAACCCTGTCTTACCTGAGATAAGGCTGTGCCTCCCATATTACTACATGTCAGAATGACTCCAAAGTAGGCCAGACTTCAGGTAAAGCCCAATACTCTTAATTTAAAGTGAAACTGACTTTGCTAGGTGTTTAGGATCAAGATTTAAAGTTAAATTAAAATGGCCAAAAAAACCCCAATATTTGGCTCTGTCCCTCTGAGTCAATCTGAATCCAGTGAGCAGGAAACTTCTCTAAAGAGCTTTGCAACTCTGGGCCACATAACCTCCTAATTGGGGAGATTAATGAGACCACTGGAGAATGAAAAGCCAATCCGTGCATTTGCTGTGAATAGGAGGGTCACCAGAGAAGAGAGACATCCCTGATGCTTCCAAGGGAAGCCACAATGTTAAGCGAGACCTGGACCCATCCTAGCGCAAATGGCACTAGCAGAACTAAGAAGCTGCTCTCAAGTTCCCCCAGGAGCGACCCCTATGGGAACTTGGCTGACTCTTAACAATAGATTGAAATAAAGTCAATTTTGACCAACTTGATCTTAAACACCTACCAAAAAACAGTGAAGCCAAAAAGTCATTCCTAGGAGTAATGAAGGACAAGAACAGCTAGAAAAGAGGAGACAGCAACTAGCCAACAGTCTCCATGGGGAATGTTCAGTCAAGTATGGCCTTGGCTCCTCCCCCTTGAAGGACCCCTATTAGTCCTCTTTATATTTCTCCTAATAGGGCCACTAATAAGACCATGTCTATTAAATCGCCTACAGAAGTTCCTGCAAGATCAGATACACAAATTCACCAACCAGTCAGTCATTCAACTACTTCTTTAAGAATACCAGCCCTGATGCCCAAGATGGAGACCTACGACTCATGACCAACTCCTCTGGCTCCAGAGACTCTGTGCCCATCTAAAACCCTCTCTAACCCCCTTTTCCAGTTTCACAACCCCCTTTCACTTCCTAGGAATGAGAACTGCTCTCCAGCAGGTCCACTCTGCTTATTCTGTCTGCTCTACAGTATCCCCACAAGGAAGCATCAAACCTAAACTCCCCACACCTCAGATGAGGAGCCACCAGCCAGGCGAAGGCTGGTAGATCAACTTCACTCACACGCCGAGGCACAAAAAGCTTCGCTACCTGCTTACTTTGGTTGATACCTTTTCAGGTTGGATAGAAGCCTCCCCTACATCCAGGGAAACTGCTAACACTGTCACCTCCATCCTCATCCAGCAGATCATTCCCAGGTTCAGACTTCCCACCTCCATCCAGTCAGACAACAGTCTGGCCTTCACTTCTCAGGCTGTTCAACTAGTCTCCAAAGGCCTCAGCATCACTTGGAGGCTCCACATCTCCTACCAGTCCCAATCCTTGGGTAAGGTTCAGAGGCCTAATGCCATTCTCAGGGATCATCTCACCAAACTCGCTATTGAACTCAGGCTCTTCTGACCCACCTCCTGCTGTTGGCCCTCACCTGAATTCAGGCAGCCCAAGGGCCCTCTCAGGCCTTAGCCCCTTTGAGCAACTCTATGGGTGCCCTTTCTTAACCACCCAAAGCTTTCCAATCACTCCTCCTCCCCTTGTGTCCTACCTGCCCTATCTCACACTTCTACACAAACTCCTAAGGGAACACGCAGACCGGTGCCTTCCTGTTCCATTCATTGCCTCAATCCCAACACAACCACCAACTGAATTGGACCCTCTTCAACTGGGTGACTCCTAACTTCTAAAGGAACTGCTATTATAAATGCCAGCCTTATTTCTAATCTACGACGAGCTGCCACGCCGCCTTTATAGCTGGGAATAGTCCACTGTAAAGCCCATCAGACCGACTCTTATCCTGCCACAGTGGGCAACTCTAAAGCTGACCAGGTCAGCCGCCCTACAGGCCCCATCCTCTTCCTCATTCCTCCATCTTTCCTCTGAGGAGCGACCTCCTGACCCTCACCCTTCCTCTGGGGAATGACCTTCTGACCCTCACCAGCTCATTAGATTCCTCCATTCACTGATCCCTTCTAGCCCCCAGAGCTTATCGACTTTCCTTCAATCTTTTTTCCCTCTTTCCTCCGATGATCGGAACTTTCTGCAACAGGTTACATCCACGTGCCAGATCTGCCAGAGGACCAATACCAACACCCACTTAAAATCCAGACCCTATCCTTCTCATCAGGCCCGTGGCCACACCCCGGGAGCTGATTGGCAAATTGATTTCACAAACATGCCCAGGGTAAAAACATCAAATATCTCTTAGTACTGGGGGACACATTCTCAGGGTGGATAGAGGCATTTCCCATATCCAATAAGCCGGCATCCACAGTTGTGGATCCGTTGACATCTGACATAATCCCTCATTTCGGGATGCCCACTTCCATTCAATCGCAGATAACTCAGGGGCTGGCTAGCGCACCATCACTCCCTTGGCATTTCCATTGCCCTTACTGTCCCCAAGCTTCCGGGAAAGTTGAAAGAACTAATCGGTGTCTCAAGAAACCCCCACCAAATTCACCATGGAATTAAGCTTAGACTGGACTAAGGTCCTCCCCTTGGACCTGTGGCGTTTCAGGGCTTTACCAAAGAAACCATCTAACCCTTCCCCATTTGAGGTTATGTACGGCCATTCATTCTTACCCCCTGGAATACAGACTGAACAATTACCTATACCTGATTCCTACGCTCTACCTCTCCTTTTCCATCTACGCTCTGAACTTTAGAAATAGCAGGACTGGCTTTTACCTGACCCAACCATTACTCAAAACCCCCTCACCCTAACACCCCGCCAACAGGTGTATTACTGCCCCCCAGGTGAAAGACCCCAACTGCACCCCAATGGGAGGGCCCCACCTCGGTTATCATGTGCACTGCCTCGGCAGCAAAACTCAGACTCACAAATAATCAATTAACTCCATGGATTCACATTTCCAGGCTCAAACCATGCATCCGGGAAATTGATTCTGGCAACATCGGACCAGAGGACTTGCAAGAATCCACACCTACATACTCTTGCTCTCCCCACCCTAGTGACCCTTTAAAAATTCGTCTTTCTTGTGTTTCTGCTCTTACACGCATAGCTGAGAACATATCCGAAAATGAACCTTAACTTTCTGATCCTCATCCTCATCCTCACCCCAAGGGTAATGCCTTCACCATTGTATGTCTGGAGATTTGAGGTGAGAGAAACATACACACAAAAAACACGCGGACCACCCACTTGGCTACCACTTCTGACTGTCCCCTAACAGGGTGATCCTCAGCCATCTATATTGTACTCTCTTTCTCTTCCCCTGAGCTCATTAAGCAACCAGCCACCCTTACTTTGTTTTTTATATAACAAAATAAGGATTACTGCAAACAGTGGCCAGAAACCTACGTGGGCTTCCCCTACTGGTCATGCAGAATTCATGATGCATTTTCAGGGCAATTAAATGTAGGAAGATTTAAACTTGAGTCTGCCTCCCACCATCCCAGACCCTGGGAACCCACACTGGGCAGCAGGAGTAAAAGCTTCCTTTTATTTCGGTGGGTATGCCTCCACTCCCTGTGGTTCCTTATCCATTACCTGGAAATATGTTTCCATAGAGTCCCCAGTCTCTCCTGTCTCAACCAACATAAAACACTCAGAACAACTGCTGCTCGCATCTCTAGAAAGCCAACGCACTTCTGACTCTCAGGCTTCACCCTGCCAGCCAGGAAAAGCAGGATGACGCACGGATGGCTCTCAGGAGCCACATCCCCCAGTGGAATTTGGCAGCAGAGACAGGAAACGCTGTCTTTATGTTGTTCATTAACAAAATAAAAAGGTTCCTTTGGGCAGAAGCAGTGATGGTCACCATTTACAAGCAGATTTTCGTTAATGATGGTGATAGTAGCTTCTGTCTTGGCTGAGGGCCACCTCTGCACTGGGCAGGGGTGGGTGTCCCTCTCATCCACCTCTAGTCCATCTCTAGTCCTCACCACGATTTGGAAGACATGGCTTCCCATGCCGTATTACAGATGAGCAAATTGAAGCACAAATGATCACATAACTGGCCCGTGACACAGTAGCAAGTGGCAGAGCCAAGATCTGAATGGTCTCCTGATATACAGAAGAGGTGACAAATGATGGTCAGAGTTTGAACAGGTGGGGAGGACACACCTGCCCACCCTCCACCTCCACTCCCCACTCACAATTTACAAGCAGGTTTTTAGTTAATGATGGTGGTACAGCTTCTCCCTCTCCTAAATAATTAGGTTGTTCTATGACCTTTAACTTCGACTCGGAGACAGATGTGACTTTTCACCAGGAACATGATTTTTAAGATGATTCATTTTCTTTCCCAACAAGGAAAGGGAGGTGTCAAAGCAATGCCAGCTGCCTCCCCACCAACCAGATGCCCGTAGTGCGTCTGAGCATCAGCAAACTGTGAACAAGGGCCCCCTCTTGTGTCCCATCACCATATCTGGGGGAGCATCTGATAATACCAATCTGTGGGACCCAGAACCGTCCAGTCTGGTCCCACATCAGTGAACTCAAGCTCCCAGGTGGAGTCCCATCAGGGAGGCACTGACCCTGGAATCCCTGCCATTTCAATCAGAGGTTTTTGTCTTATAAAGACTCCCAAGGAAAAGTGGGGGGGCAACAATAACACATTCTGATTCTGGGGTCCTAAAAAATTAATGCGCAGGGTCACACATCCTTGGGTAGCACTTAAACCTGAGATGTGGCCACTCAGTTAAGATTTCTGCTTCCTTACCCTCTCCAGGGAGCAGATGTCACCAAACTCCTGCTAAGGAACGGCCGCTGGGATCCTCCCAGAGGTTTCTGTGGGCAGCAGGCAGCTCAGATGGGCTCAGATGGGCTTGCCTCTCTTGGGCCACGAGCATGGTCATGGGATAGGAATGACCTTGGATGAAGGAGAGGGTTTAATGGAAAACCCACCCAGAACTGTGGAAAGAGGCCCTGGTCTCCCCGCAAAGCCCAGGTTGGTTCCCCCTCTGGACTTGGCTCCTTGCAGCAAAGGTAGAATCAGCTGGGCTGGCAGCAAAGAGTATATTTTAAGTTGGTAAAAAGATGAATCAGAAGTTTGGATTAGGATAGTGATCAAATGGATTTTCTTCAAATTGGTTTTTATTTGATACATAAAAAATATAAAAAGTTGTACATAGTAATGAGGAATTAATATTAAAGTATGCTCTTTCAACACCTATATTGGATAATACGTGGGAATAGGCATAGGTGCTATGCGAAGGGAAGCAGGCAGGAGCTTTTGAATTCCATCTAGAATAAAAGAAATCCTGATGAAAGATCCAGACGATCACGGTGACGTGGGGCCCCGAGCCTCAGGTATCCAGACGATGGCACCCAGGCTGCACCCCGCCCTGGAGGCAGGGTGATTGGCGCTGCGGCTGCCATTCCACCAGCTGCCCATTCCTTTCCCTCCACGGGATCGAGGCTTCCAGAAGGGGAGGGTAGACCGGGAGATACGAGGGCTGAGACAGAGAAGCCAGCAGTGCAGGGACCAGCTGGCCAGGTCAGGAGCTGAGGGCCACTGGGCTGTCTGTTGGGGGGTTCAAATGGGCCAGCCCGGTCAAGGCCCCTTCCTCAGCTGGCTCATGTGAGTGGGGTCTGGAGTCCATGGACGGTCAGGTGTGATGTCACATCAATGTAATTAAACTCTGCACACCTTTGGGGAACACCCACAGCTCACCTGCTCCCTCTAAGCACTTTGGAGGAGTCACACGTGGAGACTTCAGGGAGCCCAGGGTTTAGGGGAGGAGGGATGCTATTGGAGAGTGAGTGTGCTACCACACCACAGTGTCCTGTGTTGGATTTCCCCCTCAAAAAAGGTACGTTGAAACCCCAATCCCAGTATCTCAGAAGGTGACGTAATTTGGGAACAGGGTTGTTGGAGATATCATTATAGTAGTACATTGTTTAATAATGGGAAATGCATTGTTATGCAATTTTGTCACTGTGTGAACAGGATGGCGTGTCCTTACACAATCCGGATGGCACCTATACACACGGAGGCTGTATGGTGTGGCCTGTGGCTCCTAGTGACAGATCCACACAGCCTGTTACTGTACTGAATACTGCTACAACTGTAACACAGTGGTAAGTATCTGTGCATCTAAACATCTAAGCACAGGTAAGTACAGTAAATTGCAAGGCAAAGGTAGTTTTCTGTTCCATTGTGATCTTACGGGACCTCTGTTACACATGTGGCCCATGGCTGACCAGAATGTCCTCAGTGGTTCATGACTGTAGCTAAGATGAGGTCTCCCTGGAGGAGGGTGGGACTCTGATCCACTATGACTGGTGTCCTTATAAGAAGATGACCCTGTGTGGACAGAGACACACAGGGAGAACATTCCAGAACAACGCAAGCAGAGTAGAGTGTTGCATCTGCAAGCCATGGAGCTCTGATGATGGTGGGCTAGACACCAGGAGCTCGGAAGAGGGGAGGAGGGTTCTTGCCGGAGCCTTGGAGGGAGCATGGCCCTGCCGATGGCTTTGCAGACTTCCCACCTCCAGGGCTGTGGGACGATGCCTTTCTGGAATTTTCAGCCACCTGGTTTCTGGTGTTTGTCACAGCAGACCTAGGAAACAACTTGTTCCAGCAGCTAGAAGAGGGTGATACTAACTCCAGGGGATGGAGACGGAGGAAGAGGGCCTAGGAAGACCCTGGGTTAATGGGGAGACACGTGCACAGGACCGGGAGGAGACGGCTGGGTCCTGTAGGGCCTTGGGATGCTAAGCAACAAACACTGGTCCATGCTGAGGGGGAGCCAGACCTTGTCCCAGCCCTCGGGGTCGTCCCTTCTAGGTGGGAAGAGCAGACCAGACATAGCCCAGCAGAGCCAGGCTGCACGGCATTAGCTGCCCGCGCAGCACTCAGTGCTCTGAGCTTGGAAGGTCTGAGCCCCCGTGTTGCCGTGGTGAGGGAGCAGCTGGAGCCCGCGTTGGGTTTGCAGAGCCGAGTAGGATTAGACGAGGGCCAAGAGCGGGAAGAAACTGTAGAAAGGGAGCGGCCTGAGCCAGGAACCGAGGCAGGAAGCCTCCAGTGTGCCGAGCACAAGAAATGTGCAACGGGGCGAGAATGGCAGGCTCTCAGCGGGACGGGGGTGGGCTGGCAGCCCAGTCCCCGTTTAGCAAAGGCTTCAGTGTTATGCCAAGGGGGCTCTCGATTCTGGAGGCAAAGAAAACCCGCTGAAGGCCGTAGGCAGTGATTTGCCCAGCAGTGGAGGAGGAGGAGGAGGAGGAAGCAGGCCTGGGGAGGGCGCTGTCAGGAGAGGGAGGAGAGGGAAACTAAGGCATCGCCAGGGGCAGAGGGGACGGGTCCCCATGACTACCCTCAGGTGGTGCTTCGCCGGGCCTCACAGGACTCAGGAAGGCTGCTCTACTGGCAATGCACTTTCTCATGGTGAAAGTCACAGATTCAAATCGGCAAAGGCACAAGCTGCAGACCAGGCAAGACCAGAGGTGAGCTTGGGGCGGCCTGCCCTGTGGAGTCACACAGACACTCTGCATTCTCTCCATGGTGAGGTGTGGCAATGTGGGCGGTGTGGCTGGCCAGGGAAGCTCCCCTGAGCCCTGTTGTTGAGAGTTTATTGCACACTGGCCTCTTAGACATGGAGCCCTCACGTGGCTTTGTGACTCGTTACTCTGTCTCCAGCGCCGCCTCCTGGAGTCTCCCGGATACTGCAGGCCCACGGCTTCTGCCCTGAATCACAAGGGCAGGGTAGACCACGTGGCATGGCCGGAGACTCCAGGTAAGCACAGACCCTTTTCCGAGGCAGGGTGTTCCCAGGGCTTAGCAGTTGTCTCCCAGGAGCGGGTCCCTGCCAGACCTTCTTGGGAATGTGCAGGGCTGGAACATTCCAGCCCTTTGGATTGCACACTGATGTCTGTAAGATCCAGAAACACCAGGCGTGGGGTCAGTTCAGTGTGGAGGTGGAGGTGGAGGGAGACACTAGAATGATCCTCAGGTTTCTGGTGGATTGAGATGGCATTGCCCAGTGGACGCCCGCCTTATGTGATACCTTACAGATGGCCTGTCTTAGTTCCTCCTGGATCACAGGCATGCACCCATGATTGAGCACCGGAAAAAACTCAAGATGGCCACCAAGAAAAAGAATGGCATCAACTTTCCAGACTCATCCTTCTCTTTCCTCTGGCTCCAGGGACATTCGGCTTATGGAATGGAGTCTAAGTCAATGGCTACTGCAGGATCTGAGCATCTTTGTTTGAGCCTCTGTCCTTCATGCTCCAAAGGCAGCTGGGAGGGCAAGACCAAGGGTCACAACATCAACCCGACAGGAAAAGAGAAACTCTACCCAGGTCCTGCCCTCAGGAGGGCTTAGAGCTCTTACAAGACTCCTGGGTCCCGTCATCAGGGGAAGCTCAGCTTCTTGCTTGTTCCTCGATCCCAAGGTGGTGACATCGGAAATGAGGGTGATTCTGTCTCATGGGCTTAGTTTCCTCCCAAGACCAAAACAGTGGTATGGAGTTTAATTCTCACTCGAGGGAGAGAGTAGGGAGCAAGATAAATCAAATAAGTCAGAGTAGACGTTGGCTGTGCCGTTGAAAGTTGCCCTCCAATTTGCAAAACATTTTAAGCCTTACCATGTCCACAGACATCTCTTCCTTTCAGATAATTCCACATTATATATGTGGATATGTTCCCTTCGGGAGGTGAGGCTTAATTCCCTCCCTCCCTGTGTGTGTGTGTGTGTGTGTGTGTGTGTGTGTTTTGGGATGGGGATACTGGAATTAATCATTTGCTTACAGAGTATGCAAAGTGAAAATAGTAACTTTGTCTGGGAGAATCCGTCAAGCACTGTCTTACCCAAGGGATCAAGGTCAACCTCAGCAGCAGCAAGGCCCACCAATGTTGTGCAGCCCCTGATGACAGGCAACTAGAGGGATGGGTCAACTCTGCAGGCTTCATCTCCGAAACTCATATCTGCAGTCTCAATCCGAGATAACATCAGACAAACCAAGACAGAGAGACATTCCACAAAATACCTGACAAGTAATCTTCAAGAAGTCAAGGGTAAGCCAGGCATGGTGATGCAATCTGTAATGGGACTCAGGAGGCTGAGGCAGGAGGCTCACAGGTTCAAAGCCAGCCTTAGCAATTTTAGTGAGGCTGTAAGCAACCTAGTGAGACTCTGTCTCAAAATAAAAAATTAAAAAGGGCTGGGGATATTGCTCAGTGGTTAAGTACCCCTGGGTTCAATCCCTAGTACCAAAAAAAAAAAAAAAAAAAGAAAGAAAGAAAAAAAAAAGAAGTCAAGATTAAGAAACTGCTGCTGTTATAGGTCAAAGGAGAGACTTCTGAGACAAGAATACTAAATGCATGTGGTCTCCTTAATTGGATTCTGAAACAGAAAGAGTTTTAGTGAAATCTGAGAAAATCTGAAAAGTAGTGAAATATGAGAAAAGTCTGTAGTTCAGTTAAAATCAGCTAAGTTAAATTAAGATCAGCATTATTAATGTCTTGGTTTTGCCATTTGTACCAGGGTTATGTAGGATGTAAACATTCAGAGAAGCTGGGAAAAGGATATGGGGAACTCTGTACTATCTTTGCAACTTTTCCGTAAGTTGAAAATAATTCTGAAATACAGTACTCATTTAAAAAAAATAAAAATATGCACTAGCTGGATATTTTTACCACCTCAGATTCTATCTTTTCCAAAGGGTGTGCTGTGGACCCAAAGCTGGTTTCATAACTCACTGGCTGTCGAGTTCTTTCGCTGAACCTGGAGGCGGCTCTTAGTGTTGGGGGCGGGGGCTCCCTGAGCTCACTCACCTGCAGTTGTTCTAAGGCAAGTGAGTCCCACCCCAAGTGCTGACACATGCAGACGTCGATCAGTAAGCGGTCGGAATTTCAGAAAAAGTGTCCCTTCACCTCAGGGACACACATCTGACCCATCACATGAATGCCTTGGGCAACAGACAGCGTTCTCACAGCACGACAGGCAAGTCCTGTGGCCACACTGGACTTTGAGGGGTTTCCTGATCATAAGGACTCACGGATGATCACACTTAATCACAGTATGTGCTGCTTTGACCCCGCCATTCCCTCCATCAAAGGCTGCCCTGCCGTTCCTCATGCTAATTACCTGACCCTAAGGCGTCTTCCAGGTTGGGGTCAGTGGGTGGATGTGCCTGCTTCCCTTATTGGGGGTTTTGCAATACAACGAGCACCTGCAAAGAAAGCTGCGCTCACGAGACTGAGGCCCGCGTTGCCTTTTTGTCCACAACCAGCAGGATAAGACCACGGCATCAGCGCAGCCTCCAGAAGGGTCTTGTGGAGCAGGGGTGAAAGCACTGCTGGGGGATGTCAATAGAATGCATAAGGAAGGGGACCAGGAGAGGGGCACCCCAAACCAGCAGCAGGCTAGTGAGAAGTGTCAGGGAGGCACAGGCCACAGTGCCAAGGACTGCCCAGAGGTGGCCATGTACGGGCTGAAGTGTGGATGGGCTCTGGTGATGCAAAGCCCGTGATGACCGCAGCCTGTCGCGAGATAGATGAGACAGGTGCAGAAGAGAGGCTGTGGTGAGATAGGAGGAGAAGGTTGTTAGAGTCTGTAAACAAGTCAGGATGGCGCCTGGCATTTTGCCAGAGGGAGTGGTTTGTGAAGTAACGCCAAAGAGCCATTAAGTGTGGAGATTCCTTATTGGTTGACTGCTGTATCTTAATTAGATAAGCTGTGAGGAATGTATAAATACCTCTGTTGTCCTACAATAAACGGCTCCCACTCCAGCTGTATAAATCTACACAAGTTCCTCGTCACCCCCGGGTTATTTTGCTGCAGCTGGACTGCGGCAGAAGGTTGTGGTGAGATAGGAGGAGAAGAGAGGTTGTGGTGAGGTAGAAGGAGAAGGTTGTGGTGAGATAGGAGGAGGAGGTTGTGGTAAGATAGGAGGAGGAGGCTGCGGTGAGATAGGAGGAGGAGGTTGTGGTGAGATAGGAGGTGGAGGTTGTGGTGAGATAGGAGGAGAAGGTTGTAGTAAGATAGGAGGTGGAGGTTGTGGTGAGACAGGAGGAAGAGGTTGTGGTGAGATAGGAGGAGGAGGTTGTGGTGAGATAGGAGGAGGAGGTTGTGGTGAGGTAGGAGGAGGAGGTTGTGGTGAGATAGGAGGAAGAGATTGTGGTGAGATAGGAGGAGGAGGTTGCTGTGAGGTAGGAGGAGGAGGTTGTGGTGAGATAGGAGGAGGAGGTTGTGGTGAATAGGAGGAAAAGAGAGGTTGTGGTGAGGTAGGAGGAGGAGGTTGTGGTGAGGTAGGAGGAGGAGGTTGTGGTGAGATAGCAGTAGGAGGTTGTGGTGAGGTAGGAGGAGGAGGTTGTGGTGAGGTAGGAGGAGAAGGTTGTGGTGAGATAGGAGGAGGAGGTTGTGGTGAGATAGGAGGAGAAGGCTGTCGTGAGATAGGAGGAGAAGGCTGTGGTGAGACAGGAGGAGAAGAGAGGTTGTGGTGAGATAGGAGGAGAGAGGTTGTGGTGAGGTAGGAGGAGGAGGTTGTGGTGAGATAGGAAGAGAAGGCTGTCGTGAGATAGGAGGAGAAGGCTGTGGTGAGACAGGAGGAGGAGAGAGGTAGTGGTGAGGTAGGAGGAGGAGGTTGTGGTGAGATAGGAGGAGGAGGTTGTGGTGAGATAGGAAGAGGAGGTTGTGGTGAGATAGGAGGAAGAGGATGTGGTGAGGTAGGAGAAGTTTGTGGTGAGATAGTAGGAGGAGGTTGTGGTGAGATAGTAGGAGGAGGTTGTGGTGAGATAGGAGGAAAAGGTTGCTGTGAGGTAGGAGGAGGAGGTTGTGGTGAGATAGGAGGAGGAGGTTGTGGTGATATAGGAGGAAGAGATTGTTGTGAGATAGGACGAGGAGGTTGTGGTGAGATAGGAGGAGGAGGTTGTGGTGAGATAGGAGGAGGAGGCTGCGGTGAGATAGGAGGAGGAGGTTGTGGTGAGGTAGGAGGAGGAGGTTGTGGTGAGGTAGGAGGAGGAGGTTGTGGTCAGATAGGAGAAGGTTGTGGTGAGATAGGAGGAGGAGGTTGTGGTGAGATAGGAGGAGGAGGTTGTGGTGAGATAGGAGGAGGTTGTGGTGAGATAGGAGGAGGAGGTTGTGGTGAGATAGGAGGAGAGAGGATGTGGTGAGGTAGGAGGAGGAGGTTGTGGTGAGATAGGAGGAAGAGGTTGTGGTGAGATAGGAAGAGATGGTTGTGGTGAGATAGGAGGAAGAGGATGTGGTGAGGTAGGAGAAGGTTGTGGTGAGATAGGAGAAGAGAGGTTCTGGTGAGGTAGGAGGAGAAGGTTGTGGCGAGATAGGAGAAGAGAGGTTGTGGTGAGATAGGAGGAGGAGGTTGTGGTGAGATAGAGGAGGAGGTTGGGGTGAGATAGGAGGAGGAGAGAGTTTGTGGTGAGATGGGAGGAGAAGGCTGTGGTGAGATAGGAGGAGGACGTTGTGGTGAGGTAGGAGGAGGAGCTTGTGGTGAGATAGGAGGAGGAGGTTGTGGTGAGATAGGAGGAGGAGGTTGTGGCGAGATAGGAGTAAGAGGTTGTGGTGAGGTAGGAGGAGAAGGTTGTGGTGAGATAGGAGAAGAGAGGTTGTGGTGAGATAGGAGGAGGAGGTTGTGGTGAGATAGAGGAGGAGGTTGGGGTGAGATAGGAGGAGGAGGTTGTGGTGAGATAGGAGGAGGAGAGAGTTTGTGGTGAGATGGGAGGAGAAGGCTGTGGTGAGATAGGAGGAGGAGGTTGTGGTGAGGTAGGAGGAGGAGGTTGTGGTGAGATAGGAGGAGGAGGTTGTGGTGAGATAGGAGGAGGAGGCTGTGGTGAGATAGGAGGAGGAGGTTGTGGTGAGATAGGAGGAGGAGGCTGTGGTGAGATAGGAGGAGAAGAGAGGTTGTGGTGAGATAGGAGGAGGAGGTTGTGGCGAGATAGGAGGAGGAGGTTGTGGTGAGATAGCAGTAGGAGGTTGTGGTGAGATAGGAGGAGGAGGTTGTGGTGAGGTAGGAGGAGGAGGTTGTGGTGAGATAGGAGGAGGAGGTTGTGGTGAGATAGAGGAGGAGGTTGGGGTGAGATAGGAGGAGGAGGTTGTGGTGAGGTAGGAGGAGGAGGTTGTGGTGAGATAGGAGGAGGAGGTTGTGGCGAGATAGGAGTAAGAGGTTGGGGTGAGGTAGGAGGAGAAGGTTGTGGTGAGATAGGAGAAGAGAGGTTGTGGTGAGATAGGAGGAGGAGGTTGTGGTGAGATAGAGGAGGAGGTTGGGGTGAGATAGGAGGAGGAGGTTGTGGTGAGATAGGAGGTGGAGAGAGTTTGTGGTGAGATGGGAGGAGAAGGCTGTGGTGAGATAGGAGGAGGAGGTTGTGGTGAGGTAGGAGGTGGAGGTTGTGGTGAGATAGGAGGAGGAGGTTGTGGTGAGATAGGAGGAGGAGGTTGTGGTGAGATAGGAGGAGGAGGTTGTGGTGAGATAGGAGGAGGAGGCTGTGGCGAGATAGGAGTAAGAGGTTGGGGTGAGGTAGGAGGAGAAGGTTGTGGTGAGATAGGAGAAGAGAGGTTGTGGTGAGATAGGAGGAGGAGGTTGTGGTGAGATAGAGGAGGAGGTTGGGGGTGAGATAGGAGGAGGAGGTTGTGGTGAGATAGGAGGAGGAGAGAGTTTGTGGTGAGATGGGAGGAGAAGGCTGTGGTGAGATAGGAGGAGGAGGTTGTGGTGAGGTAGGAGGTGGAGGCTGTGGTGAGATAGGAGGAGGAGGTTGTGGTGAGATAGGAGGAGGAGGTTGTGGTGAGATAGGAGGAGGAGGTTGTGGTGAGATAGGAGGAGGAGGCTGTGGTGAGATAGGAGGAGGAGGTTGTGGTGAGATAGGAGGAGGAGGCTGTGGTGAGATAGGAGGAGAAGAGAGGTTGTGGTGAGATAGGAGGAGGAGGTTGTGGCGAGATAGGAGGAGGAGGTTGTGGTGAGATAGCAGTAGGAGGTTGTGGTGAGATAGGAGGAGGAGGTTGTGATGAGGTAGGAGGAGGAGGTTGTGGTGACGAGGAGGAGGAGGTTGTGGTGAGATAGGAGGAGGAGGTTGTGGTGAGATAGGAGGAGGAGGTTGTGGTGAGATAGGAGGAGAAGGCTGTCGTGAGATAGGAGGAGAAGGCTGTGGTGAGACAGGAGGAGAAGAGAGGTTGTGGTGAGATAGGAGGAGAGAGGTTGTGGTGAGGTAGGAGAAGGAGGTTGTGGTGAGATAGGAGGAGGAGGTTGTGGTGATATAGGAAGAGGAGGTTGTGTTGAGATAGGAGGAAGAGGATGTGGTGAGGTAGGAGAAGGTTGTGGTGAGATAGTAGGACGAGGTTTTGGTGAGATAGTTGGAGGAGGTTGTGGTGAGATAGTAGGAGGAGGTTGTGGTGAGATAGTAGGAGGAGGTTGTGGTGAGATAAGAGGAGGAGGTTGTGTTGAGATAGGACGAGGAGGTTGTGGTGAGATAGGAGGAGGAGGTTGTAGTAAGATAGGAGGTGGAGGTTGTGGTGAGATAGGAGGAGAGGTTGTGAGATAGGAGGAGGAGGTTGTGGTGAGATAGGAGGAGGAGGTTGTTGTGAGATAGGAGGAGGAGGTTGTGGTGAGATAGGAGGAGGAGGTTGTGGTGAGATAGGAGGAGGAGGTTGCTGTGAGGTAGGAGGAGGAGGTTGTGGTGAGATAGGAGGAGGAGGTTGTGGTGAATAGGAGGAAAAGAGAGGTGGTGGTGAGGTAGGAGGAGGAGGTGTGGTGAGATAGGACGAGGAGGTTGTGGTGAGATAGGAGGAGGAGGCTGCGGTGAGTTAGGAGGAGGAGGTTGTGGTGAGATAGGAGGAGGAGGTTGTGGTGAGATAGGAGGAAAACGTTGCTGTGAGGTAGGAGGAGGAGGTTGTGGTGAGATAGGAGGAGGAGGTTGTGGTGAATAGGAGGAAAAGAGAGGTTGTGGTGAGGTAGGAGGAGGAGGTTGTGGTGAGGTAGGAGGAGGAGGTTGTGGTCAGATAGGAGAAGGTTGTGGTGAGATAGGAGGAGGAAGTTGTGGTGAGATAGAAGGAGGAGTTTTGGTGAGATAGGAGGAGGAGGTTGTGGTGAGATAGGAGGAGGAGGTTGTGGTGAGGTAGGAGGAGGAGGTTGTGGTGAGATAGGAGG